>NW_027397072.1:61625986-61728486 GCF_003265705.2 Callorhinus ursinus | reverse complement strand
CCTGAGTTACCACATATTCCCCAACATAAATACCCTATATTTATTTTAATTCCACTTATAAAATCCTCTTGTGCTAGAACACTGCTCAACTGCACATTCCCATCTTGGCCAATAAGAAAAATTTTCCCACTGATAGCATGGAATTAACAAGGTTGCTCAGAGCATGAAAATGCCAAAGCCTTGGGGACCATAGTATCTAATCAGGGACAAGGAAGAGGCGGTATGCTGAGACAGAACAAGACTAGTCCAAGAGTTAGGAGCAGTAGGGCCAGCCTGAGGCACTGAAGGCCCATGCTGAGCCTCTGTGGCATCAGAAAAAGATGCCCCTTTCTCCCAGCAGACAGCCCCAGGCCTAGGCACACAACTGGATTCAGAGCACAGGCTGGATTCAAGCTCTTCTCACCATGCTGGCCGGGCAACTCTGTGTAATACACAAGCCGTACCTCCATTTGCAGCCAAGCACTGCTCATGCTGGCCAGACCACCAAACCCCTCTCTAGGGGGCTGCGTTCTCCTCTAATGGAAAGGGACACATAAAATTCTCGACCTACTTCCAGCAGGATTGTTATAAGGATCAGTGTAACAAATATGAAAACAACCTGAGAATGGTAACTTTAATACCTACAGAAAAAACATTTTGAGAAGTCTACTTTTGAGTACTACAGAGAGAAATGTGCTCTCAACCCTCTGTGTGGACAAGACCTCCTTTCCTGGGCTCAGTTTCCTCATCAGAGAACCAAATTTCATGTACCTTCTGGAGGGGGTAGAAGTAACACTACTGGCACCCAACAGGCCACATGCTGTAAGCCCTGATTATAGACTTACTGCTGTGTGGTTTTTCCATATGGTTTTCCCAAACAAGAATCCTGAACATCCGATCTCCGTTCTCCCCACGTGTGCGCTGAACAGCAGGGGTATAAGAAGTTGGCTTTAATGGTATTTAATCTAAGATTCCCGATAGTCCTCTAAATCTGCCTCACCAGCCGGCACCCAAGTACAAAACGCATGGCCTCAATTAGCACCAGAACCTTCCACTCCCCTCCAACAAGTGGGCCTCCTGTTCAGCCACACAAACACATGCACGCGCACACACACACACACACACACACACACAAACCCTCTACAGTAAAAGAGAATGACCTGAACCTTACAAAGATATTGGGGGGGAGGATTCTTCCCCCAAATCCCTGTATTTAGAAAGGCAGAGTGCATGCTGTGATGCTTTAGAGGCCAGATAAGACAACCATGGGAAAGGGGTGTGATTGTGGGACACTTGGTAGAGAGAATATTCAAGAACCTTGCTGTTTCAGGCCAAGGGGGAGAAAGCAACTCGGAATATCTTGGAACTTTAAAAAAAAAAAAAATAGTAAAAAAGCAAATGTCACACTGGGGACAAACAGCCTCTTGGCTCCTCTTCAAAGCAGAGGCCACCTGAACTTCCCCTCAATGTCACAGAGGCTGGCATGGCACAAGTCTGTCGATTTGAAGATACTTTATAGTTGTGCCCCTTACATCTGACAGATACAGCCCAGACCCAGGGAGTGGAGAGAGGTATCATGGTCTCTCTGCAGCAATCCTCAGGCTGCCAGCTGGAGGTTCAGGTTTCTCTGGAGAGATAATGCTGAGATTTCGCAGGGAGTGATTCACATTCCCCTACCTGCTCTGTAGACTACAGCAGTGGAAGAACTGAAGAAGGAAGCAGGCTCTCTAAGTGGAGGGAGGGCGAAGGTCACAGTGAGGGTGACCATGCCCTGAGACCCAGTGATGCCTGAGACCACACATGGGAATAAGGTTTACCTACTACCCACCACCCTTCAAGTAATATCTTCTGCTGCCCTGATCAGAATCACAGTGGAAAGAACTGAGTAGACTGGTGGGTCCAGCCTTAAGTTGGGACCACCTTCTCTGAACTGGCTGGGCATCTTTCCCTGATACACAGCCACCTGGTGAGGGGTCATCATGGAGCTCAGAAAAACATGGGTTCTGGAGTCAGAAAAGTTAGTTCATTTCCACAAGCCTCAGTTTTTTTTATCTTTAATACATTAGACTTCTTACTCTGATGAATTATGATGAGGCAAATGAGAAAGCAGAAGTTTGTGTGCGCGGCGAGGCATCTGGGGACAGGTATCTGATAACTGTTTCCTTTCCCTCCTTCCTTCCTTCCTTCTTCCACTCCTTCCTCCTTTCTTCCCGTCCTTCCTTCTAATGACGAACCACTTCAGCCACCTCTTCTCTCTAAGAACATCCAAGGGCTCTTTATCTTCCGCCAGACACAAAGCAAATATCCGCTTGTCCCCAAATAGTAACATTTGGGTCGGATTCTTATAGGAAACAGCTTTTGTTGCCTTAAATGGGACAGACTGAAGAGATGGGGTGTGCCTGCATCACTTTCATAAAGCCCCACCACAGTTCTGGAACCACGCTGCCATACTGCCCCTGTAAACCTGGAAGGAAAAGACAAACTGGCATGTTCTAATAAATGCGGGGCTGTCACGAAGGTGGTTGTGTGCACTCCAGACAGGTTCGTGGCACCGGGTAGCTTAGGAGGCCCAGGGAAGATACCTAGGACTGGGCGGGAGAAGCCAAAGCTCGGGGACCCAGCTGCACAGAGACGACTGGGAGCACGCTGGGCCTCCTGTCTGACCTCCCTGTCCCCAGGCTCTGCCTTCTCCATACCCCTGCGGATGGGTCTTTGGAAAGCACAGCTCTATTCCCGGCTCTCCTTCACTCAAAAATCTTCCCTTGATCCCTGTTGCCCACCAAAGGAAATAGTAGTTCCCTGTCTGGCAGTTGAGGTTCTCTGCAATACCATCATGTGGGGCTGTCTGGCCTCTCCTCTGTGAACCTCCTGCTCTAGTCAAGTGCCTAGATCCATGTCAACCAGGAGTGCCCTCTGCCAACCATCAAGGCCTGCTCCTCGCCACCTCCTCCATGATGGCTTTCTCCCGGGACCACCGGCTGCAACCCAATCAGGTGAGATCGCTACATCTTTGACACAGTCCTATGTATTTTCCCAATTTAATCCTTACGACAACCAAATGAGGAAGCTATTTTTATGAGTGCTGTTTTACAGAGGGAGGAAGTAGGCATCAAAAGTTAGTAACGGGCCCAAGGTCACATCTCAAAGAGTTGAGCCAGGACCAGCCCTGGGTGGGCTGGCTCCACAGCCAGTGCACTTAACCAGCATGCTGTGTTGGCTCTTGGTAGGGCATTCCATTACCAAACGGATGCTGGTTAGGGCTATTTCTTCTCTAAATTAAACTCCTAGGGAGACACCATCAGGTAAAACCTCAAATTCATCCAAACAGCTAGAGAGCAGAAGAAGAACAGGGCCCAGTTCTTCTGTTTAAACTTTTTTGGTAGAAATGAGATAGGATCTTCTCTGACCTAGGTCACTGCCTGCCCTGAATATGCCTTTTGAAGATAATAGATCTGGTCAATTTAAAAGGCCCAGAGCTGAGGTGAGAAACCAATAAACCCCTTAAAGTTTGGCTGCCTAACTAATCAGTGAATTATGTTCTCATCAATGAATCATAGAAATAAGAGACAGTGGAGGCCCCCCCCCCCGGTCACGTTCCCATCCCCCAGCATGGGGAATTTTCTCTGCAGCATTTTCTGTGAGTGCTTCTCCAGTCTAATTAGAAATGACCAAGCAATGGGGTTCCAACCATTGCCTCTTGGGGAACTATTCTGCCATCTAAGAGACCTAATTATTAGGAAATTGATCATTATATTCATACTAAATTCTTCTCTGCGCAGTTGTATCACATCGCTTCTTAATTGTTCTCCTTTTGACCCTGCCTCCTCCTACCCCAAACAATTCCTCTTAAGTACTTCAATTACTTTTTCCCTCTGCTGATTCCCAGCCAGCCCACCGGGGAATGAAGTTGAGAGGAAAGAGAGAAATGAGCAATGGAGGAAGAAGGAACAGAGGCCTGGCAGCCCAGCAAGGTCACTGAGTCCACTGGAAGGCCCTTCATGTCACTCACAGGATCTCTCCTATCTGCCAGAAACCACAGCAGACAATAAGACACTGAGTACTGGAGTCCCCTTCCATCACAGGCCACTCAGAGGCTCCTCTCTTGGCCAGCCCCAAGTCTGCCAGAGTGTCTAGCAGAGCAAAAGTCATGGCCCAGCCTCTGGAACTTTTTTGGCCATATCCACTACCACTACAGCAGCAGCAGGGTCCTATACTGGCTGAGGCCAGTCAGGCTGACCATGTATGGAGGAAGAGGTAGAGAGAAGGGGGTATTCCATTACCAGCATCAATCCTTTGGCATAAAAATTCTGGCCTGGAATCAGTTAGGTCCTGTAATCTTACTTTAAGCAGGAGGGAAGGAAAAGTCAAGAAAAACTGAACCCAGCTCCCAGTGACCCTTATACATGTCTGACCAGCCCCACCATGACTGAATCAGTATTGTGAAGACTGGCCCCCTGACCAATGATCCTCATGGAGTATCTGGGCCTCACTGTGTCAATGGCCCTTGTTAGGTCTTCTCTAAGACATTGGCTGGGGAGGGAAGCGAGGAGCAGCACCTCCACACAGAGCTGTGTGAGTTTTGCCCTGAACAGGCCAGGCCAGTGGAGAATGGAGATGGAAAATCCACTCCACACTCTGTTATCCAAGCCAGAAGAGAGGGCGCCATTTTGTAATTCACATGAGAGGACTATAACTGCCACTGGCTGCACTGGCTAAGAGGATGCCCATCTATCCCCAAAAGACTCTGTTTCATCTTATCTTAGATAATATCAAATACTCAAGCATCCTGGTAACCATAACCTCGTATAGCTACAGTTCTCACAGACTTGAGCACAAGCTCATTCAGGGCAACAATCATGTCTTAAATTTGCACTGTGATCCCCACAGTAAGTAGGGCTATGGCCTTCACATAGCAGATATGTCAGAAATGTTTACTAATGAATTACAAAATTCTGAAGGCATGAGATTTCAGCAGGGATACTTTTTTCTATCTTATTCTTCTTCCTTAATGCTCTTCTCATTTTATCTTCCTTTTTATCCTTGCCCTACTACCTCTTCCTTGCTTTCCCGATCTGAGCTCCAAAATCCAATAGATGCCAACACAGCATCAGAGAAATTCAGTGAACTTTGAGACCCTCTAGTCCAATTCCTTTCTCTTACAGAGGAGACAACTTAGGCCAAGCAAAAGATGCAACTGCCCAAAGTTATCCATTTAGGTACTTTACAGCAGGAAAAATTATTTTTTTCAAGAAACATGTTTGAATACCTACCATATGTAAAGTTCCATGTTAGATGCAAGGGTTGCTAATGTGACCAAGGCTTGATTCCTAAAATTAAGAAGTTCAAAGCCTTGTAAAACAGAGATACCTACTATTATTGCCAACACAATAAACACGTGCTTTAATAGAAGACTGGATAAAGTCTGTATAAGACAGGGAAAAGAGAGAGACAAAGGAAGCCTATTGAGAGAGAGCTAACATTTGAGCCAGGCCTTGAAGGATAAACAGGAGTTGACCAGAAAGAGAAAGTTAAAGAGACACTCTAGGGCATGAAAACATGTTCAGAAAGCAGCTATAAAGCAGTGTGGCTGGAGTTCCAGAGAGTAGGTGGTTAAAAGAGAAGAGGTAAGAAAGGAGTCTGGAGAGGTGGAGTATAAAGTTGTTGAATACCACACAAGGGAATCTGGATCTAAGTTGTGTGTGGTCAGTGGAGAGTCATGAAAGGTTTTGGATCAAGAAAGAAACAATACCAAACCTGGTGCTTTAGAAAGATGTAAAACAGAGAACCTATAGGCAGGATGAAGTGACCAGTTAGACCTTACCAAATTTGTTCAGTCAAGAAATAATAAGGGATTAAACTATGATGTCAACAGAGTGTATAAAGAGGCTCAATCTGAAAAAAAGTTTTGATGACCAACTGATTAGGTATGGTGGGGGAATGAAAAAGAAAAATTCAAAAATGATTTTGAAATGTAGTATGTATATGCAATGGAATATTGCTCAGCCATAAAAAGAATGAAACATCATTTGCAACAACACAGACGGATCTAGAGATTATAATGCTAAGTGAAATAAGTCAGAGGAAGACAAATACCATATGATTTCCTCATATGTGGAATTTAAGAAATAAAACAAATAAAGAAAAAAGACAAAAAAATAGACTCTTGGCGAATTGAATTTAAATAAAAAAATATTAAAATGAAAAAAAAAACAGATTCTTAATTATAGACAACTTATGGTTACCAGAGGGGTGGTGGGTGAAATAGGTGAAGGGGTTTGAGAGTACACTTATTGTGATGAGCACTAAGCAAGGTTAGAATTGTTGAATCACTGTATTTTATACTTGAAACTAATAGAACACTGTACATTAAGTATACTGGAATTATAATGCTTTCTTAAATAGTATGTAGTGTGCTTTTTGAATGCTTTATAAAAGTGAAGAATAAAGTTTTGTTTGCTTTCTTAAAAAAAGATTTTAGATTTCTAACTTGGTTAGCTAGGTGAATAATTATGCCTTAATGGAGAAGAGAAAATATAAAAAGAGAACAAGTTTAGGAAAAAAGTTCGGTTTTGGAAATACTATGCTTGAAGAAATTGATCCAGAGTTCAATGGGAAGTCTCAGCTAGAAATAATGACAAGGGTTTCATCGAGGAATGTACAGGTGGAAGCTGAAGCCACAGGAGTGGTAGTCAGTCAAGAGAAGAGTATGGTGTAAGATGAGAAGACCCAGTATGAAACTTAAGAACCAGCTGCATATTAGGACCATATGTGCGAGGGATATCAGAAAAGGCAACCAAGGAAGAGGCACCAGAGAGGTGAGCAGGGAACCAAAATGGAATGCCTCACACACCAGGGAGAGCAGGGTCCAAGTGACAATGCTACACAGAGGTTGGATGAGATAAAAACTTAGAAGAACCAATGAATGTGGCCATTGGGAGATTTCCAGCAATTCCAAGAGAGTACATGTTATAGTGATGGGAGCAGAAATCAAATAAAAAATTAGATAGTACTACTTGGGTAGCAAATTGAGGATGAGGAAGGGTAAAGACCATTCTTCACACACACTGGCAATTAGGACTAGCTCAGAAGGAAGGCAAGGTTGAGAAAAGACTCTAGTAAAGAAGAGACTCAGTAATATTTACAAGAAGCCAATGCAAGAAAGGAGGAAGATACTGACAGGTGAGATCCTAGTGAGTTCATGAAGGGATGTGACCAAGAGCAAAGGTGGAAGAGTGTGGAACAGTTCTTCTCTTAAGGCAAAGAGAATCAAAGAAGGTAGCTGAAGGTTTAGGTATGCTTGGTGGCAAGATAGAAGTTGAGAGAATTCAAATCTGGTAACTAGCATTTTTCACTGAAATAGAAAAAGTCATCTTCTAGTGTGAGTGAACAGGTGGACTGAGCACAGTGATAAAGGCTACAATGGTTAACCCTAGTGGCACAAGAAAGAGGTAACTAGAGATGAGTAAATGTCAGGGTCAGGACTAAAGTGAGTCAGTGAGGCATGGAGGGCACAAAATTTAAGGAGGCACTCATTCTCAGGGTCTAGCAAATGCATGGTTGGCTCCAACAGTGAGTTTTTCTTCAAATTCTGCATTCTAGATACCTCACTTGCCCAACCCTAGTCCTGGCCCTGAGTTTCCTAAACAGCTTCATCATCTAGACGAGGATGGAAATCATGGATTTTTAATGAGGTAGGCTAGCTCATCCTACTTAGAAAATTTTCTTCCATAGTGCTTAAAAGCTGAGGATAAGAAATGAAAAGAGAAAGAGAGAAAGACAGAAGAAGAGGAGACAAGGAGCGAGGGAGATGGGAGACAGGAGATGCGGACTGGGGTGGAGGTGGGGGAGGGAGAAAGCAAAGGAGTAAGAGAGAAATTATTAGCCAGAGATTAGAAAGACAGATAAAACAAGTCAAAGGACAAAAAGAACTGAACATGCTTGTGAGAGCAGAGTTGAAATGGTTGCACAAACAAGGTAGGAACAGAAATGGAGTTAGGAGGGAGTGATATACTGCTCACATAAGAAAAGGTCAAGAGACCAAGAGTCCCAATGAGACCAAAGAACATATATCAAGGGCATGAAAGAGTGAGGACTGATAGAAGGATCAGAGGTTGTGGTCAGAAAGGAGAATTTCAGAGTTCAGGATTTCAAAAATGGAGCAACTCCAGTTGATGACAAGGGCCAGTAGTTGCTATGGGAGCAGCTGCAAAAGGGAAGTTGAGGTGGAGGTTGTTGGAGAAAGAGGTGTCAGGAACTGTGAGGCTGAAGCATTGGATGGGGTCTTCCATGAGAATGTGACTGCAACAGTTGGAGGGCAAAAAATTCACCCTGCTGTCCAAACACAGGGTTTTAACATAACCAGAGAGGAGAGAGACAATTCTTCACATCCACCCATCTGTCTCTGCTGCCCAAATCAAAGTAGTATCACTAGCATAAAGTACAGTGGACTCCTACTCTCCCATTGGCTTATGGCTTTCTAGATCAACTCTTCTATATTACTCTTATTGTACACTGTTATCTACCTTGGGATGATGTCTAACTCAAGGTTGACATGAATCCATGCAGTGAGATGAGTATAATTAAGTGCTATTGCAATATCATCAAAAACAAAGCTTCTTCTATCTTCCACAGCTAAAAGCTTTCTTCTCATGCTGCAGTCAAGCTAGTATGTGGAAGAGGAAGATTTCTATTTCCTATGTTTTCTTCCCTAGTGTGTGAAAGGTTCCTTCTGCCCTGAGCCCTATTTCTTATCAATGCGTCAACTTGCATAGAACTACTTAATGAATAAAGAAAACCATCTGGTCAAGTGGGACTTAACTTTTTAAAAGATAACAGGTGGATTCTAGTCATTTTTATTGGAACAAAAACACAGTCCAGCTTTTTAAGACCTAAAGACCTGGGTCTGAAGTAAACACACTTGACCTAAGAGTTTGGACGAAGTCATTTTATGTGGTGCTGACCCAGCTGAAGCTAATGAACACTTTTACAAGACTCCATCCATGTAAGAGTCTGTGCCAGTGCTGGCCCTATTCATTCTGGCTACTCTGCTGCAGGGGAAAATTTAAGAACATTTCAAAATCCATTTCCACAGACTATCCAGGACTCATTACAAAAAAGAACACCAAGAGTTAAAAAGTACCACCAAACAACACCAGAGAGCCTAATGCAGCAGCCACCATGGGCATAAGGGATACAATTTGTCCCAATCTCTACTATTAAAGTATTCAGCAGATATCTAATAATTATGACTTTATTGACATGGGCTCAGTTGGCTCCCTCTCCCTTCAAACACAAAACATTAAGAATGTTTCAACTAAATGTCAACATTTTGGAGGGTCTAGATTAAGGGACTGTATCTTTGTAATATTAGAGAAATCCATCACAGATTTAAGAGATGATAGACTGCAGGTCTTCTAAGAACACTGACATTTAATAAATCCTTTAGGACCCCATCTCGGAGCTAGTTTCTTTCTACCATTCTCCCAAAGAGACATATAAGGATGTTTCCTTTCCCCCAAACTGCTCCTATCCTTCAAGTACCAAGTTAAGTGCCACATCCTCCAGAAATCCTTCCCCAAATACTCGAAGCCCTTGACACTTCTCATTTCTGCAGAAAAGGAGAGTCTGCATGGCTTGGGGACCCATGTCTCAAGTGACAGCATTTATTTACACTGTTAACATATCCATGTAAATAAATTAACATTTCCCAATTCTAGCAAAGACTAACAAAATGTGAATAACAAATAAAAAGAGTGAAAAAGGAAAAGAATAAAAGTGTTTTATAATTGAGCTAGAAGAATCTATACTTCCTTTTCAACAAAAACAGTATTTACTCTAACACTTGATTATATACTCTTTTTTACAATATTGACCTGTATTAGCTTTGAGGGAAAGACATTATATATTTCTTTGTATGCCAAAAGGACACAGCTACATACATAAAAGGTCTATTTTATAAAACGCAACATCTCACATCCACCTAGATCCTAAAAACCAAAAGTGTCTAATACCATTCTCCAATAAACAGAACCAGGGCTCCTTGGAGAAATGGCTGATTCTAGGGTTGGATAGGGAATACACCTCATGAGTCTAAAGCATCATGCAGTGTCAGAAAGTAAAGAAGTGCTCACAAAACAAAATGATGGGAACATGTCAAAGGGATACAGAAGCCAACTTGAAAGAGTTCCTAATGGCCAGAACTGTAACAATTTGAAGAACAAAATAAATAGTGTTGGATTATAATCTAAAATTTATAATATATATCCATGTTATATGTCAATCACATCTCAATAGAATGGGAAAATAAAATATATATCCACAAGTCCACACTGGCATAAAAAAGTGATTGTATAAATACATGAGGAGAAGAGATAAATCTCCCTTATGGAAGTATTCCATATAATTTATGTAGATACTCTCCAACCAGGATATGGAGCTTAATCCCCCCTATCCACGCATCTTGAGTATAGGCTACACTAAGTGCTGGCATCCAAAGAGTAGAACATGAAAGGGGAACAGGAAGACTTTACAGTGAAGAAATGTGGCAAACACTACCTTGGCCAGATGATCAAGGTTAATTAACATTATCAGTTGATAGCATGTACATAAGAATGGCATGTCACCTCTGTGGTCTTCCTCCCAAAAGCCCATAACCCCATTCTAACCATGACAAAAACATCAGACAAACCGTAATTGAGACCTTCTACAAAATACCTGACAAGTACTCCTTAAAACTGTCAAGGCCATCAGAAACAAGGATAATCTGAGACACTGTCACAGCTCTGAGGAGGCAAAGGAGACAAGACAACCAAATGGTATCCTGGATGAGTCTCTGAAATAGAAAAAAGGGCATTATAGGACTAGTGAAATCTGAATAAAATGTCAACTTTAGTTAACAGTAATATTATCAAGGACACCTGGGTGGCTCAGTTAGTTAAGCGTCTGCCTTTGGCTCAGGTCGTGATCCCAGGGTCCTGGGATCCAGTCCCACATCGGGCTACTTACTCAGTGGGGAGACTGCTTCTCCCTTTCCCTCTGCCTGCCACTCCCCCTGCTTCTGCTCTTTCTGACAAATAAATAAATAAAATATTTTTAAAAAATAGTAATATTTCAGTGCTGGTTCCTTAGTTATCACAAAAGTACCAAAGTAATGAAAATGCTATTCATCAGGGAAAGAGGATGAATGACCTACATGGACACTCTGTACTGTCTTTGGAAGGTTTTTTTTTTTTTTTGTAAATCTAAAACTATTCTAAAATTAAAGTTTATTCTAAACTGGAAAGAATGGGAAGAGAATTGATATCAAATGTTGTAACTAGATGGAATTTTAGAAACCACCTAGCCAAACCCAAACCCCTTGTTATATGTAGAAACGAAAGCCCAGAATGGTCCAATGATATGCTCAAGGTCACACAGCTGGGGGAAAAAGCCAGGAACTCTTCAAGCCTAGTGCAAGATGCTCTTTATTATATCATGGTGGGAAAGACAGGTGAGAACCCTCCAAATAGGAGATGAATGTTACCAAAACGTTCCCCTTTTGAACAGAATGGTATGTCTTTTAGGGAAGGAACATGAGGAGGAAGGGCCAGTCTTCGACACTGCCCTCAGTGGTGGGGTATCACTGCAAGCAGGGTCAAGGACCTCCAACACAGCTCCTTGGCCAGAACCCGTCTGCATTTGTCCTTAGCTTCAGGGACTAAGGGCATCTTCTTATTTTGTTTGTTGTGCCTATTTTACTCTGGCGGGAAAAAAACAACAACAGCAACAAGAAAAAAGGGAACCTAGGTTCAAGAATTAGTTGACAGCCAGCAAAAATGAATAGTAATGAGGTTATTTCTATCAAAATAGCTTCATTACCATGCCATCTGATAAAACCAAATGCTCAATCCTCTCTAGCAAGAAAGGTGCTGAAAGCAGTGTCCTTCATCTTTGGGGAGAAGAGAACCCATAATTTAAATATTTTAAACTTACAATAACCAAAATAATACCCACTCTAACACTTGATTATGTACTCTTTATGATACTGACCTATATTACCTTGGGGGAAAGACATCATATACTTTTTTACCTGCCCAACATGACATAGTTATGCACATAACTATATATTTTAGTAAATGGAAAGTCTCCTACCCAGCCCATACCCATTTCTGATTGAGCCAAACTGGGATACACATTTTTCTCCAGTACAATCTTGAAATAATCTGAGGAGATAATAAAATAGCACTAGTCTTGCCTTTTTTTTTTTTTTAATGCTTGGTTTTATTAAAAAAAAAAAAAAAAAGCACATGCACTTGAGAATGCTATAAAAATTTGCCCTAGTTCTGGTAGGGGAAAATATTGTTAAAGATTTAGAAGCTAACGTGTCTTGGCCGCGGACTAGGCTTCAGGGATTGTGTAAAACTATTAAATTTTTCCTCGATGTTTTTCATACACAAGACAGTAGAGACTGTTCATTAAAAGTGGTAGCAGAAGACTCTGTCGGCTGAACTCCTCTGCTGCTCTGGTGTACACCTGCATCCTAAATGAAATCCAAACCTAGTTCTTCATCACCAACCAGGCAGGAGTGAGCCGTGTGATCCCTAGTATCTCCACCCCATAACTCACATTTTGACAAGGCTACACTTGCATGACAGGAGCTGGTTTTGGGGCCACTGGGCACTCACCTTTCATACTTCCCTTTCCCCCACTTATTATAACATGTAATCAAGGAAGTGAAGAAGGAAATAACTATCCAAATGAAAAAATATCTCACGACCACAGAAAACGAACTCCGATCCAAAGACATGCTCCTAAGAGTACTGTCATTGTAGCAGGACATTACTTGTTGCCTCCAAAAAAGGAATGAATGGGCCAAACTCCAGATTGCTAAGTCACGAGTCACTCATCTGTTACCACCTGCCCCTTTCCCTTGAGGAAGAGGCCTAGAATGTTCTCACTTGGCCCATGAGTGAAAGCAGTCTGTCTGTCTACTCTGACAATCCAGGAACAGTTAACTTCAATGGGCATTTCCCATTAGGCAGTAAAACCTTTCCCTTTACACATCTTCAGAGTTCTGACTATTCAATTATAACCCAGAAACTCCAGGCAGGGCGATTAGAGCACATCATTTGTAAATGACTTGCCAAGGAAGGGGGGCTGGGGGCTCTCCAAACCACTACCACAGAGCCTTTTAACACTGAACAGTGCAAACTGTCCACTAGGGATGACTTGAAATGTCTCTGCAATACACAGTGCCTGGTGCCTCCAGCCTGGCTCCAAGTGAGTTGCTTACCACTTACCAAAGACACTTACAAAACAGCCTTATGGATTCTCTCTGGTTCTCGTAAAAGAGGCAGCTTCAAATAAATTGGGGAAAATTCAAGATGTGAGAAAAAGAACGGGAATCTTCTTGCAGAAATCTGAGTCACTTGCCCCTGAGCAAGATACTATTATCTTGCTACACACACACACACACACACACACACACCCTACTGAAAGCAAATCCACTTGTTAATGTTCAACTCTCCTATCTGGCTATGGAACAAGCTAGCAATAAAGGACATATAGATCAGTTCTTTAAGGCGGACACACCACCGATAAATCAGAAACAATAAAACTGGAGACAGGCTTGCTGGGCCCCAGCTGGTATTGCTTATATCTGTCCTAAGCAATCAGGAATCATGAAGAAACTTCTTTTTGGAACGCCTAACCGCAAAACTTCACAGTGACCGCCTCAATCCCACATGCCCATGTGCTGAAGGGGGGGTGCCAGGGACTGGATACCTTTATTCTTTTTGACAAGATCAATCAGTCTCTCTGGAATCTTCCCGTGGCCCACTTCTGCCTGGCCCACTCCCATCCTCCCCACTCCAGCCCACGTCCAAGAAAGAAGTAATAAAACAATGAGGCATTGCCTCCCTCCTCTACTTTTGCTAGAAGCTAGCCAAATCTTGGTATGCTCTGACTCAGAGCACACCTCAAGGAAGGGAACACAGTTACCCCCAAGAGAGTAAACAGAGGCATCATGCCCTGAAATTCAGAAATGGCAAAATCACACCCAGAAAACCCTCATCCTCAAACAATGAAGTCCTGTACTGCCACCAGTACTAACTAGCCAACTAACTGGATTTCTACCTGGAATCTCTCCCACATCAAACTAAAAATGCCAGCAAGGTATAGGAGTTTGGTGATGCAGGATCAGCCAGGGTGATCTGCAAACTCATTTTCCTACTGCAGCCCCAGGAATGATAGTAGCTCTTTGGTCAGAACCAAGCCCTCCCTCCCACTGCATCATTTCTCTTATACCTGTTCACACGCAGAAACATGTGCCCAGCCAAGTCCTGGTCTATAAACACACACTGGGCACATCCCCGACTTTGCGAACGGACTGGCTTCTTCTCCATTCTTTGATTGTGGGGGCCACAAATGGCGTCTCATGTTCATTAATTACTGCAGCCTCTACCTATTGTCAGTCAGCAGAACCTGCCATATGGTTACCATCAGGTGTGCTCAAGTTCCTATTATGTGGCATTCCCGGATGCCCCAAATAGATATTGCAGAATCTGCTTGTGTTTTTACAGGGCCACTTATATTTCAAAGAAGCTCATTTCGCTTCAAGTGATTGCTAAGGGCGGGGGGGCGCTCTTTGTTCAGCATTGTGCTCTACTGAAAACCCCAGGGCTTCCTAATGAATGTGGCTTCCCCTCTCCCCTACACACTACGTGCAATGCTGGAGCATCCTGTATACTGTTACCTTTGGGGAAGAGTTTAGAGGGTGTTTCCATGATTTTAAGGCAGGTGAAATATTGGGGAGGATGCCAAAAGGATCAGTAAAAGGGTCTATCAACTCTCCATCAAAACTAGATACACAAGGAATAAGAATAATCTAAAAAAGCCCCCAAAGAAATTATGTCAATACACTATGTCATATCTTGATTATCTGCCGCTGATCAAAATACATGTGGCTCTGATCTTAGCACTTTCTACGTTACTGAAAGAAGAATGACACTTTATTAGAAAGGCCCACACCATGTCATGTGCTCATGGAAGAGCCTGGTCCTTCCCTCCCCCGTAAGTTCATTGCTGTCTGACCCTTGAGGGTCTCCATGTTTTTTCCACCTGAATCACAGATGTAACCAAGTTGGAAAATTCCTCTGTGGATCCGGACACTCACAATGATGTACAGGGTCATGTGGTCTGAGTAGATAAAGCCCTGTGTTAAGTCCTGAAATAAACTTGGCATGTGATTGGGCATGATATTCTACCTACTGTTGCAGTGGCTTTTGAGTTACTGGCCCTATTTCTAGCAGTTGCACAGAGCCTGCAGGTGTGGACTGATGACAAAATTTGTAATTTTGTGATAGCATTACCATCAGTAGGACATTTCTAGAAAATTACTCCAACACAGAATTTTGTCAATTGGTTATACAGACATGTGAACTTAAATACCCATGTTGAACTTGGTTTATAGATATAAATACTTCCTACTTCTGGGTTTAACTTAAACTCACACTTTTCAGGACCTGGGGGTCCTAGAGAGTGAATCATTAACTCTGCATAAAGGTCCAGAAATGTGCATTCACACGCACACACACACGCACGCACACACAAACACACACACGTCTCCAAAGTGATCAGGCAAATAGAGATATGATGAAGTGCAGAATTCTGGCTTAAATTCCAAGATTCTCTGTTCCATCATTTCCTATTAGCCACATATTTTCAGAAATGCCCACTAACTTCCCAGAATAGACTAAACTATCTTCTAGTCTGACAAAAGAAAAATCACTGGAACAAGGCACCTTCTGTTTTCCTATGGATATAACCTTCTTTAAGGAAGTTACAGACATGAGCACACTGTGTTTGCCCCTTTTAGTGGACAAACCTGTGGGTGACAAGGGATGGCTACACCTCCTAACAGGAAGGTATAAAATACACTCAGTAATTTCTTTGCCTCTGGCAAGGGAGCGCTTATATATATGGTGATGGTGTCCAGGCTAGTCACAGTTGGCCTCATAGCCATTTCATAGAAACCAACCCCATTCATGGAAAAATGAGTCACCAGGAAAAAAGAGCAGGTCAGTATCCAGGGCTCAAGGTCACATTTCTACAAACACCTGCTTGTTCTCAGATAACACCTGCTCAGAATCTCAAACGAAAAAGGGCAGGGCTCCATCGATAAAGTCCTCTGCTCTAGGCTACAAAAGTGAGGCACAACCTTCTAGGCCTGGTGAAATGGAGATAAATAGGCGGGAAAACTCCCAGAGTGTCCCAAAGGATTGCTCTCCCCAACAGAGACTGGTTGACAGGGCATCTTTAGGTGCCCCCACAGCTTGTACAAAGATATGCATTGAGAATGACCAGAACACTAATCCAAAGGACAAGTTATGTCAACTGAATAGAATAAGTCCCTAGGTGGGGCAATATCTGGAGGAAATTACCATTAAATATACAGTGCCTCTTTTCTCAGTTATTCTCACACACCAAACAGCTGTTATTATAGCTTTCAAATTCAAATTGTAACTCCAAAGGCCTCCTATGAAGGGCATGTGGGTTCAAAGAAGACACCAAAAAAAAAAAAAAAGAAGTCTCAGGGCACCTGGCTGTCTCAGTCAAAAAGAGCATGTGACTCTTGATCTTGAGGTTGTGGGTTCTAGCCCCACATTGGGTGTAGAGATTACTAAAAAAAAATAAAATAAACTTCAAAAAAAAAAGACTCTCTAAGTCACCTGCCTTCTCTGTTTTACATACTGGGTTTCTGAACATGCTTTTATTCTCATCAAGGTGTGGCAGATTCAAGATGGCCACAGATCTTTGCTATTCCTCCCACTGAAAGGTAAAATCCAATCCCCTCCACTCAAACTGGCAGCATCTGTGACCCATGGCAACCAAGAGAATATGGCAAAAGTGACAATGAGCCAGTGTTCTACACTGAGGCCTTAAGAAACTAGTAACTTCCATTTTCTCTCTCATAGAATACTTGCTCCTTGAGTTTTGAGGGAGGGTTGGACTAAGGCACTGCCAGTCGCCCCTCATGTGGCTGACCCTACATGGGCAACAACATCTCCTGCGCTTCTCAAAGCCACAGATACAATAAAGGGGGTCTCCAGTATCGGAGACCCTCTATGATGCACTAAAAGCAGAACTCACTAAGAGGCTGAGATCTCCACAGACTGCATGACATGGCACATCCATTCCTGGCAGCATGCTTTTGTTGTCCTTGAGCTGATTTCCATATGATTGTTGGGATGAGATGAACAAGACCACCCAGAGGGGCTGAAGATTATGAGGAAGATTTTAGGGTTGGAGTTCCACGGCTAATGGTGTAAAAAGGTTTCTTGGAGGAGTGTAATACATGTGTAGTTTTGGGTAGGGCTGGGCAAGAGGGAAATGAGTGAAGATAGTAGTATCAAAGACATGCCCCTAAGAACAGATGTGGCTTATCTTATTCAATTCTCCTTTCCTCATTCTTGATGAATGAGCCTAGCACAGGAGCAAATATATAGTAGGAAGTATACAAGAAATGAGATTTGAAGCTGGAACTGGAATTGAATTGGAATTGACCCCTACTCAATACAAAAATAAGCCTGAAATCCTGAGCACAACTGAATGAAGTAGCAGGTCTTCATTCCAGTCCATAAAATACAAGTAGGGGCCTCCAGTCTGACCTGTGAGCTACTTTCACTGGGGCAAATTGAGGTTGGTTGACTTGAAGTCATTGTCAGCCTTAGGCCAAGCTGGGGACAGAGGGAAAGCGATTCCTAAGGGTAGGAGGGAAAGCATTCTCCCTTCCTACCCAGGCCTGGGTCCTCCCTTCCCAAGGCTACCTCCTCTGGATCCATATGTCCTCCTCAGCCATCTTCCCAGGGATTGTATCTGTCCATTTTTCAACTTCATTCTCACATGTAATTTAAACCTCCTCTTCCCCTTCCCTCCAGGCCTAGACTGGAGCTCAACTCCAGTAGTAGACAGCAGAGAGAAGGTGTGGCCTGGCCTTTAGAAACATGCCCCAGCCTCCCTCTTATGGGTGCCATCTCCTCCAGGGTGAAGGAGTAAAGAAGGAAAGGGGCAGTCCACTCCCAGTTTGGCTGCAAGACTTTACAGTCACCTCCTTGTTGTTCAGAACTGTTAGGCTTAACTCATCATCTCTGGGTTCACTGAGGTTGGATGGGAGCATCAACCTGCCCCACTGACATGAGGTGGCCCCCAAACAGCTCCCTGGGGTGCTATTACCACATAATTTCGGCCATATTTTCTGATTAACACCAACCACATGCCTCCAGTGCAGCAGTATCTGGAAGTCAGTACCTCCCAGTGTCACCGATCACCCATGGACAGCCAGGAGACCCATGGCAAAGGCAGCATCTGTCTTCTGGAGCTCTCAGCAGTGGCAAGAGGGTACTTCATATACGCTGCCTTTCCCCTCAGCCATCTCTGCTCTCCTGGCTCTTACACTGGGGAAGTGGAGTAATCAGGCTTGTTCTCAGAACAGACATCTCCCTAGAAGCCTAGGGAGAGATGGCCACCCATGGATGCGTTTGTCCTGAGCTTCGAGCCCTAGCTACAAACTCTAGGACCACAGGAAAAAACACCCTGGTCAATCTTTGACATTTGTTATATATATTGGACTTCCAAAACTTATCTGAAGAATCCCTCGGCTGAAAAAGTTTGAAAACCGCTGGTCTCCACCATTAAAGTCCAGCCCTTAATTCTATGGATTGTGCTTTTTCTTGTAGTTTTAGCTATTTAAGTCATACTTCCCCATATTCTAGGGAAGGGTTCTATTTACTCATCCTGCCCCAGATCTTGCCCCTTCCATGTGTCTTGCACTCCAATGTCCAGGAATGAACCCATGGGTGGTCATGCTGCTCGCCATCCCCTGACTACTTGCTATATGGATCTCAGCAGGGTCTTGCTAACAGCATATTGGAAATACAGCTTTCCTGGCCCACATGGACAGGTTTTTGTCTATTTTCATCCTTTCCCTGCTCTGTTTAAATATGGTGTCTGTGACTGAGTTTCGTGTTCCGGAGGCATGCGGTCCAGAGAGAAGGAGCCAGAGTTGCTTCTCTGCCTTGGCGCTTAGGAAAGAGCAAATGGGGCTGCCACCTGCCCGGTCTGGGGATGGTTCCAGAATGGCTCAGGTTATTCACAGCACAGATCCACCCGGGGGTAAAAATACCATCCCAGAAGGACTCTCCTTCTAGCCACAAAAATACCTATATGGGTAGAGAGAGACTCAAAAAATGACACAAGGTTTAGGAGAAATCATCCCCTTGGAAAAGAAATAAAGTAATTAGTATTGGTCTTACAAGAGAGAAGATAAAGAGATCCAGGAGGAAAGAACGAGGGCAGCTCAAGAAGGATGTAAACTGAAAATATAGCAAGAGAAATATGGTTCAGACCATAGGAAAAACTTCCTGACCATGAGACTTAAGGAAATCTTCACAAGGTGTCTCCTTGGGAGATGTAAAACAGAAGACAAGATCAGCTTTCCTCTGTGAGGCCTACTATGAAGCAGAGGGTTAAACTGGGCAATTCTACTATGTTCCCACCAGCCTTGGGCATTTACAATAAATGTTGGAGAAGAGCTGACTTCTTCAGTAGAAGAGTATATCCTCTGAAAGCTCTTTAGCTGTGTGTCCCCTGATGAGCTACAGCCTTTCAATTTCAAATTCATTTACACAATCACTGTGTTCCATATCTGAGGCCCAGGGGCACATGAAATGAAGATTTCTCCATCTCATGCTTCACCTTTGGGGTCCAAATCCCTCCTCTCCACCTTTCCCTGCATGCCATGGAAGCAGGCTCACACTCTGAGCCGACCTCATTCTAGCCCTCAGGTGTCGTGAGAGGGAATTTCCACATTCCACACCTCAATCTTGGAAGTGGATGTTCCTATGAATTCATTACAAACTCCATACTGCCTTGGACTTGGACTTGTCTCCAGGGATAGAGAAGCACCCAGAAAATCTATCCTTAGGAGTCAAAGAGGGTGTTATCACCACTGTGACTAGAGTTCTAACTCACTTCTTCAGGGTGCTGGCCCTTCGAGATAGTGTCCATCCTGCATCTGTTATCAGTAATATGTCTTCTTTAGCTCTCCCAAGTCATTCTGAATCTCCATGTAAAACCAGAAGGAAAAAAATAAAGAAGTGTCCAAATTCTCAAAAAGGTAGTAGAAAACAACCAATTTGCTAAAATCCAAAAACAAATTACTGTACCATTGGGTGGTTAATGTTTAAAATAAACTAAAACATTCCCCTCCATGCCAGGCTGTGAAGCAGTTCTGGCTCCTTCCCTTGGACTGCATGCCTCAGGGACATGGAACACAATCCAGAAACCATATTTAAGCAGAGCATGAAAAGGATGAGCACAGACAAAAACTTTTCCATGTAGGAAAGGAATGTTGCATGGAACGTATGGAGTATAAAGCCCCTAATTATTCAGAAACAGTTCGATCATGCATTCCAAGGTATGTTCATTTCTCAGGTTGGAGTTTTCTGATATTTTCATTTCTTCTGAATACACACTTGTCTCTTGATTAATGTTATACGATACCAAAAATTTGAATGCTTAAAAAAAAAAAAAAAGGAGCCACTTCAGCCATGAAAACCTGTGGTTGGAATTGTTCAGCCAGCAATCACTCTAAGGCTCAAAATCCCCCGTTGGAAGAACAAGTTCTTATTGTAGGTGACTGTGCGAGCTGTAGCTTAAGATGATGCAAGAGACCAGATGAAGGGGATGGGAAGGGAACAGCTCCAGCCTCCAAGGATCAATACATGAAAATAGGGTCACAGAGTGAAATGAACTAGTTTCTGTTCTTGTGGAAAGCTCTGTGGTTCTTCCTCTTTTTGTTCCATCTGAGAGATTAATTCTAGAATAAAGTATTTCAAATATCAAACTAACTAGAACAGCTGTTGCCACTTCCTCTGCTTTGGGAGGCCCTATCAAATTCCAGTTCCAAATCAAGACAAGGCAACTCTCTGGCAACATTGTAGAATAAAGCTCTTAGATCCTAGTAAATAAAAATAATGAGGATAATAAAAATAATGAAAGCTAATACTATGGTGTTTTCTATGTGCCAGATGCTGTTCTAAGTGCCTTATCCTTGGTTCTCACAACAAAGTGATGATGTAGGTACTATCACCACTCCCATCATCTGGCTGCTCCTTTGGCTGAAGGAGACCTGTGAGCTCCTGGAGAGAGTGCATATCTCTCTTCCCACCTTTGGTAGTAGTAATAATAATAATCACTAAAATTTCTTGAATATTTAGTGTATCAGACGCAAAATGTTTTAGTGCTTTATCTCAATCAGTCCTTACAATAAACTTAAAAACTAAACATTACCCCCATTTTACCCGGTAGGTGACTGAGGCTCAGAGAGGTTTAAAAATAAAAGCCCAAAGTAACAAAGCTATGGCAGAGCTTGACTCTTAATCCAGTTTGTCTGATGCCAAAATCTTGGCTCCTAATCCCTACTCCTTCCTGGGTACTTCCCACCTCTAGACTACTAGCAATTGCCACCAAAACCCAGCCTCTTGGGTTATTTTCATCAAGTTTGAAAGCCCTTCCTGATGCTGAAGATGGCCAAGCGGATTGCTCCCAGAGAGCCCCGTGGCACCGTTGCCATCCGTTGGCCTTAGCCACAGCTGTGGTTTCCAAAGGAAATAACTCACGCGGCCGTTGGTCGCACCTGTCACTCAATGGAACCAGGACTTGCATCAGAACACGGGGGCCCCAAAGGCAAGGAACAGCAGCTACATCAAACTGATGGGCATCAACACAGGTCACTGTGGGATTCGTGAGCCTGCCTCCCTAAATCTGAGATCAGCCCTGCTGTGGTCCATTCTCCCTGCTTCAGAAGGTCACAAAGAACAGCACTAGATCTTCGATATTCTAGATCTGCAGATAGCCCATCACAGTGCTCTGGGAAGGGTGGGGTATTGGCAAATCGCAGGCATGATCTAAACTAGGTGAAGCACCTCTAAGCTTCTATTGATTAAAAAGGAAAGCGAGGGTTACTGCTACAGAGAAGAACAAGAAAGGTCAACAAATGACCATAAAAACTGGGGTCTTTCCAGAAGTCCCAGAAGGAGGAAAGGGCATGTAGAACCTTCAGACTGTAAGGAAGCAATAGGAGTTTGATGAGAACACAAAAAGAGAAAAACTTTCGGGCAGTCTGTGATGGTGGCAAATTCAGGGAAAACTAGAATGAACGGTGTCAATTTGATTCAGTTGAATGCAAAATGCTGTAAACATTAACAGAGCATCGGCAAAGCATTTACAACAAAATGCAGGGAGTACATACAGGAGTTATTGTACGTGCACCTTCTTATGCTCTTGCAGAAGAGCCAAGCCATATGTGCTTGGCTCCCTTAAATAACAGGAAAGGCTGGCACGTGAGGAAGTGCTAGGATGAGTGGTGAACTCCGGGAAAAGCAGAGGATGGAGGGATGTGCGTGCTTAGATGGGCAGAAAATTCTTTGTGGGTGATGCAGAATTTGGTCTGGAGCCCAGAAATGGTTCTGTATAATCTAGCATTCAAATCTTCTCTCCCTAACCACAGCCTCCAAATGTACCTGCACAAGTATTGGAAGAACCAGCAGTTGTGCTCTAATCCTGAATTACTTTTGTTCTGTGACAGGTGGTTTCCAACACCACCTTCTTATGGATCTCTGAATCCCTCCCAGGACTCAGACTTCCCCTGTGGATACAGAAAATCTTTAGTACTGCACCCTACAAGCTGTATCAGCTGCTTTACCATGTGCTGGTTTTCTGGGGGTCAGAACTTAAAAGGCGGGGGAAAAGACCTGGGTAATTGAGTTACCAGGATGTCAATTCTTTTCAGTTGGGGAATTTTCCAGAACTAAAGGAAAACTACATATAAAAAAAAGGAACTTCATTTTTTTATCTTGAAAATATAACCATTGAGATGAGATAGATTTGGCCAATGTACCAAAGCATAAATATCTTATCTACCTTTGTGCTATTCAAACTATAGAGAAGACAAAGTAAGTTTAAACCATTCCTAGAAATAAAAATGGCATAAGGGTCCCAATAATCCAGTATCTTCTCGCCACTGAGTCAAAGACTACCCTCCATCTTCCTTGATGGAGCTGGAGAATGTAAGCTGCCTGCAGATGAAAATGTCTAATGACTTTAGAAACACCAGGTTAAGATGTCTTCTTCCCCAATAATCTTTCTTCTACATATGTAAAAAGTACCCTCACGCTATTAGACTACCAATATGAATCCCAAGAACCTAAGAACAGTCTAATTCATCCCATCGCAAAGTGTTTTCTTGACATCCTCTGAACCTACCTGAGGATAGCAACACACCTCTAACTGAAAAATCCAATGTGTTGTTTTCTCCCATATGGCATCCATCCACCTCTCTTGAGCATTATCTGATAATCCTTTCTTTGGAAGAGTGTGGTGGTCTGATTGCCCTAGTAGAATATCAGCTCCCCAAAGACAAACTCATCCTCAATGTCATCTCCTATTTTGTCCTCCGGCACCAAGCACAATGCCTGGCATGGTAGAGGTGCTCCATAAATCTGTGCTGAATTAAACAACTGAGAGCACTGTCAAGCAAAAATCATCATAGCAAAACCAAAGGCAACATTCAGGTTCTGGGACAGGGTTTAGGTCAGGCACCAGGCAGGCCCAGATGTGCTGGGGGTCTTGCTAACTTTGAATTCTCTGTCTCCCTGTCAAGCTCTCCCTGATCAATAACCCCACCTTAGGATTCAGTCAAGAAGAACTAAAATGTCAGCAAGCCAACAGTAGACTGTGATCTCCTTCCTCATCCCTAGAGCACAGCACCATATTTGGCCCTTTGTAGGGGCTCAGCAACATTTACTGAGCAGAACCAAAAAAAAATGAAAAAATTTGCTCACATTTTTCAGAGGAATAAAAGCAAAAGACAATAACTTGTATTTAAGAACAGGGGGACCCCAACAACTAGATGTCCTGTGGCCTCTTCTGGGACATAGCAGGTCAGTGTGAACAAGCCAGAGCTCTGTGCTCAAAAGCCTTTCACAAACAACCTTGATGCACAGCCATGAAATCCTGTGGACAAACTGTTTAAGTACACAAAAGTGCAAGGCCAAGTATAGTTCAACTTCTCATCCTCCACTCTCACTACTATCTCAGGCCTGGACTTGGTTTCTGAAAGATCCAGTGCCAAAGAGGACCTCTAACAGTGAAGCCTCACAGTCTCCTAAACAGGAAAACAAGATTTGCTGGATGCCTCTCTTTTAGGGCACTGTGTGCAAGGGGTCTTTACCTGGAGGCCATCACCATGCTTCAAAAGGCCCATGAACTCTCTGAAATTACTTTATGTGTACATGTATTTTCCTGCAGAGGGTCATATCTTGCCTGAGTTTCTCAAAGGGATTCATGACCTATGAAAAAGGTTAAAAATCAGTAATTAAGTAGCTTAGGTATTTTAAGTTTGGACAAAATCATCTGCTGGGTAATAGGCTCAAAAACATTCTACATTAGAAAGGCAGCATGGGACGAGGAAAAAGCATAGAATTTAGAGTCAGACTCATTTGAGGTTGAGTTCCAACTCTGCCATTTACCAGCTGCCTGACCTGAGCAAGTTACTTAAACCATCAGAGCTCCTATATAATGCGGTCACTTTCCAAAATACACTTACATGCAGAAAGCACTAACTAGAAGCTAGTTCTCTTCCTCTCTTCATTAGTAGTTTTCTTCCCTCCCTCTTTTCTTTCTTCCTTTCTCTTTCTTTCTTCTTCCTTCCTTCCTTCCAGCCCCCCCTCCCCCTCCCTCCTTTCCAACAGCAAGCACCAATACTTTGAACAAATGCCCCTTTTCAAAAGTACAAATCTGGGGCGCCTGGGTGGCTCAGTCGTTAAGCGTCTGCCTTCGGCTCAGGTCATGATCCCAGGGTCCTGGGATCGAGCCCCGCATTGCATTGGGCTCCCTGCTCAGTGGGAAGCCTGCTTCTCCCTCTCCCACTCCCCCTGCTTGAGTTCCCTCTCTTGTTGTCTCTCTCTCTCTGTCAAAATAAATAAAATTTTTAAAAAAGTACAAATCTATCATCTGACATAAAAAGTTGACATGCCACTGCATGGCCTGACCATTATTATTCTTTTACTGAAAACCACAGAACGCAGGAATGGGTTTTTGCAACATGAACAATATTAAGTGGTGGAACTCTTCCTTCTATTATTCTTTGTTATTTTATATAATCCAAACCCAGTAGCCAACAAATTACATGTAGATTATAATGCCTAATGGCAAATAGTGAGAAGTGGCCCAAGAAGATGGAAGGAATGAGAGGAGTTTATTACAATTGCTGAAAATCTGAGCACCAAAATCTCATGTTTTCACAAAGATGCTGTACAAGCAATTCTAATAATATCGCTTAATACATCCCAGAGCTGTAGTCTATGGGTGCCTTCACAACCCACTCTGCCTAACAGTTACTCGGAATACCTCTTGTCTCAGGGAGAGTCTGGCCTTATGGATGCTTTAAAGTTGCACTACGTCGTGAGTCATGTAAAACTCTCCTCTGTCCCCTCCATCTGTGGAGAGAGGAGGAAAGAACAGAACAGGGGATGGAGCCGGGGTAACCAACGGTAGTAGCTGGGGCAGACGAATGGTGAGATTTCACAGCTTATAGAAGTCCAAAGGTTTACTTTTTGGCATCAGTTTTACCCAAGTGGAAAATTCCCAATTTTCTCTACTTGGTCCTTTCTCTCGGAAGAAATGCACAGTTCTGTTAAACTCAAGTAAATGCATCTTCCTTTCCTAAATTTCATGTGCTGGATTCAATACTAATTTACATCCACATTTGTGCCAGAGATCTTAAAAATCTGCTGTTGTTTCCTTCCCAAGCTGTAGGGTGGGGGGCTGGGAGGGTGTGGAGGAGTGGAGTTGAGTATGAGGGAAAGGAGAGAGGGAATGTGGTTGGAAAAGTGAGGAGGGAGAAGACAGAAAAACTTCACCTGGTAAGCATTTTCCATACTTAATAATTTGATTTTGAAGGCTAGTCATATCAAAGAGCAAAATATTCAATATTGTTAATTCAGTTTTGCAAAATATATTCTTAATTTAAAAATGATTTTGCTCCGGGTGGTAGTGCAGTAATAAAGCAGTTATTGACCAGATCTTATTGATTGTAGAGTCTGTGGGCAAAGAGCACTGACCTTGCTCACACTCTTATTGCTTCCTCCCTCCCTGGCCTTCTTCATCTATGCTCGCTCAATAATATATTATTAATATATATTTTTAGCAAAAACTGTATGTTACAAGGTTAAGGGCTTCTTAGTGATTTTTTTCAAGCTACTCCCTGCCTTTGGGGTGTTAGGGGAAGAATAAACTTCGTAACCGAGTGTCTGGATATAAATGGCTTTCCATGGAAATACTTTACCCACCACTGGGAAGCATGCTGTCACCGTCCACTTTTTTCTGTCACATAGGAAAGAAAGAAAAAACTCCCTAAGGCAAAGGGTGTTACAGCAGTTTGGGCAACGATGTGCCTACAGAGAGGAAACCACACCATGGCTGTAAAGACCAAATTCAGGACATACCTACATCCTTTCCAGGAAAGTAGCTCTGAACCCAAAGAAGGGAGATCTGTGGTCATATCAAATTCAGCGATCAGTGGGATCCAAATCCTTCCACTCCTTTTAATAGCTCTTTCTTGAAGCTTTCCCCACACCTTTGCAATCATCTTCCTTATAGCACAACCAAATATGATGTAGCGATTGCTTACTTTAGTATTTTCACATAAACTCTCCTATGTATCTGCCTGCTTTTTTTCCAGGTTAATCCTACTTCTCTAATAAATGTATAAGTCTTCTGAAGGCAAACACTATGCCATATGCTCCTGCAATATTCCTTTTAGGACCTGTCATACACCAGGTTTGTAGTAAGCATGCAGTCAATAATTATCAAATTGGAATGTAAATGATGCACAGCTCTGTATTAAACTTCCTTTCAAAGAAAGCAAGAACACAGAGTATGATAGTGCAGTTTGCTTCTGCGCTTTGCACTGGGAGCCTCTCTAATCGTGTGGTTTGCCTACCTCCACATGTGCACCAGGTGAGAGATGGAAAAGCCAAGTACCACTGAGTTTGATGAATATTGAAGAGAACTATCTTGCACTGTTGCATCATGAGGTAGAATGTTTGGGCAATTTGCTTTCGTGTCATGTATGAAGAAAGAGGAAAGAACAGTGATCACACCTCACGAACACTGAATTCAGAGGCTAGCAAATCCCCAAGCTCATGGGGAGATTAGGACAGAAAATGAATGCACATGATGGTCACTTGCCACTTCTGACCCCACCCACATCTTGCACTGCACTCATGAATGTGGTTCTTCCTCAGATGGCAGGAGAGAAAGGTTAAAAAAAAAAAGGCTGGGTTTCTCTGATTCCCTTCATACTGTCTATCCCCATCCCCGGGCTCCTGCTTCTATGAAGAAGTCTATCTAAAAAAATCCAATATTCATAAAGGATAGGAAAGATGGAACAGCATCCAGATCTCTTATTTGCTGCTGGTTTCAACTGCCCACCAAAAGGGAACAAAGAAGAGGACACCAGTGATGCAATAATGGAACACCACGGCCTAATAAAAACAATCCAGGTGTGCAAAGAGGAATGCTGGGCTCCACCTACCAGCTGTGTGGTCACTGGCAAGCTACACATCCTGCAGCACCCAGCAGGCATCAGCTGCTCATTCAAGGAGTTTAATAGTACAGAATGCATGAAAGTACTTTTTACAAAGATGTGGGAAGGACAAGGGAACCAACAAGGAACAGCAAAAGGGCTATTGGCAGCAGGAAGCCTTTAACACTGCCAGTTCTGAATGGGGCAGGACAGACTAAAAGGGCTGCAGGGCAATGGTGGCAAGTGTGGGTGTGGAAAAGAGGCTGCCGCAGAGGACTATGGGCATCTCCAACTCAACACGCGCAGACAACCCAACTTCTGTCTCCTGGTGCCTTCTAATCACACATCAGAGCCAGAAAACAAGAGAGATTGGATGATGGGGTCTTTCAAGGTCAGCTGACCAAGGCAAAGGATAAGACGAAGCAAGATGGGGAATGATCTGGAAGAGCAAACCAATGGATAGTCCCATCTTTGTGCCTCATTTTCTCCTTTGTCACACAGGAATAATTATGTAGCCGTACCTACCACACAGGGTCCTCTTAAGGACTGCATGTAATTATAGCTGTGAATGCACTTTGTTAAACTTTTCAACCTGCCACGGATGCTGCGTGAGGCACCTCCTCTGCTCTCTGTGAAGTCCTCTCCCCATACCCACGCCTAGGCCAGCCCACCACCGCCCCCCCACTCCCAACCAGAGCCAGAATGATGTGAACAGAGCTGCACAGGGCTCTGCAGGTGGCAGGGGGAGGGGGGAGCTGCACACGCAAAGAAATAATAGAGACTGGATTGTTTATGCTTGTGGGAAAGGGCGCATGAATATGGATAAAACCCTGTGCGCATTTTGCTAATTACCCAGCATCAGTGTTAAAGGAGGAAAGAGCCCACTGCAGATTTTCAAGCCAATTCCATCCCGCCAAGCCCACCCCCACCTATGTACACACACAAATCACCGCTGCCACTACCACCACCACCATTTTCTCTCCTCTCATATACATAACTGACAATGCTCCCCTGAATATGAACCACCTGAACCCATTTGAGTTAAATCTGAACTGAAAGAAGACTCCAACTCTGTATCATGCCAGAAGGCTCAAGGAAGAAAGTCCCATTCTGTGATCCTAGTTGGCAGGAGCTTATTTTCTACAATATCCAGAGTCAGAACAACCTGATAGCTCCACAGGCAAAGACATGAGGTGAATCAAGGAGGGAAGGGAGGTGGAGACAAAAGAATCACACTTAGGTGGAGGCCATTTCCATGGGAAGCCAAAGTTATGGTCAAAAATAATCCCAGTCTCTGGCTCCCAGTCTCAATTAAGACCTCTTCCTTTTCTCTGCTAAGGAGAGAAAAGACAATGAGCTCAGCCTTTGTTTCCTAGTAGCTCCTGGGCTTTTCCTAGACAGCCAGCCCCAGGAAGATGTCTGCCAGCTCATCCTTGAAATCAGCAGGGATGGGTAAGTTGGGGAAAGTGCTCTGGGAAAGGGCTTGTTCAGAATGGAGACTTGGAGGGAGGAGCTCAAACCAGCTGGTTTTGGTCCTGAGTCCATCACCAAAGGCTGCCAGGGGACATGCTCTCTTTGTCTCCAGATCAACCAAGCTAAAGGGTGATCAATAAGCACTGCCCTGAGCTACATGCTTCAGGGCAATAACAAAGACATAACCTTTTTATATGATTCTTTACATTTGTCCTCTTCTGCAAGAAAGGCAGAAGCAGGTGCACTAGGAAGACACCGGCCCGCATGTCTGGAGACCTGGATTCTTATACCGGCTCTGTCTCATGTAATTGTGTGATCATGAGTAAGGCATTTAGCCGTTCTAGGCCTTAGTCCTACAGTTCTCTTCATCCGAAAAATTAAGACGTTTGGCCCAGAAGAACTCACAGTTCCAAACTTCAAAAACTCTGATTAACAATGTCAGTAACTAACATATATTGAGCTCCTCCTAGGCGCCAACCACTATTTTACATAACTTATTTTAAGTTATTTTACATAACTTATTATTTCTCAACAACCTTGTAGGTGTTATATCCTCATTTCATAGATAAGAAAACTGAGACCCAGTTATAGTTAAGTCATTTTCCTGAGTTGGTGGGGATCTGAACACTACGATAGCATAGTGTAGCGTATCAGTGGAAAGCATGGACTTTTTCCATCAGTATGTAATTCTATCTAGACTCAAGACTTTGTAGTCCAGCGTTTCTTCCACTACACCATATTGTCAGTTTCCAGGAGGAATTCCTACATCTCTAGATCTAGTGTCAGAAGAACCAAAAGGAGGCAATCATAACCCAAAATTCCCAAACAAATTCTGATGGATACTACATCTTCAGTGAGCGGATATGGGCAAAACTGAACTTCTGGGTGAAAGCTGGTCAGGTATACATATTCTATGCAACTAGATGCTCAATAAATATGGGATATACATTGTGCACGGCAGATGTCTGATAAAGTCTTAGCATAATGCTCAGTATACAGTAAGTTCTTCACAGACTCTTAGCACCTAGATTAGGAAACATGGCAGAGATCATAAGTTGGAATGGATGGAAAAGTTAACCAAAAATCATCAAAAAATAAAATAATAAAATTAAGAATACAAAGACATTATATGATCAACGCTGGTAGCTTCAACACTGGTAGTAACCTCCCATGTCTCTTCCTCCCCCACCACTGCCCCATCCAGAGAAACCCACGCTAAACACCCATACTGCCTCCATGTGCCAGAGGGGAAAAGTATCTTCTAAAAGCTAAGTCTCCGTGGGCCTAGACTTACTGCCATATTTCTGCCTTGGACTAGGCAAGTAACTTTTTCACAGGGGAGGCGGGAGCTGATTGGATTATAGGAATACAAATGGATTAATTTGGGGTGGATTAGATACATCACAAAACATAAGTTTGACTTGCATTAACATAAAAATGTCATAAAAATGTAGATGCTGAGGCAGAGCTTATTTGTGATGCCGCTAATGCATTGTTACTCCAGCAAAAGATGTACACAATATTTACGCTGTATCTGACCACATAAAACATGTCGTATACATATGCAATTTTTCATTATGTAGAAGGAAAAGAGCCAGAGGGCCCTTCAGAATTCCAATTCTTGAGCTTCTGACTTTCCCCTCTTTTTTTAAATCTTTTTTCCTTTATTTTCAAGAAACAAATACAATTTTAAACCATCATTACTGTATTTTGAACAGTTAATATTTCATATCGTGACATCTCTATTCAGAGGTAACAGGTTTAGTTGATTACTATTTGTTTATAGAGCCGAAGAAACCTGCAATCACAGGGAACATAGAAGGATTGCAATTAGATCTATTGGCTGAGAGCTGCACCTTGCTGACCCATGGTTAAGTGGTTAGCGCTAGCAGAGAGAAAATGCCTACTGGCAGCTGGCACATCTGCACATAATGATATGGGCAAAACTGACACGGCCACTAAAGGCTGCTGCTCTCCTCCTTACCCAGAAGCTGAAAACAGAACATGCTTTCTAATAGCGCATCACCACGTTTCTTCTGAATTAGCATAATCATGTGAGTTATGGGAGGAAGTGGATATATCTTGGCTAAGCTACTATGAATTCTTCAAATTATCCAAATAAAAGGGATTTTTCCCCCCACAGACCTGAGTCTATAAACTTCTAGTTTACTAAAAGGCGAAAGGACAGGGAGAGAAGAATAGAAGAGAAAGAGTTACTCTAAGTTTTCTTAACAAAACACGTAATATCCCACATGTGACAGCTTGGACACACACACACACACACACACACACACACACACACACACACGTCACCTGAGGCAGGATGGGGACAGTGAGGCATGGGGGAGAGTGGTTAACATAACTACACAAGCAGGGTTCTATCAAAGCAAAAATGATGATGATAATAATGATGATACCTGATTTTAACAATGAGCTCATTATGTGCCTGGCACTGCATAAAGACTTTAGAGGCTCTACCAACTCTTCAGGCCAACAATTCTATACCCAGGCATCCCAGCTCATCTTGCTCCACCAATTGTTTTAAAGATCCCAAAATAAACAAGGTTGAGCAACTCAACTGGAGACTCTCTCTCAAGCATAGTGAGATGACCACCAGAGAGTAAGCCAACCAAATTCCCATGCTGCTCTGGGACAAGAAAGGGGTGCTGGTGGCCTCTGTTCCCCCACTAGAGGCATGCAGTTCCCAGGAATCACAGCTTCTCTTTCTGCAGCCAATTTCCTTGAGACACAGGCCACATCAGCATATACAGCACCATTCTGAATATTAGAAAAAAAGGCACTCACTCTTGACAGACTAATTAGGATAAGGCAGCTCAATTACGAAAAAAACACCGTAAGTAAAATCAAAAGACAAATGAAGAATTAGAAGAAAATATTTTAAAAACATAAGAAGTGAGTATGTGTGTGAGAGAGAGAGAGAGAGATTGGTTGAATAAACTGATACACACAGTGAAGTACTATGCAACTATTTAAAAACAAGCAAGCAGGGGCACCTGGTGGCTCAGTTGTTAAGCGTCTGCCTTCGGCTCAGGTCATGGTCCCAGGGTCGTGGGATGGAGCCCCGCATCGGGCTCCCTGCTCCGCGGGAAGTCTGTTTGTCCCTCTCCCACTCCCCCTGCTTGTATTCCCTCTCTCGCTGTGTCTCTCTCTGTCAAATAAATAAAATCTTTAAAAAAAAAAAAAAAGCAAGCAAAAAAAGGAAGATCTATATGAATCAATAGGGGGTGATTTCCAACATGTATTGTTAAATGAAAGACAAAATATAAAGAGAACATTCTGTATGATATTTTACAAAAAGCAGGAATGAAATAAAGCATACAAGAATCTGCTTCCCCCCCCCAAAAAAAAGAAACATAAGAAAGATAAATCAGAAAACAATGAAATTGGCAACCCAACATTTCCCACTAAAAGGAATCAGGGAGCTCCTTGGAGAAATGGATGGTTACAGGGCTGGGACACAGAAGACACAAGATGACCCTGGAACATCTTCTAACTCCACAAAGTAAGGAAGTGCTTTAAAAAATAATGGTGGCATGTCCAAAAAACAAAGGAGCAGTCTGAAGGAGCTCCCCACTGGACAATGTCTGATAATTTGAGCATCAAAATATATAACAGATTATCAACCCACTGTAGGAAAGAATGAATTTATGAGTCCATAATGATTATAAATAGATGATAAACAAATAAAGGAAAATAATACATTCTTCCTTACAATAAAATGCTGACTGGTAAATATGGAGAAAGTGGTAGATTGGAAAACCACCATATTCAACCAGCAATAAGCAAGAACAATCAATGGACATTAAATCCTGAGGTCAAGATTTGATGAGTTACAAGATATTTACATACTTAAAATGTGTTCCCACAGATAGTTTATTAGTTACAAGGGTAAAAAGAGTAACCATACAAGGGAGAAACCAGACAATACCTTGATCAGGTCATAAAAATTAACATTGACAGCAAGGGTCAGACAGACATTATGTGTCCCCAGATATGTAACGCTGAGAAGTACATAACGTCATCTACATAGGAATCTGGCCAAGAATGCATAACCTGAATCTAATCATAAAGAAATATCAGATAAACCCAATGAGAAATGTTCTATAAAATAACTGGCCTGTATTCTTCAAAATTGTCAATGTAATCAAAGACAAAGAAAGGTCAAAATACTATTCTAATTAAAAGAGAAAAAAAGGGGGGCAGCTGGGTGACTCAGTTGGTTAAGCATCTGACTCTTGGTTTCAGCTCAGGTCATGATCTCAGGGTGGTGAGATGGAGCCCTGTGTCAGGCTCCATGCTCTGCACGAAGTCCTCTTGAGATTCGCTCCCTCTCCTACTGCCCCTCCCCCTACTCGTGTCTGCATGCATGCTTGCACACTCTCTCTCTAATAAATAAATAAAATATTTTAAAAAGAGAGAGACATGGCAACTAAATGCAATTCACAAGCCTGGAATGGATTCTGCACTTGAGGTAAATATAATGTTATAAAGGATATCATTGATAAAATTGACAAAATTAGAATATGGACTACGGATTAGATCGAAGCATTATTTTGCTGTTAAATTTCCTGTTATTTGGTAACTTTATTCTGGTTATATAAGACAATATCTTTGTTCTTAAGGAACATGCATTGAAATACACACCTACTCTCAAATGACTTAGAAAGCACTACAATAGACAGATGTAAAACACGTGTCAAAATGTTAAAAATTTGTGAATCTGGATAAAAGGTGTAGGGGTGTATTATTCTTACAACTTTTCTCTAAGTTTAAAATTATTTCAAAATAAGACATTTAAAAATAAAACAGGAACGTGAAAAAAGAAGAGCGCCCTCTATAGTCCCATGCCAACATTAGTACTGCTGAATTTCAGTACCACAAAGCCCTTCAGCCAGGAGCCCTTACCTAAAGCAAACCTTGCACAACCATACACAGCAGCCTTGGTAAGGGGCTCCTACATCCTTCTAATAAACCCTGGGATTCTCTGAATGTCTGTCTTTGCAATTAAATGACCCCTGACCAGTTATTCCTCAACCTACCAGATGGAGAGAGCAGCATGCTACAGCCAGATTCCCATCCTCTCCTGCAAGGCCATGGTCTCACGGTTGTCTATTTCTCCACTACTCTGGGAACTTCTGATGTCTTGTTCATCCTTAGGTCCCAAGTGACTGACAGTCAGAAGATGCTCACTAAATGTTTCAGTACTAAGGGGAGCTGGAGTATGTTTACTGTGGGGATTTATTCTATCATCAGTCTTAACAAGTCAAGGATGCGCACCCCCATAGAAGGTGTCTTAGTTATGCCTACGCCAGCACCCTCTCCCCAGACATGTGCCAGGAGAATGCTGGAGTGACAAGCACTAGCATTATGTCTCCATCTGATGGTTTAGACACTACTTTGGTGAATTTCCTGCATTTTATACTAAGCTTAGTGATGGAGAACAGGTAGAGAACAACTTTAGCCCCACTGTAACTATTTACTCTAAAATTGGATAGCAAGCACATCAGTAAAATGGTTTAAGCTTTCTGGGAGTTAGAGAAGCAGGTTAGAAATCTTTGCAGATCCCCCCACCCAAAGAATTACTGCTCCATAATTAAAAGGTGAGAGGGCTCCAGTTCCTACAGACTATCAGAAATTCCTGAGTTCCAATTCCAAGCATTAAGAACCTGTGAGTCTTTCGGATTCTCAGTCTGACCAGGTCTGACCTATGCAGGTAAGAGCCTGGACTCGAAAACCACCATACCTACAACTGCTCTCTTTGTCCCTTAGGAGCCAGGCCTCACGGAGGGAATAGAAAAAAAATCTCAGTAACAGACCACAGAAGTAAGCTTCTTCATCCCTCAGGTCTTTCCTTGGAATTCCTTCCCAAGTTCTTAGTCCTGAGCTATGCAGAAGTTAATGAAAACAATGAACAGTTGGGGGGAAGAAATGGTTCTTGGAGAAAAATTTGGAACTGAAAAGACCAGAAATAACATTGGTCCACACTATTTCAACAAGGATATCACTACAAATTTGACTAGACCAAAGGTGTCCAACTCTCCTGCCTAACCAGAGACAAGAGACAAGCAAGCCTTAAGTCAAAATTCTCTTAGCTAAAGCCAAAATATGGTTCTTCTATCACTATTTTAATCATTTTGAAGTTACACAGGAGTTACTACTTCTGTGAGGAGTACTTCTGTAGCAGTACTACAGCTTACTACTGTAAGCAGTACTACTACTTCTGTGAGCTTTCAAAGACAGTTTTGTAATCTATCTACATGGATGACATGCTTTTTCCAAAGCCTAGAACCCAGGAAGTGAATCCAAATGGGAAGGACACTACAGTGGTCTTGTAAAGTTGAGTTATTCAGAGAGCTCTGTCAAAACACCTGGTTCCTATTGGGATAGTTTTAGGGAAAATTCTTAATTGGATGGAGAAAAAAATATGTCCATGGAGCCTTTAATAGAGCTAAAACCTCCTTGGAATACCTCTGTCACCAACTCTGGCTTGTCACCTGAGGGGGAGGAAAGCCTCCATAGAATAAAGGAATGAATAGACCCTAACAGTGATTCTAATGAAAAACTAATTAGGAATATAGCAAGGAGATTATTAATTCCTGCCAGAATCAAAATTACAGACCTTATCATATTGGAAACATGAGCAGTAGAAAAGAAGAACTCTCAGACCATGCTTTGAAAACTGCCACCTGGAAGGGAGGACATGATAAATGTGAATGCCCCAAAGGGAACTGGAGACAGGGGCCAACCAGAAGGTTTAATGCTAAAGAAATATCTTGCCCCAACTTTGGAGAGGTCACAGGACTGAGAGGTCATCACACTGTGACTCAGAGTCAGAGTGGGCGATCGGGGCAGAGCTGAAGCTGGCTCTAGACAATTGCAGACTCAAGGTAGAGTACTGAGGAGAAACTGAATGTTGTAGAGGGCAAATGGGCAGAGGAAAGGAAAAGGAACGACATTCTTCTACAGGGCATCAGCAAAAGTGTGCCTTAAATCTGTCCCAATGTTTTCCCAGAGTTGAACTGAATAGGTTTTAGGGATTTTTTTCTTTTTTTTTTTTTAACTATAAGGAAATTTTACAATTATATGCCAAATGAGACCTGAAATAAATTTTATGGATTTTATTCCTAAGATGGTAAAAACTTGGGCTGATAGGATTTAGTCCTTAGCCCAAGGACATGAACAAGAGAATTCCTATTTTGCAGATGGGCAGGATAAGTTCTAAAACAAAACTGAAGAGCTATTTCATGAGCCACAGAAGGCCAGCCCTCTTTGAAGCTGGACTGGATACTGAGGAATCCTATATTGTTGTTGGGTCCAGGCCTCTATGAGGCAGTCCCTCTCTCTACTCTGTCCTTGCATGCCTTGGAAAATGTATCTCTATTTCTTCAGATCATTTGTAGTCTCTTCTCTTCCCTTGCCCCCCATCAAGAGCTGGACAATGTTGTAATTTTCTGTTACTAAAATTTTTATTTCTCTAAAGTGGTCATAAATGCTGGCTTGATGACAATCCAGAAATACTCCATATACTAAACACAAAAACTCGCTATGAAAATTGCTTGGTTTATTTTTGTTTATGTTATTGAGTTCTTGCAAATGACACAGCTGAATGTTTATCCTACCATAAGGAAATGCATTTTGGTATTTGTATTTTTGTTTTTTTGTGGGGTTTTTTTTGAGGTTTGCTTTAAAAGATAAGACCAATAAGGAGGGAATTTAAACATGTACACACCCATATCACACACACAAACACACGCTCACACATAATTCTAAATTTAGGGAAAAGTTATTCTATAACCTTCCAAATTTTATTTTCTTCTCTTCCATCAAAATTAAAATACCTAATTCAGCAATATTAAAACACAAATTGAGATAGACTAGACTTTCACCATTTTCTCTATACTACACCCATACCTTTTCCTAGGATGGCTGCTGAAGACCCAAGAGCCTTTATCCCACCCTCATGTAAGAGTTCTTCTTGAAAACTCTTGACTATAGAGGTAGGCTGTCCTGATCAGAATGGAGAGAGAAAAGAGGTCCAGTGGGGAGCAAAACAAAAGGACTACAAGAAAAGGACAGCCTGTCTTAATACTATTAAGTGATATAAGACTCCCAAAATTATAACGGCAATAGACAATTTAACAAGATTTCATGGAGATGGCTGTCAAGTGGCAATTAAATCTAGATGAATGAGTAAAGCAAATAATGAAGAAATAGGATATGAGACATATGCATGTAAGGTTCCTTATTTTGCAATCACATATAATAAATAAGAACGTTGGGAGTTGGACTAATAATCTGAATTACACACTTCTTGGCCACTCTTGGAAGGCCTGCCTGCCCTAGACCTCAAGTGAACCATTGTTGGGACCTTAGTTCATCTTCTCCTTGATGGGACAACTAAATGACTGAGTACCCACATCATCATTTCACTATCCTCTCTTACAACTTCTTAGGGTGAACAGGTGCTACATCACATTGTGTTTTTCTAAAAGATGTTCATTAGTCTCTAGCCCTCCAAACCTCACAACACTGAATGTTATAGAGAAATGGCTGCTGGGCTTCCAAAAGTTGACAAACCCATGGAAAAAAAAATCCCAGCTGGATGTTTCTTCCTGGAGAGCAACATGTAACCAGGGCACAGAGGTCCCTTTTGAACATCTCCTGAGTAATAAGAATGTATGATATGAACACAAACTTGTAAGAAAAAAATCTTACTGGCCACAGATCTCAAAGAAAACAATTGATAGCCCCATGCAACCTATGAGTAGTTTCTATCTTTGTGATCCCTGAGATTTTGGTCACATGCTATTTTGGCAATATAAGCCCAATGAGGCCATAACTACTAAACAGTGTAATATAGATTACAAAAAGCATGGGCTTCGGGTAGAACTGGGTTCAAATCCTGGCTCCTCCCTTCACTGGTGACTATGGGGATTACCTCTCTTTCATTCCCATCTCCATCACAAAGGATTAAGTGAAACCATATGTGCAGCTGGTACTCAATAAACATCTTCCCCTTACATGAGGTTTACAGAGCTTGTCTCTAGAAAGATCCTATGATTCCACAAACAACACAGATACAAACACTTATGTCAGCACTAGCTGACTAAGAAAAGGAATCAGGGATCTTTCCACAAAATAGAAAGTAAGGCACAAACTAGAATTAAGACACAGACATTGAATCTTTTCCAATCATGGGACTCTGTCAGCTCTCTCAAATGAAACTGTGCTCAGTACCCTGTATTTGACACTGAGGCAGGACATGGAATGATACATCATTGCTTAGTTTGTTTCTCCTTAAATATTTTTCTAATTCTATATAAATTTATAATAAAATCAGGGGAATCTCATGTTTAAAGTAATTAACTTACACAAAATGCTAGATCAGCACCCTAATTTTTTCCTATACAACACTCTGGTAGCTTACCCAAAAGTAGATTTCCTTGAAAAAGTAAAACTGTCACTATTTGCAGGAGACATGATATTACATTAGAAAACCCTAAAGACTCCACCAAAAAAAAAAAAAAAAAAAAACCTATCTGAATAAATGAATTCAGTCAAGTTGCAGGATAGAAAATCAATATACAGAAATCTGTTGGGTTTCTATACACTAACAATGAACTAGCAGAAAGAGAAATTTAAAAAGCAATCCCATTTATAATTGTATCAAAAAGAATAAAATACCAAAGGGAGTGCCTGGGTGGCTCAACTGGTTAGGCGGCCAACTCTTCATTTTGGCTCAGGTCATGATCTCAGGGTCCTGGGATCAAGCCCCACGTCAGGCTCCATGCTCAGCAGGGAGTCTGCTTGATGATTTTTCTCTCCTGTCCTCCCACGAGCCCTCACACTTTCTCCTTCTCTCTCAAATAAATAAATCTTAAAAAAAAATAAAATAAAATACGTAGGAATAAATTTTACAGCAAGAAGGTAAAGGACCTGTCCTCTGAAAACCATAAGACATTGATGAAAGAAATTCAAGATGACACAAATGGGAAGATATACCAGGCTCATGGATTAGAAGAACCAATATTATTAAAATGTCTATACTACCAAAAGAAATCTATACATTCAATGCAATCTCTATCAAATTACCAATGGTATTTTTCACACAACTAAAACATCCCTAAAATTTGTATGAAACCACAGAAGACCCCAAACAGCCAAAGCAATCTTGATAACTAAGAATAAAGCTACAGGTGTCACAATCCCAGATTTCAAACTATACCACAAAGCTACAGTAATCAAAACTGTATAGTACTGGCACAAAAACAGAAATGTAGATCAATGGAACAAACGAGAGAGCCCAGAAATAAACCCACACTTATAAGGTCAATTAATTTACAACAAAGGAGACCAGAATATACAAATAGGGAAAATAAGTGGTGCTGGGAAAACTAGGTAGCTACATGTAAAAGAATGAAACTGGACCACTTTCTTACACCATACACAAAATGGATTAAAGACCTAAGTGTATGACCTGAAACCATAAAACCCCTAAAAGACAATACAGGCAATAAACTCTTTAATAATGACCTTAGCAATATTTTTCTGGATCTGTCTCCCCAGGCAAGGGAAACAAAAGCAAAAATAAACAATTGAGACTACCTCAAACTAAAAAGCTTTTGCACAGCAAAGGAAACCATCAACAAAACAAAAAGGCAGCCTACTGAATGAAAGAAGACATTTCAAATGACACAACCAATAAGGGGTTAATATCCAAAATGCATAAAGAACCCATACAACTCAACACCAAAAACAATCATCATCATCATCTGATTAAAATGGACAGAGAACCTGAACAATTCTCTAAAGAAGACATCCAGATGGCACAAGAAAAGGTGCTCTAAATCACTAATCATCAGGGAAATGCAAATCAAAACCACAGTGAGATACTACCTCACACCAGTCAGAATGGCTAGTATTAAAAACACAAGATATAATATATTGGTGAAGATGGGGAAAAAAAGGAACCCTGGTGCACTGTTAGTGGGAATGTAAATTAGTGTAGCTACTATGGAAAACAGTATGGAGGTTTCTCAAAAAAAAAAAAAAAAAAAAAGACCTAAAAAGAGAACTACCATATGATCCAGCAATTCTACTTCTGGGTATATATCCAAAGAAAACAAAAACACTAATTTGAAAGATCTGTGTACACTCCTACACTTATTATAGCATTATTTACCATAACCAATACATGGAAAGAACGTTAAGTGTCCATCAGCAGATGAATGGATATGTGGTATATATACACAATGGAATATTACTCGATCATTAAAAAGAATGAAATCTTGCCATTCACAACAATATATGGATGGACCTAGAGGGTATTACACTAAATGAAGTCAGTCAGAAAAACAAGTACCATATGATTTCATTTATATGTGGAATCTAAAGAACAAAACAAACAAAACAAAATAGGTACAAGGAACAGATTGGTGGTTCCCAGAATAGAGGAGGGTTTGGAGGATGGGCAAAAGAGGTGAAGAGGATTAAGAGGTACAGATTTCCTGTTATAAAGTAAGTCACGAGATGAAAAGTACAGCATAGGGGATATAGTCAATATTGTAAGAGCTTTGTATGGTGACAGATGGTAGCTACACTTGTAGTAGTAAGCATTTTGTAATGTATATTATTACTGAATCACTATGTTGTACACCTGAAAGTAATATTATATGTCAACTTAGTTCAACATTTTAAAAAGAGGTAGATTACCTTTGTGACCATTTCAGAACAGACACCTGTGGTTTCAGATCGTGTTCAATGGAGCCAGGAGGTTCTGCAATGTTGGGGTGGGGGTAGCTGAGCTGACAGGGATTCAGACCCCTGCTTCTACTCCAATCTGAGCACTCTCAGACCTTGAGATCACCAGAAGTGCCTGACCTATGGTAACTAGCTGTGTCCTTGGTTAAGTAGTTAGCCAATCTGGACCTATGTTTCCTCATCTGTAAAGTGAGGAGGGTGGTCTATCATCTGCAAGGTCCCACTCAGCCAAAATCTCTTCCAGCTACACATTTTTTTAAACTCAATTTTACCCTCTTCTCTCATAACACAGTCTTGAATCAATAAATGAATCCAGAAAATGATAATGCTTCTAAACTTCCAAAGCACTTGGATGTAAAAAGCTATTTTCTCCTGGTTGATGAAAGAGCTGCAAATACATTACTAACATGTGCCAGACACTGGACTGGGTACTTTACCAGATAGTTCCTCATGATGTCCGAGCACCGGGAACTAGAGAGGTAGGAAATCAACACAGAATGAGGGCTACAGGTGACATGCACTGGGCCAAATGTGTGACACATATTATCATGTGAGGGGGGCATCACCCTCCAGTGTTTACGGATGCCCAAAATGCCAAGTACGAAGCACAGTCACAATTCAAATGCAGGTCTGACAGTCTCCAAAGCCCACAGTCTTTCTTGGACTGCTTGCAGTGAGTCAGAATAGCTGGACTATAGTGAGAGCTTTGCAGAAATGACGTAACATGGAGTGGAAATTTACCCTCTCTGGGCCTCAACACTTTTCACCAAAAAAAATTCCCCCAGGTTTAAGCCTCAAAGTTCTCCAAGGTTCTAAAATTCACTGATTCTCTGGTCAACTGAACAACCACAAAAAGTAAATGTATTAAATATCTGTGAAGCAAGGTTCATCCCTATGTACATTGGATTTCATTGCTCTCTGAGTCTTTTTCCTCTTCTAGTTCTTCCCCCTTGTCCACCTCCGTCCCAAAAACAGCCTCCAAAGAAAGATTCAGGTAATTGTTCGGATTTGAACAATTCAAATTAATGGAATATATGTTACATGGTAATATACCTTACCATAAAAAAGCAGGACAATCAGTTTATGAGAGCTTCAAAATCAAGTGTCTTCTTATCTCTCTTCTCATAGCTAATCAACGAGGTCTCCAGGGGCAGTTATTTGTTGATCTTTGAGTGTTAGGTGGTGTCCTCTCTGGCCCTTTCAATTCAGATATCAACCAAAAGACCTGAGAAGTTATTGTATTTCTGGGACTTTTCTTTGTTTAAAAAAAAAAAAAGTGCAAGAAGATATTCAAGGGAATAAAAGAGAAGCATTGACGTTTCCATTGGTAATCTGGTCCATGTGTTCCCTGCTACAGAGCATTTTCAGAAGGCCTGACTGTCTGGGTTAATTGTTTAATGCTTTTAGTTAGAATTAAACTTTGCACCTGCTCTGACAGTGATAAATTAAATGTGCTCCTTTTCCAATACTGTTGCCCTCTTTAAGTAGAGACCAAGAAGTGTATCTCCCTTCTTCCCCTGCATTTGAGGAATCTCTGCTACACTGGAGTGTAAACCAGCATAATTTGTCACCAGAGCTAGCGCCAATTAAATTGATTGCGTTGTACTGAACTCTGGGACCCCTAATGCAAGCACTAAGGGAAAAATGGGCTCTTTTCTGCCCATTCCCCCATGTGGCACTTAGGCATAGCTCAACAGTGGAAGGCTTTCAAGGTTCAAAAGGGTTTTATTTTCAAAAGAAATGGGCATTGATCAGCTGCATTTAAAGGCAAAGATAATTCCAGAGCTTGAAGGCTGGATTTGTGTTTAAGGTCTAAATCTCTTTCTTTAACCTTGGGGGGCCAGTATAACATAAAAGCAACAAAGAGATTAAGATTACAAAGGGTTTGCAAGTGTAAATGATGCAGTGGTATTCTCCAAACATAACACAGTCCCCCATTCACAAGCCCAGGCACAGGCCAGCATTTGATCTGTTGGTTTTACACCTGTAAAAACAACTTGTGCTTATTTGTCACTCAGCAAACAGTTTCGGGCAAGAGGGGAAGAAAAAGGAAAGTGGAAGAGGAGTGAACTTGCTCATACTGCAGAGTTCAAACATGCCTTCCCCAAACCGATTGAAAAGTAAAAACACTAAAGGTCAGCATGGCAGAGGCTACCAGAAACCCCCTTCTTTGTTGGTGTGGTACACACCACACAGGAATATGAAGAACAGGGTGTTCTGTTCCAACTCTTTGGTCATTTCCTTCATTATCCCAGCCTCTGGTGCTTGGGTTGGTTATGTCACAGCCTTCCAAGGCAGGTGGTAAGTAAACTTGGTTGTAAATACCAGCCCCTTCTTGTTCCTTTATTTATGAGCTACCCAATTGTATATTCCTATATCCTGTCTTTTAGCTCAATTCTCCACAATCTGTCCTGTATAGTAGCACCATCTGAATAAGCTCAGATATAAATCAAGTCTACAAAGTTAAGAGACTCAGACTCCAAATTAGTGGATTCTACCATGGCACATGGGGAAACGAACAGTAAGTGTACCCATTCCCTCAAGCTCAGATCGCCTTCTTCATCTGTTCTCTTTCTCCTTCAGAAACATAGATCTTCTCCTCTTAACTCTATCCCCGGTTCTCCTTTTCACAAACTGAAGCCTTGCGAGGAACATCAAGACTTCATTGCTAAACCAGGTGGTAACAATAGTGTCTTGCTACTTCAGAGAAAGGGAAACGAACTGATATTTATTGAGACTTTCAAGGCCAGATCAAACATCTGGACACCCTGAGAAGGTTAATTATTTGGTATGAACCCAGCTGACTAAAAATTCAGTACTCCTTTAAAACAAGCAAAGAAATAAGAGTTCACCATTCATTTTAGGAGAGAGATCATGCACCAATAAGAAGAAAGTGAAAAGGGATGATTCAGATGGCAGCTCTCTATCTCCCTAACTTCTGGAGCAATTCAGCTCTGGCCCCAAACTTGCATACTCCACCCAGAAAACAAAAACCTTGTAGTGTAGTAAAATCTTATAATCATTAAGCATGATCTTTGGGGGTCTTATTCCTTTCCTGAGAATTTGATCAAAGTACTTCTTTTAACCCTATACCATAATCTCCCTGATAAGAATTCCAAGTTCTAAAAAATCCTATCTTGTTACATTTCCAAGGATTTTTTGCAATGCCAAAGCTGTATCAGCACCCTCTGTTAGTTTTATATGCTGTGTAACAAATTACAAAGAGCACAGTAATTCAAGACAACACCCATTTATTATCTCACAGTTTCTATGCACCCAAAAATCTGGGTACAGATTAGCTGAACCCTCTGCTCAGGGTCTTACCACACTGAAATCAAGATGTCAGCTGGGCTGCAATCCTATCTAAGGCTCAAGGTCCTCTTCTAAACTCACTGGTTGTTGACAGAATTCAGTTACCTCCTCCCCATTTTCTTACTGGCTGTTGGCCACAGATCACTCTCAACTCCTAGAGAACATCGTCATGTACTTGCCATGTGCCCTCTCCACAGGCAGGTCATAGCATTGTCATTTGCTCCTTGAAAATCAGCAAAATAATCTCTCAACTTTTTTCAAGGACACATCTGCTTAGGTCCAGCCCATCCAGGATAATCTGCCTTTTGATTAGGTAAAATTCAGCTGGTTAGGAACCTTAATTTTATCTGCAAACAACTTCACCTTTGCCATAGAATGCCATATAATCTAATCATGACAGTGCTACCCTTTTATATTCACAGGTCTTATCCATGTTCAAGAGGAGAGAATTATATACGGCACGTATGCCAGGGGTAAGGAATCTTGGAGTCATTTTAGAATTTGGCCTACCACAGACCTGCTTACAGAGAGATACCCCAGGCTTACCCACTCCTTGACCTAGCTGTTGTTCAAAGCCTTGTGTTAGAAATGCCATATACTTCTTTCTAAAAAACTTTCCCCTGCCAAGTTCTTAGGCAAATCCAATGGTTTTTATACTCCCAATTTTCATTTGCTTATAGATCCACAAAGAAACCACGGGCATTGCAATGTTGTGGGTGATGAGCATCTAAGAGCCACAGAGCCCCCTAGAGGAAGATCTTAATAGGCCTGTGTAAGTGGTCTGGTGTGATTTTCTAAAAGGGCATTACACAGACCCTGCCTCTTGTAGGTACCTTTAAATGGGAACATGACAAAAGATGCTTTATAAACCCACAAAAGAAGGGGCAAAAGACAAACTTTCTCATACAAATCATGCTAGTAGCCTTTTCATGAAAGAGAGAGAGGGAGGGAGGGAAGGAAGGAGGAGGAAAGAGAGGGGAAAAAGGAAGGAGGGAGGGAGAAAGAAAGGAAGACTCTGCTCTGTTCTAGTCTACTGTATTTTATTGGATTATAGGGGAAATATTTGATGTATCCATTAACAATGAGAAAGAAGCACATCCCATCCCACTGACCTGCAGGAATGCTGATCCTAAGGTTGTCACATTATCCTTCAAAATACTGTTTTCAACCCTATTCAAGGACTACCCATGGCATCCCATGTGCTATGACATCAAGCCAAAATGCCATGTCAATTTTGTCTCAGTCTGACACTCAAAGCCCATAACCTGGCCCTACTATCTAACAAACCAGATTTCCCAAAACTGCTCATCACAATTCCTGTATCATTTTGCTGTCCCACAAAAGCACTCATTCTTTTTGCCATAGTCAGCCTACCATGCTGTTACTTTCCCTTCTTTCCTATCAACACCATTAAATTAATTCTCTTGTTTTTCACCATCCACGTATCAGGAGCTAAAGGCCCAAATTCATTCACACCTCTTCCAGGAAAACTTCGGAAACGGACCTGAACTCTTATCTTCCTCCTCTAACTACCGATTACAAAGTCTGAATTCAATTTAGCTTTCACTGGATATCTTCTCTGGTTTGCTATGGCACATATCTTGTTTTCTGAGATGGTTCCCTGTACACTCTAGAACAGGGTTTTTAAATCTATGAGCCAGTATCTTTTAGTAAAATATGAAATCAATTTAGTAGCTTGCAACCAGAATTTTTTAATTGAGATGGCTGGACAAAGAACAGTAAAGGAGAGATCAGTATACAGATAACAAAGGTGTCTGGCTTTGTGAAATTTTTTCTTTTGATATATAATTTGTGTGTGTATTTATAAATTGAAACCTAAGTGTGTGGTATTGTGTAATGAAATAAAATGTATTAATAATTGTGAGTTACTATTAAAAGACAGTTTTTAAAGCACTAGAATGCACTGAGAAAAGCATAACATAGACAGATGAAGTTCCTGCAAAAATCAGAACAGGCCAAAAAGATGTCAAATCAGACAACCTAAAGCTCAAAACAAATAAACTGCCTCTGCACTCATGGAAGCAGATCTAGCATCCTCACAGTCTCCTGATAAGGGCAATGATAGTAAGTAATATTTATATGTAATTTTATCATTTGCTAAAGGATTCACATTATGTCACCAGCCTTCCATAAGGAAAGCCAAGCACACTACATGATTTCCATTTTTAAAAATATGAGCCTTGTGTGGTTAGGTGGCTTGTCCAAGGCTGTATAGCAACTCAGTGTTAGAAAATGAACTCAAATCTTCTGACACAAACCCCAAGTTCTTTCCTCTACTTGCTTGAAAAATTATAGACTCATCAGAATCCTTCCCATCATTAAGGCGCTGAGGCAAATTCTCCCTCTCTAGAAAGGGATCCCTGATAGTTTCCATGACCTAACCCACAACTTCTAACACTGTCTAGCATGGTTCTCTGGATAAGGGTTGCTGCAGATGGGTAATCCCATTACAAGACCCCCAAAGCTGGGGGCGAGGCATGGCTTATTTCTCTTGCTAAATTCTCACTTACTGCCTTATCTATGGATGGTCTCAGTGTCTCAAACCAGTTAGGTATTAAGGAGAAGAAAATAAATTTAGTGTGGGACCAAACATGGTCAAAGTAACTGGCAAAGCGAGAGCCAGCCCATTGCCATGGAGCCCTGTCCTGTTATTTCAAACCATCAGGCATTCACAGTGGGTGCCTATACTAGGCAAGCAGAGTAAAGAGTGCTGTGGAGCTTACAGCTTAGGGGTACAGATGGACAGGCAGGCTGAAACTTAAATGCACAGCAGAAAGCAACGAAGGCTAACTCGAGGCACCAGACCTGGCTGTGGAGACAGGAGAGAGAGGAAGGGAGGGTGAGAGATGGCTTCACTGTGAAAGCAGCATCAGAGCTGAGCCTTGGAAGTCACCAAGATGTCACCTGCAGAGATTTTTGAGACTTGTCATTAGCTCCATTTGCAAGACTCATTTCAGATTCTCTGGAGTAGTAGGATCAAGAGTGACAGTGATTAAAGCAGAAGGTCACAGGCAGTCCAGAAGGACCCGCCCAGCTGGGCTTTAAGACCTCTGCCAATGTCTAGGCTGCAGAGGGAGCCAATGAGCCAAAGGTCAAAGATTTATCCCTGAAGCAGGCTACCAAGTCATCCTGTGGTCAACCCTGAGGTGCAATGAGGAAGAGTCACCTCTGGCTCCAGGGAGCTTGTAAAACCAATTGTCACTGGGTTGCTCTTTTCCATAAAGTAGATAGTATCAACTATCTAGGCACCCTAATCTGTGACTGTCTGAAATAGGAATGAGCAGATTAGCCTCTCAAACCCTCCCAGATCAGGTAGAAGTCATGCAAAGCCAGAGCTGAGAGCCAGGTTGGAGCCACCCTAGAGAACAGCTTATGTTTCCACAGTGCTGGGTTGATGGGAAAGAGGTCTCTCCTCGTCCTGCCCTCAATTTGGCAGTTTCTCTGGATGCAAGACAAAATACTTGTACATTTCTCAAGTGCCTCAGGAAACCCCTGAGAGACAGAGAGAAGAATCTATCGACTGATTTATGGTCCCACCATATGGGGCCTTCAGGCTCTTCTGTTCACCTATGAGTGTAGGGCAAAAGAGTGATCCAAATCCTCTTTCTCTGAGAAAGGCCAACATGACAGCAAATATTTCCCCTCAAAAGGGTCTGCAAAGGTAAAGGCCATGGTGACAGAAACCTCAGCCTCCCCCAAAGTCCCCTCATCAGTGTTTTGAAGGTGAAGCCCACTCAATTAAGGATTATTCCGAGCAAAGTTGCCAAGTGCCAGCTGAGGGGATTTCCACACCTCACTTTCAACACAGCAGGAGAATATAAGTAGCAGGATCTAGTCATGTCTGTCTTTTACATTCTGAAAGGCTGGGCTGAATTTGTGCAGGTCCCATCAGTCCTTACCACTGACTCACTTTGGGCTCTTTATGGCCAAGGATTTGAGATTTCCAAGGTGCTTATGAGTATGAGTTACAGCTCCTTCCCACACAGACCTCCCTCTCTCTCTCTCCAGGGAGGGCAGATGCACTCTGCCCATAAGACAGATGAGAAGACTAATGACAGAGAGGGATCAAATGATCTGGCCCAGAACCAAACTGAGTTCACCTTTCCTTTCCTTTCCTTTCATCAGAGCTCTGGTTTCCGGGGCTAGTTTTAAAAAACACATTAAGATCAGAATTTGTATGGTAGGATAGCATGCATTCCCAAGAGGTTTTTTGGAAGAATTGTATATAAATCTTCCTAATACAGACTTCTTTTTAAAAAATAACATATTTTGTTTCTCCCTGATATAAAAGTAATAAATCTTCATTGAAAAAAAATCTGAAAATATAGAAAAGAAGAAAATAAAGATCACACAATAATCCAATACCCAGAGATAATAATTGCTAACATTTTGGTATCCTCTTTTTGTATGCATGAATTTACTTTTTTCAAACTAAGGTTATACTCCTATACCCGAGTAGTGTGCTGTTTTTACACATAACATTTGACTGTGCATATTTACCCATGTTGATAGTTAATTTCTATAACATCATTTTAAATAACTGTGACATAATGCGTTATAGGGATGTGCCATGATTTCTTTTACCAATCTCCTTTTTGGACATTTGAGTTGCTTCCAAATATTAGCAAACATAAAGAAGGCTATGGTGGACATGCCAGGTATATTAAAGAAGGTTTGGGCAATATGGTAAAACCCTCAAGCCAGACTTCAACCCTATTTAGTAATTCATTCTTCCTTTTATGGAAATGGTGCTCAAGTGAGGTTTGATATATCCTTCCCTGGATCCTTTGATGAATAGGATATATGGCCAGCACACAACAATGGCAAAGATGGCATCAGAAAGGGGAAAGAGCACTTGACTAAAAGGTGAGAGACCTGATTCCATCACCAGTTCGTAATTCACCGTGTGACCGTGAGTGAGTCACCTACCTCTCTGAACATCTTCCCCATCCATTAAATAAGGGGATTGGACCAGATGACTTTAATAGTCCTTCTAGTCCTAGACAGTACTGTTTGGGAGACAACATTCAAACCCAACACAGTAAACTGTGCAGGACCATCTAATACCAAAGGGAGACCGTGTAAATCAGAAGCGCCACTCTCAGCTGTGTTGGGAAGCAACTGTACACTAAACATGAATTGTTCCCATAATAATTTATGGTTTGAAAATAATTTATCTTGTTTTAATAACTGAGAAGAGATTCAAGATTTCCCCCATGATAAGGGCACTGTCACTTCCTTTCTGACATACTCTCAAGAGTGGGAGAGAAGTTAGGGGATTTAGAGTTCATGTACCTAGAAAAGCACAGAACTTGGCACCTACATTATTGCATGGACCCCTTAGGACTGAATTCTCATGGTCTTCAAAGTGCTATGAAAAGATGTTACTGCTCCACCCCATTCCCTTCTCACTAATTCCCCAGGGGAAAGCAGACTAATTACATCCATTTGAGAGATGAGGAGCCTGAAATAAAAGCACTCCATGATAGACTAAAGGATCTTCTCATGGTTCGGGGCCCTGATCCCAGGCCTGCCCACACCAGTCCGACATCAACTATTTGCTGCCTGATCTGGGTGTGCCTGCGGCAATGTCTTGTACATCATGACTGCACGACAGTGAGATCCACCAGGCAACAGGATCCCTATCACCTTGCCAAGAAAGGGCATTCTCAGCAGAGCCACACTGTAGAGCGGACCCCAGGGAAAGCAGGATATGAATGAACAGAGAGGAGGGGAGGAGAAAGGAAATTCCCTAAGGGGTGGGCCAAAACCTGAAAACTCTGTACATCTTCCTCACAGGCCCTAGCCCTGGGTTTCAATAGCTGTCACTGGATCTGCCCTGACTTTCTTGAGTGGGTGGCCAGAGCCAAAGTGCCTGCATGGCTCACACTCAAACCTGTCTCCACTCATGGCACCCATGTCCATTCAGGTGAGCAAAAGCATGCCCTGTTTTGAACAGCGGTAGGGAGTTGTCATCATAAAGCTCTCCAGGAGGCTGGTGTGTGCATAAGGGGCTGGCTCCCACCCTGTCTTTGAAATATGTAGGGTATGTCGAGGAGGACATAGCTCATCTTAATTCCCATGTCAGTAAACTATTCCTGAAGGGTTCAGCCTCTAGTGAATCATCCCCTCTAAGCCAGGGACTATAAACCATATTTTATCCCTAGCTGAGAATGCAGAGCAAACTAAAGAGAGCCGGCAGTAACAACCAAGAGAAAGAAAAAAGCCTCTAGTGTGGGATGACACAGACTGATTCAAACACTCCAAAATTACCACCAGGGCCATGTTCCCAAAGGGAGCTCAGCTTAGGAAGGAGAAAAATTCAGTCAGTTCCAAAGCAGCCATGAATAAATATATATATATATTTCCTGCCCAGGAACTGCCCCTACATTGAAAGCCCTGCTCAGGTTGAGTAGCCCACAAAAACTGATATCCTCTGAGGCTATACTCCTCCTCCTCCTCTTCCTCCTTATTCCCCTCTTCTTCCTCAAAGGCTCCACTCCACCAGAGGCACATTTTCCCAAATCACAAGAAATCAAAAGTTGTGTGGCTCCAGTAAGTTATTGATCATTTTGGAAGGACCTGGATATTTGAGAAAGAATAACTTACGGCTGGTCAGCCAAAGACTAGGAGTTGAAGCAACTGCAAGGGAAAGTTAGATCAGTCCCAATTTTCCACCCACTGACCCAGGATCATGGAGAGACAACACGCACAGGAGTGCAGAAGACTGGGCTCTTGGTGAAGTTCCACAGGGAACCTAGGATCATGGGCAGCCCCAAGGATCAGCCTGGTTCAACCCTCTTGCCTTCCAGTCTGGGGATTATAATACCTGCTCAGCCCACCTCGCCAGGTTGTGGTGAGGCTACATGTGAGCACCTCCAATTCAGCCAGCACTGAGGGTCCCTCTGAATGATGTTCCTAAGAGTACAGATGTGGGTACAGTAGGGTCCCTGAATGACAATTCAGTACAGTTACGGATGTGTGAGCCAACAAGTTATAATATGGGGCAACAAGTTCCACATTAAAAAAAAAAATGAATACGTTTCTTAAAAAAGAAGAAGAAAATACATGTATAAGGAACAGATATCTTGAAGAAGACAATCAAGACTGTAAGAGCAAGACCTGGACAACTCTGGATGCAACATGGAAGGGCATTTCAGCTGGAATGAAAAGTTACTACAAAAATAGAGTGTCTGTAAAAACGCTTTGGAAAATACAAATCTAGTTTCCCAATGGCATCACCTAGTCCTACAATGCCTCTCGGTCTCAAAGGGCTCTACTACATGTCTCCCATTCTGGCCTTCAAAATTCTGGGCAATAAGCGATGCCCCATGTCACAGATAAAGAGACTGAGCCTGTCGGGACAGAGTTAGTGCTCCTCAAGCACTACCTGCATGTAAGGCAGAACAGCACAATGGTCAATGGCTCATTCTCCCGGTCACTTGCCTGGCGCCTCCCTTACTAGCCCTGTGACTGAGGCAAGTTATTTACCTCTCCGAACCTCAGTTTTTGCCCCTGCAAAATAAGTACAATAACTGCACTGACTCATAGGGATATTCTGGTAATTAAATAATACAAAGAATTAAATGAGAACTCGGTGTCCGGCACATAGTGAACAATTGCCCGATCATCACTGGAGATAATTTAGGGCACTTAATTAAAGTATAAGACCTGCTAATTGTGTGATCTTGAGCAATCTTGTATGATCCTGTGACCATGGTCTTTCTGAACTTCAGTGTTCCTGTTTGTAGAACAACTTATTGGATAGGGTCAGCTCTAAACTTCTCTTCAACCCTAACATTCTATGTTCATGGAAGTCTGTGATAAAGCATCTCAAAAATCAACTTTCAACAAAATATTTCTGAACACCCTCGACTGCCAAGCACTTCTGTAGAAACAGAGAAATTCCCTTGAGGACCCCAGAGTTTAAAGAGGTGAGCAGACATGTGAAAAGATACAACAGTTCAACAGGATCAGAGCTCTCTACAGAGGTCACAGATTGAATTACATAACAGGCTAGAGCTTGCCCCAAGCTCCACTGGTTCTCTAAGCATGGTCCCCAGACCTGCATAGTGAGCTTGTTAGACATGTAAATTCTCGGGCCCACCTCAGACCTGTTGAATCAGAAACTGTGGGAGTGGAACCCAGAAATCTGAGTCTTTGCAAACTCTCTAGCTGATTTGGACACATGCTAAAGTTTGAGAAGTGCTGTTCTGGGATAACATAGGAAGTCTCTGTGGTTGGGAGTTAGCCCTTGCTGTCACTTAGCTTTCATCTTCTCAAAACATGAAGATGTAAGCTCGGACAGCGTGGGGAGGCTCTCTTCCAGCTCCCCTGTGCCCTGTTTCCTTGCCCTTTGGTCTCAAGAACAAAGAGTTATAACCAACTGGAGGCAGTGGCCAGACCTGACCCTGAGAGAGACTGATCTTTCTGCATTCCCACCCTCCATGCCTTTGCCAGATGGTTCACACAGACAGACACACCGTGTCCCAAAAACCTTGCCCAGCAGCCCCATAGGAAAGGTTTGAAAAACAGAATTTCTGCAGGGACCTGATGAAATGTGAGGCCACCCTGAGGGAGAGGCCAGGGGAGGAGAGAAGGTTTGTGAGGAGTGAACAGAAGACCCCATCCCCAACTGCAAGTGTAAGATGCCTCCCAGGCTCACACCTCAGCAGCACACAGCGTCTGTCAGCCTAGCCTTGGCTCCCAGAAACCCCACTTGAGGAAGGCTGCACAGCCACTCCCCTCCATTTCATCCTCATCTGTTCCCTTCGTATATCACTTGGAGGACCAAACCTGGATGGTGTGTTTTGTTTTTTTAAGATTGAGCAGGGCATTCCTTTTCTAACTTAGGAGAATCTTTTCTACATCTGGATAAATGGACAACTAGCTGCAAGCCCTATCAGGAACGTCCAACAACTGCAAGGATACCAGGCCCAGGCAGCACTAAAGAGTCTCACAGTGGAAGCACCTTCCTTGCCCCAGCGCTCAATCTCTCCTTTAATTCATGACTCTTTCTGACTCACAAGCTTCAGTGCAAGCCAGTGAGTGAGTTTCAGACCCTTTTCTGGGCACCAGGCAGGCGCCTGGCTGACAGCCCCACACGGTGGGCTCAGGTTCTCACACTACACAGCCAGCTTCACCTTCCTGGCCTCCCAGCACAGCCTGACCACCAGGCACTATTAAACATGGTACCATGGAGACCCCATTCACTCTTATCTACCCGCCCCTTTAGTTCCCCTCATCTATAATGCAGGAGAAGAGAGAACAAGTAGGAAGCATAACAAAAGAGTGAATACAGAGACAACAAAGTAGTAGTGAACATAACAGAAAAAGAGAACATCTAGGTTCTCAGAACTCAGAGATGGTATCAGGTGAGAAAAGAAGTCCAACCTGGCTTCATGTCCTCTGGTTAACTGGCATGGCCACCACATTTTCTTTTTGTAAAGCTGATGAGCTTATCTTTGGATTTAGAGACAAATGATCATTCATACAGAAGAGCAGCTGATACAAGACTCTGCACCACCTGCTAGAAGTTTCCCTGTAGCACTCAGCGCTCCCCTATGCTCTGGGCAGCTGTCTGATGAGCTGAACTCAACCCTGGAGATCAGAAAGAGACCAGGACTTCAGACTTAGGGCTAAATTATCCACAGAGGCCATTAACAACCCATGACTCCAGCCCAACAGACTGTCAAAGCCACTCCTCTATCACCTCTCATCTGATCTCATCCTAATTCTTTTCAAATGTTTCAAGACAGTTGAACTAAAAATAAGGTGACCATTCAGCCACGGAAGACAAAGTCTTCTCCACAGACAGTAAAGGAACTAGACTGTTGTTCACCAACAGTATGCTGTAAATACAAGCTATTCATTTCTGACAGAGTTCTCGAACTTGGAAGAGTAGGTGGCTATGGAGGTCTGAAATATGATCTCCTCATCATGGCCCAATATTGTCACCATTGTGTCTTACTTTTTCAAAAGAAAACTTGTCCCTAGGTTTCTTTCTCTTTCTCTCTTTCCTCTTTTTCTCTCTCCTATTCCTTCCCTTTCACTATTCATTCCTTTCTTTATATTCTTCCTTCTTTCTCTTCTTTTTCATACTAAAGATATCTAAGACTTTTGTTAGGAAGAGTGATTATACACAGATTCAAGTGGCTGAACTTTTATGCATTCCTTTCTCTTAAAAAAAAAAAAAGACATTCCTAAGAGAGAAGGGCTAATAAAGTCTTATATCTTTGATGATAGTGATGCAGTAGTACAAACAAATTATAGTGTTCAGAAAGTTTGAGAGACTGAAAAGAAATGCACAACGTGTAACACCAAATTTGCCTGTCAAGGGTTTTTTTTATTATTATTACTGCTTGTTTCATTTTATTTTATTCTTAAAGCTGATGTTTGCAGCTATTTGCTTCACCATAGGAAATTCCAGATCCAAGAATACTGATTTACAACTTCAATCATCACCTGACAAATACAGCCCTTGCTAAGTGAGAGCTGATCCATAACAGGTATTTCAAATTTTCATAAGTCACAACATATCAACCCTAAAGTGAAGAGTTTCATTCACAGGAAACAATTTTCCAAAATCAGCAAATATTTTTTATAAAGAAAAAAAATAAAGGGGTAAAAAACCCTCCTATAAAGATAATTTCTCACCTGAATATAAGAACCTCTGCATTAAAATATGGTGAGGTCTGTGGTTTTTATTATCATTATTGTATCTCCCACAGCCCGGGTTTAACTCTTGCCTTTCCCTACCCAGGTAGCTTTCCAGAAACTGATATAGATGGGCTGGTTGGTAGCCTTAATAGAAGACCCAGAGTTAACCCATAAGCTCCAGACCTCCTGCTTATTGTCACAAAACATTGTGTCTGAGCCATTCTGACATCCTACTTCAAGTTTTCATGGCACATGAGGACATTTTAGCATTGAATTATTGCCTCATATCTGTTGCATATGTGCCCCCCCCAAAAAATGCTGCTGCTGCCAAAATTGTTAATCCCTCATCTGATACAGAAGTACAAAGATAGAAAGATAACCCTTCCAATAATGTTCTTTCTTCTCCATCTTCTATTACTTTTCTAAAAAACAAAAAACAATAAAAGGCATAATATTTTTACTTCTTCCAAAAAATTCAATTGCACCTGAAAATTTTACGCAGTTACCAGTGAAACCAAAATATCTAGATAATTTCTAGTTTACTTCAAAAGTAAGAATTTGGGGCGCCTGGGTGGCTCAGTTGGTTAAGCGACTGCCTTCGGCTCAGGTCATGATCCTGGATCGATCCCGGGATCGAGTCCCACATCGGGCTCCCTGCTCAGCAGGAAGTCTGCTTCTCCCTCTGACCCTCTTCCCTCTCATGCTCTCTATCTCTCATTCTCTCTCTCTCAAATAAATAAATAAAATCTTAGCAAAAAAAGTAAGAATTTGGACAATAAAAAAATTCAAAGATAATTCCCAAGCTATTAATTTTGAATGTAATTAATACATTTTCGTACAAGAAAGATTTTTTTTTGCTTTTTCTGAAAAGACTTATTCTTTAAAAGTGAAGCCTTATAGCATTACTGGGACAGGTCACTAATTTATTTTACAAGAACTTAAGTATCTCACTTGGGAAATTTTCAAGTTTAGGGTGGTTAGCTTCCAATTTGTTTAGAAGAGCAAATAGTTCTTCAAATAAAAACATATCAAAATCCGAGGAACCTGGGTGGCTTAGTGGGTTAAGTCTGCCTTCAGTTCAGGTCATGATCCCAGGGTCCTGGGATTGAGCCCTGCATTGGGCTCCCTGCTCAGCGACCTGTCCCTCTGCCCCTCCCCTCCACTTGTGCTCTCTCTTGCTCTCCTTCTCAAATAAATAAAATATTTTTTAAAAAGTATCTAAATCCTAATATGCAATAAGAAAGCATAAGGTGCTTCTGTGCCCTCAAATTAATTTGGGGAGAAAAAGAAGGGAAAAAAAAATTACTATGCAAGGTATTATATGTTAAAGAACAGCACCTAATGGTGGAATCAGGTATTGCAGGCTAGCTCTCTTAGGCATTGGAAATATGCCTGGTAAAGGAAGACTGAGGGCTAAGTTCTAGGCAACTTACTGAATGGGAGAAGGTATTTGCAAATCATATATCCAGTAAGTATTTAATATCCAAAATACATAAAGAACCCTTACAATTCAATACCAAAAAAAACAAATAATATGATTTAAAAATGGGCAGAGAACCTGAACAGATATTTTTACAAAGACCTACAGATGACCAACAGACACAAGAAAAGATGCTCAACATCACTGATCATCAGGGAAATGCAAATGCAAAGGTGAGATACCACCTTACACTTGTTAGAATGACTATTATCAAGAAGACAAGAAATAAGAATCGGCAAAGATGTGGAGAAAAGGGAACCCTCGTGCACTGTTGATGGGAATTTAAACTGTTGCAGCCACTATGAAAAACAGTATGAAGTTCCTCAAAAAAACTAAAAATAGAACTACCATATGATCCAACAATCCCACTTCTGGGTATTTATCCAAAAACAAAAACACTGGGACACCTGGGGGGGCTCAATCAATTAAGCAGACGACTCTTGATTTCAGCTCAGGTCATGATCTCAGGGACCCGGGATCGAGCCCTCCATGAGGTACCACACTCAGCAGGGGGTCTGCTTGAGGATTCTCTCTCCCTCTCCCTCTGCCCCTCCCCCCACTAGCACATACTCTCTCTCTCTCTAAAATAAATAAATCTTAAAACAAGAATAGAAAACAAAAACACTAATTCGAAAAGATATATGCACCCCTGTGTTCACTGCAGCATTATTCACAATAGCCAAGATATGGAAACAACCTAAGTGCCCATCAACAGATGAATGGATAAAAAAACATGGAAATATACACACAATGGAATATAACTTAGCCATAAAAAAAGAATGAAATCTTCTCATTTGCAACAACATGAATGGCCCTTGAAAGTATGCTAAGTAAAATAAGTCAGAGAAAGACAAATACCATACAATTTCACTTATATGTGAAAGTCAAAAAACCAACCAAACAAAGCAAAACTAATAGATATGGAGAATAGGTTGGTGGTTGCCAGAAGAAAGGGGGTTGGGAGGTAGATGAAATAAGTGAAAGGGATCAAAAGGTATAAACTTGCAGTTATAAAATAGATAAACCACAGGGATGTAATATACAGCACACCAACTACAGTCAATAATATTGTACTGTACATCTGAAAGTTGCTAAGAAAGTGAATCTTAAAAGTTCTCATCACAAAAAAATGTGTAATTTTGTTGACACGATGATAACCAGACTTACTGTGGTGATCCTTTTTTAGTATATACAAATATCAAATCATTATGTTGTACATCTGAAACTAATATAATGTTATATGTCAATATACCTCAGTAAAAAAGAGGAAGAAGAAGGGCTAAGTTCTGGGTGCTTTGAATCAGAAAAAGGGCATTCCCCAAAGTAACATATTCCTTGGTCTAGAGTAGGTAGAGATAAAGGAGGTGATAATAGGAAAGTGCTGCCAAGTGTCTTGTAATTCTACAATACCTGCAAAAGCACACCCAATATATCTCAAGGAGCCCAAAGACCTGGACACCATGTTAACATTGTCTTCATATAACTTTTTCAACTCATCATTTGGTGACTTTTTTATGGATACCCAAGTAAAATTTTATAGCATCAGTTGGAAAAATGAGATTTGATATAAAGCCAATTTCACTAAACAGCAATGATTTTGTAAAGTAAAAGATACTGGTATCATCAATTACTCAGGAAAATAGAGATAGGACAAGGACAATGCAAAATTACACATAATCTATTTTATTTCTATTTGGCTTTGAAATGCAAAGGCACAATTTCACTGCACGTAGAAACTGCCAGCCCCACAAAAATTCAATGATAAAAATCATTAAGATCATGTAGACTCATAAAAATTATTTGACTGCATTTTTTAAGGGGCTTCATTAACCCTTACCTAACACACAGTCTCACAAACCATTTTAAAGAAAAGGACTTTTTTAGAGAGAAGCATCTTTGGTTACCCACCTACTGCCTGATTTATAATATAGACTTTAAGTAACCAATATAACAGTTAAAATGTTAAGAACTATTTTTAATATAAACAGAGATACTTAGATATGCTCCCCCCTGCCTTCAAGCCCAGCCTGTCTTAGCAATTTGTTGGTATGCTGGCAACCAACTAAGTAGAAGTAAAGAAAGAAGAACTCTGACTTCCACAAACAAGCAATGATTAAGCACCGGCAGATTATAAAGATTTGAATGCTGTGGCCCTATAGATTCAACAGAACCTAAGCCAGAAATTAAATCTTTTTACTTTCAAAAGAGAGTTTCATTTTCTCCTAGATTGTAATGTTTAATTCAGAGTACTCCAGATCTGGTTTAGAGTTCTATTTTGTGCATATCCAAATGAAAGAAATGCATCTAAATGGGTGGTTCTGTGTTAGTTATCTACTGCTAGATAACAAATTATAATAAACAGCAGCTTAAAACACTTATTTAAACACACACACACACACACACACACACACACATTTATTACCTCAAAGTTTCTATGGGTCAGGAGTTTATGCATGACTTCAATGGATCCTCTATAAGGCTACAATCAAGGTACTGTCAGGGTTGGGGTCTTATCTGAAGCTTGACTGGAGAAGGATCTATTTCCAGGCTCACATGGTTGTAAGCAACATTCAGTTCCTTGCAGACTACTGGACTGAAGGCCTCGGTGTCTTGTGGGAAGTTATCCAGATGCCACCTCCAATTCCTTGCCAAGTAGCCCTCTTCATAGGCAACTCAAAGATGGCAGCTTGGCTCTTCAAAGCCAGCAAGGGAAAATGTCTCTTAGCATAACTGGTATTATAATCTTATGTAATGGAATCACACACATGTAATCACATACATGTAATCACACACACTGTTTCACCTTTGCTGCATTCTATCCATAGAAGCAAGTCACAGATCACTTCTACTCTCATGCGGAGAGGATTACACAAGGTTGTGAACAGCAGGAGGAGAGGATCATGGGGATGATCTTAGAATCTGTCCATCACATGTTACTAGAAAGCTAACTCCAATTAATTGGTGGCAGTTATCTGAAGTGTGAGATTAGCAAAGATTCTGAGCTTCATCTCCACTCATTCACTCAGTAACATCTGTCTTTTAAACATGTACTATATTTTCAATAAATGAAGGGTATATCGTAGTGAAATAGAGAACAAAACAGATACAGACCTAATCCTCATGGAGTTTACATTCTAGTCAGTGGGCACAGAACATAAACAAATATGTAATATCAGAAAGTCCATGAGGGGTTAGAGAGAAACATCATAACTCAGAATTGAAGAGACTTTGAGATCTATTTACTTCATGCCCTCACTATTAAGAGACTGTGATGGTTTGAGTAGAATGGCCAAATAAGATAGCAGCAATTTCCCTGGCCCCACAGCTTTCATTCATGAGTTCTGTGACCTTAGGTGAATCAGCTCCCCAATCTGAGTCCTATTTTTGCAATGACAAATGGGGAGAAAGTAGGAATAAGTGGTCTTATTTGTCCTTTCTATTTTTAATCTTCTGTGCCTTTTATGAGTAGATTTTGTATAAAAACAAGAGCCAATCTGCTAAACAGTTTTCGTTTTAAAAATATTTTAACTAAATTTTTCTTAGACATTCCTCTTATATTCAAAACATTAAATGACAATCCACAACACCTTACATAAAAGTTGTCTTTAAACCCCCCTAAGGTGAGTCTAATTTACCATCTTCAGCCAAGAACAAGTTAGTTAATGATTTATCAAGACAAATTTCTCTCTCAATATTATCACTCAGGAGGGGAAACTCCTGAGTGATAATATTGACCTCTTCTAATTTTGCCAATCTCTTGCTCTTTTACAAACAGCAACCAATGACTCAGGGAGAAAATGGTTCACGATAAATGTCTGCCATGGGTGAGGAAGGGGTATGATCTCACATGGCATGCATTTATCTTTCCTGTTATAGAAGCTTCTTTTAGACCAAAATCAGGCTACTTAGATAGAAGAATGACTAATAACAAGTCCATGCAGAAAACTTAGCTGAGAAATTTACACTAGCAAATATGCATCTATACTACCTGAACTAGGATAAACAGAATTCATCTTACATTATCACTATCACAAGAGTAAACTGTATAAAGTTGTAAAATATTCATACCAGGCTATCAACGTGATCAGGATTCTAATGCTAACCTTCCTATCCTTAACTACAGTTTATATTCAACAAATATCTTTCTTCAACACTCTTTTATCTTTTATCTACGTCCTGCATAATTTGATCCCCTATGTGAGTTTATGCTAACAACCATACTATCATAAACCTGATAATCCACTAATTTTGCAGACAAGACTTGATAAGGAATCATTCCAAAGAAGCATGTCTGTTCACCTTCCCTTAGAAAATCTTTACAAATAGCAATATTGTTCAAATCAGAAAACATTAGACCCCCTGGCTGCTTAAAAAAGAAAAAAAAATGAGCAGAAGCTCTTCAAGTCTTCGACGAATTAGAGTACAACGCATTTGGGGGGAGAGGGGTACTTTTTTTTCCAATGGAAAATATTTTATTTAAATTTATATTGTTTTGACTGGTTGAGTCTAAAAATAGGAACCATTCTATTTACCTGCATGTTCTGAAAATCAGATCTTTTATCCATTCTTTAGATGAGATTTTTGCTTTTTACCTTTTTCTTTGTATTCATTAAATCTCTGTCAGTTTTTCAACCTCATATCTCAGCAGGGATGAAAAATTTCACAACATGTTACATCAGGCCAGTACTAATATACAAATAAGTTTTAGGTAGTCTAGTAATATAAAGCTCAGTAGGAATCAGACTCTTAGGTATAAAATAAGAATAAAATGTATTTTAAAAATAATATGTCAACTTCTCATATACAAAAAGAGTTTTAAGAAGCTGTAGCTAGAGCCATACGATTTTGCCATAATCATTCCTTTATTTAAAAACTTTTGTTGAGGGGCGCCTGGGTAGCTCAGTCGTTAAGCGCCTGCCTTCAGCTCAGGTCATGATCCCAGGGTCCTGGGATCGAGCCCCACATTGGGCTCCCTGCTCCACGGGAAAGCCTGCTTCTCCCTCTCCCACTCCCCCTGCCTGTGCTCTCTCTCTCGCTGTCTTGCTCTGTCAAATAAATAAATAAGATCTTAAAAAAAAAAAAAAAAACTTCTGTTGAAAGCTTCCTCTGGGCTAGATCCCAGGGTTAGGATGGAAGACACAGCTGACTCCATCCCTGCCTTCAAGAAACCCACAATCTAATATGACTGTTTCTAACACTCAAGTTTTCAAATTATACTTCTCATTACCTAACAAAAGTGTCTCCAAAAGTCACATTAAAACTCATCTTTGATAAACTGAGTCATTTTGAATATGTCATTTAGGTAATCCTGTGGTATGATGAATCTTTTCGTCACACAAATAACATTTCTAATTTTCTACTTAGGTTTTTTACAGCTTGAGTTTTCTAAGCTGTATATAATTTATTTAATTAGTCATATAGCTACAATATGTTGGAAAGAACATTTAACTTAGAAGGAATAAATGGATATTTAAGTACAGGGTATGATCCTAGGCATGTCATGGTCAGCCTGTTTCCTCACCTGTAAAACAGGGATATCACCTCACCGGCCTGATGGGAAAAAGAGATGTAAAATGGTATGTGTAGCAACCAATCTCCAATATCAGGCTCCCCATGATCCTTGACTCCTGATATCATGCCCTTGTGGAGTCTCCTCCCAGACTGAATGAAGACCAACAGAATGCACTGGTATATGACTCCCAAGGTCAGATCACAATAGGCATTGTAACATTCACCATCTTCTCTTACATCACTCATTCTGCAGAGAGCCAGCTGCCGTATCATCAACACACTCAAAGAGTCCTATGGAGAAACCCATGTGGGAAGTACCTGAGGCCTCTCAACAAAAAAACCTGTTAGGAAGCCATCTTAGAAGTGGATCCTCCACAGCCTCAGGCAAGCCTTCAGATGATGGATATCCTAGCTGACATCTGACTCCAACCTCATGAAAGACCTCGAGTCAAAACCATCCAGCAAAACTACTCCTAAATTTCTGACTGACAGAAACTGTAAGAGTTAAATAAATACTTATTGTTTTAAGCCACTGGGTTTTGAGGTAATGTGTTATGCTATAATAGCTAACTAATACAAACTACGAAAGTTATGTGTAAATAAGTAGAAAAATGAGTTGGAAAGAGCATCCTCTTTCAATTGTTCATTCAACAGCCATCCATGGGCAGAGCTCTTTGTGCCCAGTTCAGTGCTGGGTCTGTAGTTATAGTGGTGCATAAACCACAGACCCTGCCCTCAGAGAGTTTACAACATAGCCAGGAAGATAAACATCTAAACAAATGATCACAAAAAAGTATGAAATTGCTATGTCAGGGAAGTGCAGGATACTTCTGAACCCTGTTCTGAAGGCAGCTAATCTATTCCAAGGGGTCAGGGAAGGCAACCTGAAAATGAAGCTAAGAGGTTGCTGAGATAAAGAGAAGAGGGACAAAGAGATACCTTGTTCCTGTAATCAGCAAATCTGGAAGAGATGAACTTGCCATTGAAAAACTCAGCCAACACCAATTTCCATTTGTTCTTTCAGCCAAAATTTATTGAGTGCTTACTATGTGCCACGGACTGTTCTAGGCTCTGGAAGTTCATCCATGAACAAGAGAGACCAAATCTCTGCCCTTATCATGTTCTTGAAGGAAGTGCTATACTTAGGGAAGTGACAGAATAATAATGATTTGGATCCAGACTACCTGCTCAAATCCAAACTCCACCTCTCACTGATTCTGTGACCTTGGACAAGATTTTTAACCTTCCGGTGCCTCAGTTTCCTCTGCTGTAATAGTAACACCTGGACTGCTGCAAGAAAATGAATGAGTTAATGCACATCAAACCCTTAAACCAATGTCTAGCACATAGTAAAAGCTCAATATATTTCAGCTATTTTTGGTTTCCTTGTGATCATACTTAAAAAGCTCAGGACTTCAGCATTCTTCACTCACTTTCTCCTGCTCCCAGTTGAAGAAAAGGCACAAGGTTAAATTTAAAATACATGAGATCCTTACAAAGTAGGTCATTTCTGTTTCAGCATAAGGTTGACATCCTGAGTAATTTATTGCCTGAATAATTCTGAAACATAGAAATGCAAATGTACAAGAGTTCTAACCATGTTGCAGATGGAACAATGCTGCTTATCCAAGAATTTGTTTCATTTGTTAAACAACCCCTAAAATGGCTCTTTCTGTACAATACTAAAACAACCTGTTGAGAAATACAAAATTTACTATAGTATAGTCCCAAAGAAACTGCTTTTACATTTAAATACAACCTGTAAGAATAGTTTTGCATTTGATCAAATACTGTGAGTGAATACAGACTAAAATAATACTTTTAAGAACAATAAACTCCAATTCCTTCCTTGTTTCCTTTATCTTGTTCATTTCTCTCCAGCCCAGTTTTGAATGGAAAAAGATGGCCAAGAACGAATGGTTCCCTCAAAACTGTTTCATCGCTGGATATCTTACTAACAATTATTCCAAGTGTTTCAGGCCCCAGAGAGTAGCTGTAGCTGGAACGTTTCAGTGAGAGTAGACAATCACAAAATCGTAGATACTAAAGATGGAAAAGACCTTTGAGGTCATCTTGTCCACTCTTGTCAACTCAGTCCTGTTCCCCACAGCATATTCTCAGGGGCTTTCAACAGCCAACTTGTAAATGATTCCAGCACCACCGGCCCTGCCACTGTCCCCCTGGAGAGACCACTCCACTATCTAATAGACCTTTCTGTTAGGTAATTTTTTTCCTTGATATTCAGCCCAATTTTACCTTCTCTTAGCTTCATCCCTTTATTCATTGACATACGCCATTGGACCAGGCTAAGCATCCTCCTCTTCTTTCAGTGTAGATATCTTTCAGATTAATTACAGCATCAGCAGCTTCAGCCAGCCACATTCACAAGGTCCAGCACAGTAGCATTTAGGCAGACGGGTCCTGGCATGAATGCCTCATCTAGAAATTTACAGAAATGACGCCACTGATTGCAAGGAGAGCTTTTCTTCTTTGTCCTTCATTATCTACTTCCACAGCTTGCTCTGGGTTGGTATGTTAAGGACAGCAATGTTTGATACTTGCAGTTTTCCTTAAAATCCTTCTCTTTATCTCGGTCCCTTTTTCTGGCTCCAGGATGACCAGACAGAGCCTCAAGAATGCCTCCCTTTAGACGTCAGTTTACCAAGCCACAGTCTTTTTCCAGCCCAATAATGGATCCCAATATCCACTCCAGCCTTTGCCATGGGACAGAACAGACCTATTCTAATTCCCTAGACTGCCTTGGATTTATAAAACCAAGGAGGAGGTAGTTTCAACCAGGTTTTATTTATATTTGCAATTTAAGATGCCAGGTTTATGTGTTGCTTTGGGGAAAAGCAGTTAACTGTGTGTGTGTGTGTGTGTGTGTGTGTGTGTGTGTGTGTGTGCGTGCACATAAAAGTATGTGTGTACCTATGTGTCTTTGTAAAATCACTCCGTGGATTATGAATCTTTAATGGTTTTTTTTTTTTTGGTCATGAAAGTAGTAACAGTTGAACATTTTTTGCCACGTGCTACATCCTAAAAGAAATTTTGCCACATCCTAAAAGAAAACATTCTCTATTATATTTCAATGCAGAGTATGTATGTGTATACATATATGGATACACACACACACACACACACACACACACACACATATATATGCTCACACACACATAAATAAAATTTCAGGAAATAATACTTATCCTTACCCCACATACAATGCACTCTATTTGCTATTCTAATCTTCTTCAATTATTTAGAAATGATGGCCTCAACTCATTAAATTGATTTTATAGCCCACTAACAGATCAACACCAAATTTTTAGAAACCCTAATGTAGAGGTTCCACCTTTACCTCCAATCCTGGAAAGCAGCTGCTGTCCAGGCACGCTCTGCTCTTTGCACCCATCCTCACTGTGATCAGTGCCCAGAACCTCAGGAAGCCTCATTTCACTCAGAAACCAGTAAACTTTTTTGCTTGCTTGTTTGTTTTGTTTTAAGTAATCTCCACAGCCAGCATAGGGCTCAAACCCATGACCCTGAGATCAAGAGTCATGTTCTCTACTGACTGAGCCAGCCAGATGCCCTGGAAACCAGTAAACTTTTATCAGTTGCCATGGGTGGGTTCTGATTCCCTGACCCTGGCTCCCAGAACCAAAGGAGACTGAGAGGTCAAGATCATGAAGAATGCCAAGCTGAATCGCCATACCAACATTCTCCCAAGAGACTCAAAACCCAAATGCATTGTATGGATCAGAAGTGGTGGCAGCAGATGCAAGGGTACAGACAAAAGTCCTTCTGAGATGGATTTTATAACCAAGCTACAAGATATAAACTCCATGGAGTGGTCACGATTTGACCATTTTATAAAATCTGTCAATAGCAATATCAACGGACATGCAAAGACACATCTCAAAAAGGACTTTTCAGCTAAATCATGTCTATGGTATAATGACTGAGGTATTCATGGCCCCTTTTTAAATATTTCCTTTCTGGGGCGCCTGGGTGGCTCAGTCGTTAAGCATCTGCCTTTGGCTCTGGTCATGATCCCAGGGCCCTGGGTTTGAGGCCCGCATAGGGCTCCCTGCTCCGCGGGAAGCCTGCTTCTCCCTTTCCCACTCCCCCTGCTGTGTTCCCTCTCTCGCTGTGTCTCTCTCTGTCAAATAAATAAAATCTTTAAAAAAAAGTTTTTTTTCCCTTTCTTCTCAGGACTTTTCCATCCCCTTAGTGTTTATTTCAACTATATAATATGTGAGAACTCAGGGAAGTTATTTAAAAGCTTTAAATACATTTCTCTTAAACTTTCTTTTTGGTTTTGTAATTAGTTTCATTTACTGGTTCTCCTAAAACAAGGTGAATAATAACTCCCCTACAGAATGATGACTCCCTCTTTTTTAAAGGAAAAGACATGTTCAGTCACCTACAGCTGCATGGAGTGGAAGATGCCCATATCTGTCTCAGACCATCTAAGGATAACCCTGGATCTGGAAGCTGGAGTTCTCCCGCCACTGGCAGACGGGTCAATCCGTTTTCACAGCTCTCTGCTTTACAGAGGCCAGTATTACATGGTGGCTTCAACCACGTAACTGGAATCAGATTAGTCCCATTTTGCAGCTGAAGGAGACAAAGCTCAGAGAGGTTGAGCAATTTACTCAAGGCCACAGAACACATGGAGAAACTGGAATCTAAGCCAGTGCTATGAATCCAAAGGTCACTCTCCTTTCTCTTCAAAAAACAAAAAAAAGTCTTTCCATTAATGCACATGGTTTGCAAGTTTAAAAATGTAGTGATTCTTACACCTTACATGAAGATTCATTACTTAGACATTTTTTTCCATACAAACACACTTCAAAAACCAAAACTGAAGTCAAAGTTAAAATGTGATTTGATTAATACATTTTCATTTTAACCCCAAAATGTATGTTATGTCCCTAATGAACTGCATGAAGGTAAACTAGAATACTAGAGAGGAGGCAAGACTCATTTTCATAAAAATAGCCAAAAATATTTATTTTTCAAAAAAATGGATAAGGAATTTACTATATTAAAAAGGGATTCTTTGAGAAAGCAAGACCACCATGTATTTAAAACATTTGTTTGATTTTATTTTTAAATAACTGCCATGCCCTTTAAGACACATTTATAATGTAAAGTGATGTTTACCAATATCTTTGCTCTACCAACTACATCGGAAAACAACAAGAAGCTCATCCAAGAAGGAAGAATTGTATGGTCCTCTCAATTGATGCAGAAAAAACATTTGACAAAATACAGCATCCTTTCCTGATTAAAACTCTTCAGAGTATAAGGATAGAGGGAACATTCCTCAAGTTCATAAAATCCATCTATGAAAAACCCACAGCGAATATCATCCTCAATGGAGAAAAGCTGAGAACCCTTCCCTTAAGATCAGGAACATGTCAAGGATGCCCACTCTCACCACTATTGTTCAACATAGTACTAGAAGTCCTAGCTACAGCAATCAGACAACAAAAAGAAATACAAGGTATTCAAATTGGCAAAGAAGAAGTCAAACTCTCTCTTTTCGCAGATGACATGATACTTTATGTGGAAAACCCAAAAGGCTCCACCCCCAAATTACTAGAACTCATACAGCAATTCAGTAATGTGGCAGGATACAAAATCAATGCACAGAAATCAGTTGTTTTCTTATACACTAATAATGCAACTGCAGAAAGAGAAATTAAAGAAACGATTCCATTTACAATAGCACCAAAAGCCATAAGATACCTCGGAATAAACCTAACCAAAGAGGTAAAGGATCTATACTCTAGGAACTACAGACTACTCATGAAAGAAATTGAAGAAGACACAAAAAGATGGCAAAACATTCCATGCTTATGGATCAGAAGAATAAACATTGTTAAAATGTCTATGCTACCCAGAGCAATCTAGACCTTCAATGCCATCCCTATCAAAATTCCAATGACATTTTTCAAAGTGCTGGAACAAACAATCCTAAAATTTGCATAGAATCAGAAAAGACCCCAAATCACCAAGGAAATGTTGAAAAAGAAAAACAAAGCTGGGGGCATCACGTTGCCCGATTTCAAGCTATTTTACAAAGCAGTGATCACCAAGACAGCATGGTACTGGCACAAAAACAAACATATAGACCAATGGAACAGAATAGAGAGCCCAGATATGGACCCTCAACTCTATGGCCAAATAATCTTCGACAAAGCAGGAAAAAATATGCAATGGAAAAAAGACAGTCTCTTCAATAAATGGCACTGGGAAAATTGGACAGCCACATGCAGAAGAATGAAACTCGACCATTCTCTAACACCATACACAAAGATAAACTCAAAATGGATGAAAGACCTCAATGTGAGACAGGAATCCATCAAAATCCTAGAGGAGAACATAGGCAATAATAACCTATTTGACATCAGCCATGGCAACTTCTTTCAAGATACATCTCCAAAAGCTAGTGAAACAAAAGCAAAAATGAACTTTTGGGACTTCAATGAGATAAAAAGCTTCTGCACAGCAAAGGAAACAGTCAACAAAACAAAGAGGCAACCCACAGAATGGGAGAAGATATTTGCAAATGACACTACAGATAAAGGGCTGGTATCCAAGATCTAGAAAGAACTTCTCAAACTCAACACCCAAAAAACAAATAATCAAGTCAAAAAATGGGCAGAAGACATGAACAGACACTTCTCCAAAGAAGACATTTAAATGGCTAACAGACACATGAAAAAATGTTCATCATCATTAGCCATCAGGGAAATTCAAATCAAAACCACATCTAACACCAGTTAGAATGGCAAAAATGGACAGGGCAAGAAACAACAAATGTTGGAGAGGTTGTGGAGAAAGGGGAACCCTCTTACACTGTTGGTGGGAAAGCAAGTTGGTACAGCCACTTTGGAAAACAGTGTGGAGGTGCCTCAAAAAATTAAAAATGGAGCTACCCTATGACCCAGCAATTGCACTACTGGGTATTTACCCCAAAGACACAGATGTAGTGAAAAGAAGGGCCACATGCACCCCAATGTTCACAGCAGCAATGTCCACAATAGCCAAACTGTGGAAAGAGGCGAGATGACCTTCAAAAGATGAATGGATAAAGATGTGGTCCATACATACCATGGAATATTACTCAGCCATCAGAAAGGATGAATACCCAACTTTTACATCAACATGGATGGGACTGGAGGAGATTACACTAAGTGAAATAAGTCAAGCAGAGAAAGTCAATTATCATATCGTTTCACTTATTTGTGGAACACAAAGAACAGCATGGAGGACATTAGGAGAAGGAAGGGAAAAATGAAGGCGGGGAAATCAGAGGGAGAGATGAACCATGAGAGACTATGGACTCTGAGAAACAAACTGAGGGTTTTAGGGGGAAGGGGGGTGGGAGGATGGGTTAGCCTGGTGATGGGTATTAAGGAGGGCACATACAGCATGGAGCACTGGGTGTTATACAAAAACAATGAATCGTGGATCACCACATCAAAAACTAATGATGTATTGTATGGTGACTAACATAATAAAATAAAATAAAAAAAGAAACAAGTAAAATAGAAAAAAATAAAAATAAATAAAGTTAAGCTATCAGCACTGGTCTCAACATTGGTAATAATTAACAGGGCAATTAGGATGGACATAGTCCTCTACCTCCTCAAGGTTTATGATTACAGCCAGAGACCCTACATTAATATTAGGAGGCATAACCCCTTGCAGACAGTAAGCAGTGCTCCCTCTGGGCATCAGATGGTCCTCACTCCCTTCCTTCCAAAAAAAAGCCAAAAGTCCTGTTTTTTTCACCCCCGTAAGGGCTGCATAAGAGAAACTTCAGTCCAACCTTGACCTTTCTGCTGATACCAACATGCAAATGTGTTTAAAATGCTCAAAAAGCCTCCTTAATCATTTCAGCTTCAGTGAAAACCTAGAAGAAGAGACAAACTAGGGATAGAGAGTGAAGAAGAAAATGAGTGGCCAAGGAAATCAGAGATGTAAAGTGTCTATCAGACGTTCCACATGAGAGATTTGGAAGGAGTCAAATTCTAGCACAGTCCACACGTTCTCCAGCCAAAGATCCTGACTTGAGATTTTTACCATCCCAGGCCTCTCAATCATTTAAAAAAATTATGTTGACCTCCTTCCCTGAATCTTTTAAGCCTTAGGATATATGTGGGGTAATAAAAAATGTTAATGGATTGGGAGCTTGGTTCTTGTGAAATAAGATAGTTAACTTCAAGTTAACCTGTCTAGACATGTGAATAAAGTCTCTTAAAACTAGAAGGCCCACTAGGGCCAAGATGGATTTTTCCAGAGCAGTCCTGTAGCTGAACAATTTTCCATGAGCTCAACTCACTTCACGGAACAACTTTAAAAATAAGAAAGAAATAATAAAACTCATCATATGGAAACCTCTGTGGTCTCTCCTTAATTTTCTGCCTCCTCTCTTCTTTGCATCACAGCTTTCCACAGGTAGTATGCAAAATATTTGGTTATCTGAATCCTCCCAACCTGCCAAGGCTAGATTCCCAGGCCACTTTTCTACCTTGATCTACCAAGGCTGTAAATGTCTAAACCCATAGGGATGGTATCACCGCTGGGGGGCAAGTTAGGACAGCACGATATGCACCACGGGCTGCCCAAGTAGCCCGGGCTTGTCTCCAGAGTCCTTCACTTCCTGAAGGCAGATTACGTCACCAATATGCACACCCCTAGGCCTAAGGGGATGGGATATTCTCAGAGGAGGTAGATATGTGCACTATGTGGACAGGGAACATGGGTATGTGGGCTAGGATATCTACCTACATATGCATGAGTCCCCTCCCTCTCAGTGAAGGTCAGCACTGGAGAATGGGAACAAAAGCCCTACAACATCCAGAACCCCTACACAAGGACTAGGACCATGGACCCCCAAGATCCCACCCCATCCCAGGGGAATCTGGGAAAAACCGGAAGAGCGCCATTAAGAAAACACCTTGGAAATGGACAGAAATTAAGTGATTAATACCCATGACCTTGGGCTTTAAAATGTGTAAGCTTGTGCGAAATGGGAAAGAGGATAAAGACAGTAATGGAAGGAGAGAAAACTATATATCTAAGAACAAACAAGATTTAAAAAGAAGATATAGTGTATTGTTTCATACCATAGTCAGTTATATGTACTTAGATACATCACAATCATGATTTCTATATTAAAAGGGGATTCTTTGAGAAAGCAAGACCACCATGTATTTAAAACATTTATTTGATTTTATATATATTACACATATGTATCTATAATAAGATATAAAAATGGCAGTTTCAATAAAGACACCAAAATACCATAGATCAGAAAATCCAAAATGAGGTACTAGACCAACCTATGCAGAATTTTCAAAAGAAGTGAACTATAATTGGAATCATGACTCTTAAGTCCCTTACCCACTTGGAAAATATAAAAGACTACAGGAAGGAAAAAGATTTTGTGGGAAAATTTTCCTTTAGAAAAAACAAGGACATTCCCCCAACTCAAACCTTGTTGTTGGGGCAGGGCTGAGGCGGGAGAGATTCCAATGAGATCATTTAGACAGCTGATATGGGGCCCCTGAGGTTTGGGAACAGAGAGGACATCAGGAAATCTAGAAAGCAAGAGGCAGGCTAAGCAAGTGCTTCCACCGAGAAGGGTATATGGCAGGTCAAAGCACATCCACATTTCCGCTAGAGCACAGTAACCTGCCTTAAAAGCACATACTCCAGAGCCAGACTGCCCAGGTCTGAAACTCTGAAACTTAGCAGCTTTGTGGCCTTGAGTAAGCTGTTTAACCTCTCTGAGGTTCACTTTCTTCCTCTGTAAAACAGATAATAAAAGGACCTACCTCATAAAATCACTGTAAGAATGAAATAAGTTCATATATGCAGAGGGCTTGCAATAGTATCTGGCACAAGCTCAGTGCTGTATTACTGTATGTTATTAACCCAATGGAGACTCCACAGGAGGCAAAGCCAGCCTAGAGCCATTTTAAGTCCTACCCAAGGGGACCAGGATCCTGTACGGACTTGATCCCTGGAGAAAAGGGGATTGGTGGTACCAGTAGGCCAAAGGAAGGGCATCACCCATGCCAGGAGCCACTCTAGCCACAGGGTCTGGAGCTTCTGAAGTCCCCATGAAAGTGCCCATGAAAGGAAAAGAACCAGCTGAAACATCAGCCAGACCCAGAGATTCATCTTACAACAGTACAGTTCCCACCAGGACTTTTCATGTTCTACTCTCTCCTCCCTCCCCCTGTGCTAACCCTGGAGGAGTCAATTACAGCAGCCAGCCAGAGGGCAGAGAAAATTACCAAGAAAGAGAGAAGATGTGTCTAGAAATTCCCCCCACCTCCCACCCCACCACAAATATACAACGCACAAAGGGCCATCACCCTACACGGAGAGATGTGACCTTGTATCATAACAGGACTCCAGATTATTATATAAGACTGGGTATTCTAACGACAGCAAGAAGACAAGTTCTCCAAAGAAACAGGACCAATAGGATATATATGTGTGTGTGTGTGTGTGTGTGTATGTGTATATATATCTGTATCTATATAGAGAGAGATAGATACAGGCATAGATATATGTATATAGAGGGATTTATTTTAAGGAATCATGAAGGTTGGCAAGTCCAAAATCTAAATGATAGACCATTAGGCTGAAGACCTAGAGAAGAGCTGCTATTATAGCTGAAGTTCAAAGGCAGTATGCTAGCTAAATTCCCTCTTCCCCATGGGAGATCAGTCTTTTTTTCTATTAAGGCCTTCAACTGTTGATGAGGCCCACCCACACTATAGAAGATAATCTGTTTTACTCAGTCTTCTCATGTAAATGTTAATCTCATCTAAAAAGTACTCAGAGGGGCGCCTGGGTGGCTCAGTCCTTAAGAGTTTGCCTTCGGCTCAGGTCATGATTCCAGGGCCCTGGGATCAAGCCCCCGCATCGGGCTCCCTGCTCGGCCGGAAGCCTGCTTCTCCCTCTCCCACTCCCCCTGCTTGTGTTCCCTCTCTCACTGTCGCTCTCTCTGTCAAATAAATAAATAAAATCTTTAAAAAATACTCAGAGAAACATCTGGAATAATATTTGACCAAATATCTGAATATTATGGCCTAGCCAAGTTGATACATAAAATTAACCATCACAGAGAAAAATGTTTCATGTTGATGTTGATCATATCTCACAAAACAGGCTTATCTGATGTACTCCTTCTACACACACACACACACACACACACACACACACACAAACTTGCTTCACTGTGTGTTTTATGTGCTAAAATAGTAAATTACACAGATATAGGCTTTGTTTTCATATTTTGTTACTAACATTAGATAGTTAAGTAGTAGTTCTACACTAGCAGAAATTAGTATTAGAGCATACCTTGTCTTCCCAAAGAGATGGTAAGGTTTTTTTGGGGCGGGGGGAGTTCCATCGTCTGTGCCTTCATAGTACCACCCTGGGTGACACCACATATGTAGTCTATGTTCAAAGTGTATCTGCTTGATACCTAGCCCTCCCTTCTGTAACATGAATGTTAAGCCTCTATCTAAATCATAGAACTGAATTTTCAGGCAATCAAGTTGACACACATGGAGTCCCTGGATAAGAGAATTTTCCCTTTGCTCTACTTGCAGGCAAACTCAGAAGTGGGGGGAGATGGGGGGTGGAGGGGCAAGAAAAAAAGAAGAGGTATCTACCACATTAACCGCTGGGTCTACCCCAGGGTTTTTCTCAAGCACAGTTATGTATGGAAGCTCTATTTATTGATTCACAAACGTCTACTGAGTACCTACCATATGGCAATGCCTGTCCTCTTAAAAGTTTTCATCCTTATTCTAAGCAATGCACAAAGGTATTTAATCCCCTATAGTCAAGGAACAAGGTGGGGGAGGGGGGCTGTGGGTCCCCTCTGGGACACATTCATTTCTCCCAAGGTGAGGGTCACATAGAGAGCAGTAGACCCGAAGTGACATCATCTGGCTTCTGGTTTCAGCTGTGCCACTGTCCTACTCTGTGATGTCAAATCAGTTATGTGTTTTCCTTCCTCTACTAAACAGGATGGCAAGTATAAATAACTATGCACACACTGGTTACAAAGATCAGTGAGATAATGCAAGTGAAAGTGCTTTTTTAAAAACTAAATGTGAATACAAATATAAGGTATTTCTAGACTCTGCCTGGGAGATTTTTCCTACTGGCCTCCTTTTAGAAGAAGCCAGCAGAGCTGACTTACTATCATGCAAAGCAACTGCCATGTAGGGTGAGACTCTATACCTTTTTATCTGCTTAATACCCCCACCATGGTCCCTCAAGGCGAAGATGCTAGTAAGGCTAGCTTTACAACTGCCTGCTCCCAAATAACTCCCCCATCAGCCTATGGTACCTATCTGATATTCAAACACTGAAGAGTCATTCCTATGGGCTAAACTGTCCACCAAAGAATCAGCACATTAATTTATTATTTACAGACTTTTTTTTTTTTTAATGTGAATGTGCCTTGGTTTACGGAGCCCCATTCTAACACCACAGCCAGAAGAAAGGATATAGCTGGAAGGTAGGGGAAAGAGGGATCAGTAGAAAACCTTATTTTACTGATTGGGAAACTGAGGCTCAAAGCAATGAAGACAATATCACACAGCTAGCTAATCAGTGAGAAAACTGCAGCAAGCTCTGATAGCCAAGCCATTCTCTTCGCTACTATGTGCACTCCTTGCCGACAAGCTCTCTGTACCAGATGAATTAGAAAAAATACTTCACTACTAGAAATCTACTGAACCAATGAGCTCTGTGTAATACTTGGCCAAATTCTGGGTACACAACAGATACTTGCTCAGTAAAAGCTTTTTGATTAACTATTGATAAAACTTTATTGCAGGGCACTAGTGTTATTTTTCCAATTGCTTTCACACTTACAATCTCATTTTTATCTGCAGAGCTGAGAGTGCAGGTGTCATCCAATTCAAGAACAGGAAACTAAGGCTCTGAAGGGTTACATGCCTTTCCAAAATAGGCACAGAGTCTCCCTAGAACCCAGGTGTCCTGACTTGCTGCCAGTGTTCTGCCATGGCCTGGACTTAACACCGCCACAGGAACCCAGAGAGTTAATGTGGGTGCTGCCGCAGCAGTGGCAGCAGATGGCTCCTTGCCAGCCCATGGAAGTGACTTCATATTCTCAGGAACCTTTCTCCACCCTCCTGGTGAGGGAGGGGGCAGGCAGGCCCTCGCTTTTATATGCTCAGTTAATAATGGGGAAACCCTGGGTTTGCCAACATGTCCAGTGCTCCTACACAGGATACAAAGAGGCAGCCCAGCCTCTGCCTTCAGGGTTCCTGGGGATCCACCCTCAGAGATCCCAGTTCTAGTCGTCACACACTGTAATTTCTCCCCGGGTCATCTAGAAGTCCTTTGGGCGAAATTAATGCCTTTTTTCAGGGTGCACGTGCACGCACACACATACATAAACATACACTTTTTACATATTTTGAAATTAATTATTTATATATGACTATTTTTTTCCCACTTGACTCCTGGACGGCAGTGTCAGAACTTTCCACCTTGTCTTTAACTTTGTATCTGTACCACCCAGCCTGAGTAACACAGAAGCTTGACACGTATTTGTTAAAATGAAGTTAGGGTGGCTGCCATACCTCTTGGGAGGGGTAAAACATTAAATCACGCACTCTTCAGTCCAAATTTGCTTGTCCTGGACAGGTGCTCTGGGACAGCAGGAGCCCCAGTCCCCTGAGGCTATAAAGCAAGCGCTGGCTGAGAACAAATCCCAGAATGGACAAGGAAGTCCCAAGAGCAGAATCCCAGATACCAGAACTGAGCTGCATTTTACTGCAGATCCCTGCAAGTCCATTTGAAGAGCAAAACTGTTCAAAAATTAGGATTCAAGACAGAAAGTTACAAAACCTAATACCAACTAAGCTCATGGGGGATGATCAAGGCAACAAGTCCCAGGGTGGTTCTCACAATGTGTACCGAGGTCTCACCCTCCCTTCCCACAAGTGTGGGTTCAAGGAGTAGATCTGATTGTTACTGCCGTCCCAAGAAGAGACCTGACACAGAAACGACCGGTACTGCCTGGATACCATTCATGTCTTCTCCAGGACTACCCGGGGGTGCTTATTTTCCTTCCTCCTCCAGCTCAGCTTTCCCAAAAGGAGTTTAAGAATGGTGCCTCTACTGAGTTGAGGGACAAGGGCTCTGTGGAGTCTGATAGGATTACTCAGTACTGAACAGGAAAGTAGAAGGATTTTCTCCATGCAACATAAAGAAACAAGATTGAGCTCTGAATAAATCAAAACCATAAAGAGTTTGTTTTAGAAACACAGGGGACAATTTTTGAGAAAGGGGAATATAGGGTTGTTGTTCTTATCTCTATGGTTCATTGTGGAATTTCTGGATTCTGTTTCTATTCATTTATTTATTGGGTATTAAGTAGTCGAGGGCTTACTATGTGCCCAACACTGTTCATATATCATCTTACTAAATTTTCCTGTTAGATCTATGTGTTAGATATTATCATGTCTACTTCCTAGATAGGGACATTGAAACAGACAAATTAAAGTACCCAGGATCACATACCTAATAACCAGCAAAGCCATATTCAGCCCTAGTTGAGTCCAAAACCCTTGTATTTTCCAGTATTCCGGGCCTCTGCTTTGTCCCACAATCTACCTCCCCTGATTAAATGAGTCTTTTCCGAGGACTAACCAGGTACTGAATATTGTGCTGGTTCATGTGGGAGTAACAAAAGAAGTAGAAGGCCTGGACCCCTAGCCTCAAGGGCATCATCAATAATGAAGAGATAAAATAATCAACAAATGCTAATTACTTGAATTATAGCTCTAGCCTGAGACTAAGAGGTCTACCTCCCTTCGTCTGATCTGAGATATGAAGATAAGTCAAATGCATTGGGCCCCACTCAAGACGAAGACTGAAAGGGCCTCATCATGCCACCTGGAGGAACCTGAAAGTTACTCAGTGTACACAAAATTACCATTCAGGGCTAAACATTTTGGTTTTGACCATTTTTTTCCTGTAGAATTTTAAAATCAAAAAATTAAAAATAAATAATAGATAGATAGATAGATAGATAGATAGATAGATAGATAGATAGATAAAATCCAGGAATTAGGAGAGCCTTCTTCCATTTGTTGGGAAACCAAGGTACACAAGAAGTAAATTTAAGTTCGTTAATTTTTCTTCTACAAGGTATTAACATCAGGATCTTAGGGTAAAACTGGAAAAAATAAAGCTCATACACTGAAAGAAATACAGTTAAGGAACTTATACCAAGAATGAATCTGTATATGTAATAGAACCTGAATCATGGTACAAAGCCAGGCATTTTAAATTCAACAACTATTTATTGACTGCTTTGCCGTGAAGCCCATACTTACAAAGTCCAAATGCCTTATAATAGGCTATCAGAGCCTTCAAGGTCTGGTTGCAGTCTAACCTCCAGCCTCACTTAGACCCTCTTCCTAAAACACAGCCTGCGGCCCAGCCCGGGGCTACTTCATCCCATGCTCTTCTGGACTGTTGGGCCTTCAAGCATACCGCTCCTTCTGCCTGAGCTGATCTCCCCCATTCCCCATCTAGTGATTCATCCTCCTAAACATTCTGTATTACCCCCTCACTGATGTTTTCCCCCACCCTCACAGGAAATGTCCTTTTTCTACCCCCACAATCCTTAGGGTGTAACCAAAGTAGCAAAGAGTTCTGGATTGAGCCCAGGCTGAGCCCACAGCTGGGAATCAGTTATGTTTGGGGATATCTAATGAACAAGTGGGGCAGGACCTTCCTGGGTTAGAATTTCTCCTAAGGGAAGACAGAATCAGACAAAACAGCCTTCATCGTTGGGGCAGGAGTCACCAAGCAAGGTAGGATAGCTATGTCAACCCTAGCCCCTGATGGACTCGTGTCTGTATCTCAAGGAAAAGATGAGTAAAATCTAAAAGTTCTGTTCCCTCGTAAACCTCTGTGAGACGCTGGGGGACAACTGTCTTGGGTTGCTCTATCAATGCATGCTTAGTGGCATCTGCACCACAGGCTACAGTTGAAGAAGCATCTATGCCAAAGAAGGCAGAGGTGAGGATGACATCTATAGAGGGGTGGCATCCAGCAGCACAGGCAGCAGAGCCCAGAGGTCAAAGCTCACCTAGTGGCCAATGCAGAACCAGAAGAAAGTGAGAAATAATGAGTAGATACCCTATTAGCCAACCCATCATAGGTGTGAGCATACAGGGGACAGTTGAGGAGCCTCAGGAATGCCAGGAAGGGGCTTTCTACAAAGCTGAGAACAGAACAGAAAATGGTGACATATAAGATAAATCAGTACAGCATTTATCAACTTATTTTGGTGTTGAATGAGTATCTCCCACCCTGCCCCTTTTAGGCCGAAAAAGTCACAGAGGTCAAGAAGGGAGTGATTCTGCCTAAGTCCTTTGTACCCCCCCAAGAGAGACTTGTACATCTGACACATACTGCCTAATATTCAAGACATGGACGGATGGATGGATGGATGGATGGATGGACGGATGGACGAATGGTTAGAGACACTGTTAGGGGCACTGAGCTTACCTCAGGAAGAGTGAGCCACATGAACATGAGTCAGAAAACACCAGTATGACACAAAAGTGAATACCAGGAAGTAGTGAGAAATTAAGTCCGAGAAGTAAGGTAAGGCCTGTCAACAGAGAGCCTTGAAAAGCAGAGGGGTTTAGACTTGGAGTAACATGGCACTCAAAGGTATTCAGAGCCAGAGCTTATATGTCTACATACCAACCAGTTTGTGGTCAGTAGGGGAAAAAAAAATGTAACTTCAGTCAAACACTTGGTTTCTTAGGTTCTCTATGATGTTAAATGACCAGCTGAAAATCTGTTCTCAACCAGTTAATTTACTTAGTTTTCAGATTTTCAGGTTTGGTTTGACGGAATATTTTGAGGACAGGGTGCAAGTTTGTTTCTCATTGCTTTACTTGTACAAATATCATGTTAAGGCTGTTCTATGGATGGCCACACTGAAGATCAGTGAAATGAAAGGAACTTTCAGTAAGGCTTGGCAACAAAGAGACTCCCAAATACTCTGGACCAAGAGTCTTCACAACTTTGCTGCTCCCTTCATGGGCACACTTGAGTGAGTAGCCTGTCTCCACTAGACTTTCTGTGTAGCTCGCACAGCCTCCTATAACTGAATTACTCTGTTTCTAGCTTCACTCTCTTCACAAGCCCCCAGGTACTGAAGTCACCAGTGAGACATTAAGATTTTTCAGAAATACCACACTTCCTTAGAATCTGCTTTGAGCTCCAAAAGATTCCTCTGCAATCTGCTTTATTCTGTTCCTTATTTGGCCTGTGAGCAAAATCTGGTAGGGTTGAAGAAGAGAGAAGAGGTCGGGGCAGGGGGTAGGAGAGGAGGACAGTTTTGTTTCATTTTGAGTTGGGCAGCCCACTTAACCTCAGTTTCCCTGTCCTGGGAGGGAGCTGATTTAAAGATACTTATTGGGAGATTTTACTTCTAAATTCCTTTAAAAATCTCTTAAAATCAGGGGCACCTGGGTGGCTCAGTCGGTTAAACATCTACCTTCAGCTCAGGTCACGATCTCAAAGCCTCAGGATCCAGCCCCAGGTGTCCGCCCTTCGGCTCCCTTCTCAGCGGGAAGTCCGATTCCCGCTCCCCCTCCCTCTTCCATTCCCCCTCCCCCCTCTCCTTGCTCTCCCCCTCCCTCTTCCCCTACTGGTGCCCTCTCTCTAATAAAAAAAAAAATCTTAAAAAAAATAAATAAATCTCTGAAAATCAATTAAAATGGCAAAGAGAAGAAAGAAGGGATGGAAGGAAGGAAGGAAGGAAGGAAGGAAGGAAGGAAGGAAGGAAGGAAGGAAGGAAGGAAGGAAGGAAAAAAAAGTCCCATGGTTTTAGGCCTTCTTTTTGCCCCTATGGAGACAGCTCCCAAATATTTCATGACCACTGAACATCTGCCCCACCTGTTACACACGCCCTTCAAATTGGCTCAGAATTTTATTATATTTTCAACTAATAAAATTCTCATTATTCACAGAACACGCTCTCCAGGTAAAGCACGCATGGCCTGAACTCCACTTTTGAAACTTGCTTGTTGTAGGTAAGTGTGCCATTAGCTGATTTTATTTTATAGATGGCTTCCTTTTTCCAAAACAGATGTTCCCAATGTCTTGTCTCCAAGACAAAGTGCCAAAGGCCCAGTCTTCATAGCCATTTAATGGGAGCCAGTGAGAACGTGCACCATGAAAAAAAGGCAGTATACACCTAAATGCAGATCCTGGACAGAATTTTTAAGATAATTCAATTATTATGATAATGACTTGATGGTCCTATTTCTAAAGGGGGAAAATAAAAATTTTTTAGGTACTTTTATGGTCATATATTATTACACTAGTGAGAAGTGGCCTTTTTATCCAGGTATCTGTACCTGATCATAGTAATGACAATAATAATGTTATATTTTTATAGACCTCAAATTCCAAAGGCCCTTAAGCACTTCATATCATCATCATCATTATTATTGTAACTCACAGTTAATTATACACAGTCTGGGCATGCAAGTAAAATCTCTTGTCTATGATCTGATTGATTCATAATGGTAAGGTCAGTGGTTCAAATCCTGGGAAGGGTGCTCGTGGGCAAAGGTGGTTGCTGCTTCACAAATGCTGCACACTGGCAGGAATGGAGCTAGTGGTCTCATAGGGAGGGGAAGGTTGCTGTATCAATGTTGCTGCCATAGCTTGGGCCTAGAGACAAACCTTCAGCAGAACTGGCCTGAGATGGTTGGTGTCCATTTGGTTTGGATTCTCTGAGACTGTCCCAATCTCAAATACTTTTCTCTTTTAACAGTATATCAGTTTGGTAGGGCTACCGTAACAAAACATCAGAGACTTGGTGGATTAAATAACAGAAATTTATTTCCTCACAGTTCTAAAAGCTAGATGTCCAACATTAAAGTGTTAGCAGAGCTGGTTTCCTCTGAGGCCTCGATTCTTGGCTTCTCTCTGTGTCTTTGCATGATCTTCCCTCTGTACACGTCTGTGTCCTAATCTCCTCTTCTTATAAGGACACCAGCCATATTAGATTACAGCCCACCTCAATGGCCTCATTCTAACTTAGTTCACCTCTTTAAAGACCCTATTTCCAAATGCAGTTACATTCTGAGGTCCCAAGGGTTAGGACTTCAACACTTGAATTTCGTGGGGGACACAATTCAGCCCATAGCAGAAAGTATCCCAATTTTGGGTTCAGAAAATATGTATCATGATTATGATCCACATAGTGTCTTCCACCCAATCTTCAGCCAAAATATGGCATTCTACTTAGGGAGGCCAGAGGTAGAACTCCTGCCTCTGATTTTCCCATGGCTCTTTTGCCATGGTTCCCATTCAATGTCAAGCCCAAAATCACCTTCTTAAAGAGACCTTCTCTGACTCTGGAAACTAACACTGTTGTGCACCCCACCCCCCAACCACATCACCCTTTTTTCATAGCACTTATCAGTATCTAAAACTGCCTTGTTCATTTATTCGTTTACTTTACACAGTTTGTCTTCGCCACTAGATTTTAAATTCCAAGGCAGAGAAAGAAAGCTTATCAGTATTTATAGTTGTATCCCAGGGCTGAGGGAAGAACTTAGCACATAGTAGGGTTTGAAATATGTTTTGTAGGCATTAAAGGGCAGCAAGAATAGAAATGATAAAAATGATAAAAAGTGGATATAGTGTACCTGGGGAAAGGTTAGCAGGCTATTTTCCCAATAGTTTTCCAGAATGGCCTTTGTTCCCTGGTAAATGTACCAAGCCCCAGTCATGAAGGCTCAGAGATCAGGCTTTGTCAGCACCCAAAAGATAAATCACTCAGAGGAGGACCTACATCATACCAAGCTTACCAAGGTGATACGAGGATGCCATTTTAGTAATTCACTCTGAGGAATAACTGTCCCGAGGACTGGATACTTAAAGAACAATGTGACCAACACATCCTTCCCATATAGGTAGGCCTATAGAGGCCAAACATAATCAAAAGTGTAGCTGGACTCCAAAAAAGCAGTCTGAATAACTGAGTATTTAATCACATCTAGCTAAATAATTCTGATCTTACAGTAGGAATGGTGCTGTCAATGGCACTGGAGTGGCAAAGGCTCCTGGTCAGTGCTTGCAGGGGCAATGGCAGCATTTGCTTCAAGGATTTTCCCTTTTCTAGGTTTCTGGGGGTTCGCCAATCCATTGATGCATTCTCATCGATGCATTCTTGTGGTGGGTATGTTAATACATTCAGTCCCTCACAGTCAAGTCTTGGCCTATCTGCCTGTTGGAAGAGAATGCCCTCATCCCTGCCCTGATCTATGTCAAAAACTTAGCTCTCAGAGGGCAATCACTTCCTTCATTCCAAGCCCTGGCAAAACCAGAAATATAAAAACAATATGTAGTCAGCATTTATTCACTCAAAAATATGTATCGAGCACCTTCTTTCTATGTGACAAGTAATGGGAACAGTGATGAACAAGATGAAGATCTCTCTTTTCAAAGTGCTTTCTTTCTATTGGGGAAAAAAAAACAAACAAGCAAACAAATAGCAAGAAAGTATCAGGGAGTGATATAAGCTATAATGAAAATCAAAATAGGGTAATATAAAAAATGATCTCCCTTCTGAACAGAGGGAACAAAGAAGTTGGAAACAATGACAAGGAAACAACATGGATACAGATCTAGAGGAAGAACATCCCCAGAAGAGGACAAAGCAAGTATAAAAGCCCCACGGCAGAGCATACTCAGGGGCAACAAGCTTTTTTTTTTTTTTTTAAGATTTTATTTATGTATTTGAGGGACAGAGAGAGCATGAGTGGCAGGGGGTGGAGGGCAGAGGGAGAGGGAGAGGGAGAAGCAGATTCCCCGCTGAGCGGGAATTCCCACATGGAACTTAATCCCAGGACCCCAGGATCATGACCTGAGCAGAAGGCAGACACTTAACTGACTGAGCCACCCAGGTGCCCCCAGCAGCAACAAGCTTAAAGGAGAAGAACGGTGGGAGGGGGAACCACAGCAGAGTGTGCAGAGGAAGAAGGGCACGTGAGGAGGCTGGGGACACACAGAAGCCAGACCACTCTGGCCTGGTAGCAGGGATGCAGTGGGAAGCTGCTGGAGGGTTTTGAGGAGGGGAGACCTACAATTTACATTTTAAAAATATCAGTCTGGGTACTGTGTAGAGAATGGACAATAGAGGACAAGGACAGAAGTAGAGACCAGTTAGGTGGCCACTACCGTAGTACAGGAGAGAAACGATGATGGTACAGACCAGGTAGCAGCAGTGAAAATGAAGAGAAATGGGCTGATTCAGATCTGCTTGGGAGGCAGAGCTGACAGTTAGGTCTGAGGTACCTGTTAGACAAGTGGAGAGGCACAGCTGGTCATTGGAGGGAAGAGCCCAGAGTTAAAGGGAGCATTTAAAACTAGAAATACAAATTCTGGAGTCATCAGCATGTATGTTGTAATTAAAGGTGTCTGCCTGGATAGAATCACCCAGGAATAGAGTACAGATTGAGAAGAGAACCCTAGTAGAGTCTAACCTTCCCATTCGAGAAGGCAGAGCCAGCAAAGGATTTCAGGAAGAAGTGGACAAGAAATAGGTAGGAGAAGACCAAAAGAATGAGGGGTCACGGAAGCCAAGAGAAGAAAATGTTCAAAGTGAGGGCATGGTTAACTGGCTGGAGTATTTATAAGAAATTTAGTAAGATGATGACAGAGATGCACTACTGAGATCAGCAATAAACTTGAAAAGAGCAGTTTGGGTTTCATAGTGAGGCTGGAACCCAACTGAGGTGGGTGGAGGACAAAAAGGTATGGCAGGGACGTATAAACAGTCATTATAGACAGATTTTTCTTGGTTTGCTGAGAAAGAGCAGAGAAATTGTAGGAAGAAGTAGCCTCAAGAGGCAGATACAGTTTTAAGAGGTAAATTTCAAGAGTATGTTTCAGGCTGATTAAGAATGATCCCCTAAAGAGGGAGAAGTCACGGAGCAGGTCTTGAGAAGGCCAAAGAGATGAGAGCTGAAGCACAGGGGAAGGATTGGACTTCGTTAGGAGCATGGACTCATGACCCAACAGGAGGGAAGGCAGAGCACAGCCGAAGACGCAGGAAAGTAGACAGAGAAGAGGAGGTATGTGTAAGATTTCTACTATCTTCCCTGCAAATTATGAGACCAAGTTGCCAGTGAAAAAGAGGTAGGAGGCAAAGGACATGGAGGAGGCTTGAGTAGAGAGCAGTGAAATGGCTGTGCACTGCAGAAGCTGCATCTGTGATCTGGGCTCATGAATTTAGAAAGAGCCCCAGATAGCACCAAATTCATGCTCACTAGTGACTGTGGTAGCTCAGGAGAAGGAAAGAGAACAATGAGCTGAGGCTGTCAGGGAAGGCTTCATGGAAGAGGCGCCACTTAATGAATAGGTAGGACTCAGATCCACAGGCCCGGCCCTCTGGGTGAAAAGAACAGTAAGAACAAAGAACAAAAGTAGAAATGAACACAAAAGACCAGTCAGGCTACAGGGGAGCAAGGGGAGGTAAAGACAGCACAGAGGGCCTTATGGAATAGTGGAAGGTTCTGAAGAAAGGGCAAACGGCAAGATTAAAGCAGGATTTCAGAAGATTAGCACAGCATTGGTAAGTAGAATAGGCTGGAAGGTACTTTCTGGCCAAAAGGAGTGGCCACCGTAAGCCCAGAAGACCAGGATTGACTAATTAGAGGTGGGTACAAAGAGGATACAGATGCCTGTTCTGAGGATGACACCTTCATCCATTCAATTCTTCCTTGAAGATTTTACATGCCTGTTGGGGAACATGAGAAGCTGAAAATATTTTCCAAGATTTTGTCTCTTAGGTGAGTCAATTCTAATGCCCATTCTCCCTGAGGAAAACAGTCCACCCACTGAATGTTCTTGGCCAAACAATGTGGCAATAGTGGTGGTAGCCACTGATAGGCTGAGTGCTTGAAATACACCAGCAGTGTGCAAAGCCTGCATATATGCCTTACTTCACTCAATCCTCTGAAGCAGATGCTTTTACTATTCCCATTTACAAACAAGAAAACTGTGTCACAGAGCAGTTGTCACATGGCAGCTTTGTCACCCAGCAAGAAAAGGGGAGGAGTCAGGTTCAAACCGGGCCTAAAGTGTGGGTCGTGGAACCACTGCCCACAAGGTCCTTGACCAGACAAAAGACTTGTAAAGGGAAACACCACAGATGGGAAAAACCATAGCCCCCAAGCTCAGCAGGAAGTAGGGCCCAAATTGCTTGTGGCCAAACTGAAATGTCCAGGATGTGCATGGGGCTGATCACAGACTGTGGGCCTCTCCCATGAGGCCAGGTGGAGATCTGTCAGCTGCAGAGGCCCAAAGAGAAAAGCAGAAAGAAAAAAGGAAGCATCAAAAGTTAGACCAATATACAAACCTCAGTGTTTCCTCATTATAAACCACCTTCTCCCCAGAATCATTCCACAGGAAAGCATCAAATTAAGGACTTCTTGTGCTACCCTGATACTCAGTTTCTAAAGAGATAGTAATTTACTGATAAGGAATGGAAATACAATATGTATCCTCTGGGGGCTAAAAGACTTACATTTTTGTTTCTTGGTTTCTTTTCTGTGATTTTACCTATTTCTTCCACGTTTGGCTCCTGAGCCACCAATGGCTGAAGAAGATATCAGTATGTCAAGGACACACTGCAGAGCCTTCCTAGAATATGTAACTGATAAATGTACTTATGTTAGTTGTTATCACTCTGGAGCCAGCAAGCTTGAGGGTAGGTACATAAAGTCAGATCATTCCCAAATACATTCAGAGAAAGAGAAGATGGAATGGAAGAGTTTATTTTGTTTCTCCTAGTAGGTCAGTTTTAGAAACACAAAGTGCTCTGGGGTCACTTGGAAAATAAAGAAAACAGAATGTATCCGACTGCTGCCCAGGCTGGGGAAGCAAATCCCCAAATCGCACAGAACTAGGAAGGATTTGGTTTCATTAAAAGCAGCCACCGGCATTTGGCCCCTGAAGATGAAAGCAAAAGCCCCTTAACAGGCTCGAACACGAGCTGAATTTCCGGACAAGTCCCTAGGGTGCCAGGATTGTTTCAAAGGAAGGCATGAATGTCTACATCTTCCCAGAGATTTGAAAAAGCAGGGCAGTTCCTAACACATTTCTCCCAATCTTACAGAAGAGAACAGGAGATGAAGAACCAACATGTCAGGTGCTGCAGAGACTCTATGGTTTGATACTCACAACAACCACATACATGTTACTATTTCCAATTTACTGATGAGAACACTGAGGCCTCAGGGAGGTTCAGTGGCACGCCGAAGTCTGCATAATAAATAGCAGTCCCAGAAATCCAACGGAAGTCTTTCTAACATCAAAGTCCACGTTCTTTCAACCACTTTAACAAAAAAATTTGTGTTTCCAAGTCAGTGGGTCAGATTCTCACCAGGCCTACCTGTATGTCATCACGTATCAGGCCCCCTTAGCCTTTCACTTTGAGTCCACCAAAGTTCACATTCTGCTCCAGCCTAGAATAGCCAATTACCAACAGCTTATGACCCAGGCTCAATGTCTGGGTGAGGATGCTCATTTTCTAATTTGGGTTTTCATACCAGCCTTCCTCCAGAAAAGACAGAAGTTGGCTATGCAGGCTCTGTAAGACTCCACAGTTAACAAGAGAAGTCAAAAAAGAAGCTAAGAAAAGTGCATGCTCTAATGATATATGCTTTTATGTCTGAAAGGCCACAGATCCAAGGTTCTAAGCCTTCTAGCACTGATCTAAAAAAGGGAGGAAGGGAGGAAAGGAGGAAAGAAAGAAGGAAGAATGGAATGAAGGAAGTAAAGGAGGGAGGGAAGGAGGGAAAAATAACTTCTCAGATTCTCTATGTCCACAAAATTAAAAAGCAAAACACCAAATAACAACACAATCTGCAACATCCTTATAATAATAGACTAAAGACATACTGCATAAAGCTATTTTGTAAATCAGCTCCCACACAACATTTTGATAAAAGCAGTTCTATAGGGTGTTGGGGCAATGCTGTCTCCAAAACACACTGCTTGGCTCTCTGCTGAGAACAGTCAGTGTCTCAGTTTCAGAAGGCTCAGACCACACTCTCTTCCAGGGGACATCTCATTCCTGCTCTTGGTCACAAGAGAATGTGAATGGACTCCTGCAGGCCTACCCCGAGAGAAAAACATTGGCCTGCTGGAAGTTAGATATCAGCCCCATAGTTTCATGTCCAAGGTGATTTTAAGAGTATACCTAAAGAACCAAAGTCACAACTAAGCAGGTAAAAGCACCTTCCTTCCCTTCAGGAGCAGCTCTGGTCCTGAAGTTTCTACCGAAAACACTAGTGCCCACCAATACCTAGATTCTAGTTTAAAGGGTTCCAGAAATTTGATTTTTTTTCCCTCAACATTCTGTTCTTGTAAGAGCTCCTGAATCCCAAGGAGGAATCCAGTTTGTGAGAAGACTTCTAGTCTGAGTTTGCAGACCCAGTTTAACTCACACACAACCTTCATTTCTTGCTCTAAAATTACACACCCTTCTCCCTCTCACTAAACCCTAGCTGGGACAGCAAGGAGACAAAGAGACACCCTTGCTGTCCCTCCTGTGGCCTCAGGCGCAACCTCTCCACTGAGTGGGGCTAGGCTGGGGAGGTGCTGGAGTGTGGAGCACTGGGGACGAGAAGTGTCAGCATGCATGACTCCTCGCACCTGTTGTCAGACAAGGCTTAACAGAACCCTCTCCTAGTTTGGCTCTACTTTGTGGTGTGCACTTCAAGAGGTGAATCCAAGTGCCTTTTCCAGCCAGGGTTTCTGAGTGTCTCCATGCTAAGAGGTGAAGCACTTGACATTTGGCTGCCATGCTGTTGTGAGCACGTCTGATTCTGCACAAGGCATGTGGAAATCAGAATGTACCTGTCACAGGTGTCAACCTCTGTCTGACAGGTACAGATCTGGAGAGTGGTCACAACTACCTGATTCTCGTTGCAAATATCTTCCTTGTGACCTTTTATCTTCAGATGGGCAAGCACCAGCCTTTACATGCTAATGTGTCCCTTTATATTCCATGGGTTTCCTTCTAGCTCTATGGCTGTATGATGGGAATTCATGAGAGACAGAAATGGGGTAAGAGCTGCTCTCACTAAGATCACATGAAGCATGCTTAGAAATGGCACTGACCTTCTCTGGCCAATAGGATACCAATGGAAAGGTACAACTTATATAATAAATTAACATGCCAATCCTTTATGCATTTAAGAATTTATGATTCAGGATGCCTGGATGGCTCAGTCAGTGTCTGCCTTTGGCTCCAGGTCGTGATCCTGGGGTCGTGATCCTGGGGTCCTGGGCTCAAGCCCTGTGTCAGGCTCCCTGCTCAGCAGGGAGTCGGCTTCTCCCTCTGCCCCTCCCCCCAGCTTGTGAGCACGTGTGTGAGCGCTCTCTCTCTCTCAAATAAATAAACTTAAATAAATAAAATCTTTTTAAAAAAATATATGATTCAATACCACTTAACATTCTAATTTATTTTATTATTTATTTAGGTGTCCCTGCCTCATTTGACAAAGGATTACAAATAGCTATTTCATTCTGGAGAGCACAGGCAATTCTCCTACTGTATTAAGTGTTCATAATACACATTGGACATAATCAACTGATTACTTTTTAGGGGGCACAACTTTTCTTTTTTTCTTTTTTTTTAAAGATTTTATTTATTTATTTCACAGAGGGAGATAGCAAGAGCAGGAACACAAGCAGGGGGAGTGGGAGAGGGAGAAGCAGGTTTCCCGCTGAGCAGGGAGCCCAATGTGGGGCTCGATCCCAGGACCCTGGGATCATGACCCAAGCTAAAGGCAGATGCTTAACGACTGAGCCACCCAGGTGCCCCTAGGGGGCACAACTTTTCATTAAGCATACCGCCATTAGTAATAACAGTTGGTTGAGTGGCTGGCTACTCAAATGGCACCATGTTCTTTCTTTAATGAATGGTGGCCAGAAATTTGTTAGTCTTACAAATGCTCAGAATTTTCTCAATGAGTTTTTGAGGAGGGGTTTCAATTGTGATTCACTATATTATAACCTTGGCTTATCAAAACAAAATTTATTTACAACCATTAAAATTTTTACTTATATTTCTAACCAAAAAATTACTCTACATATTTTTGTACATCCAAAACTCTCCAACCCCAACCTTCACAGACGAACACAGAGTCACAACCAATATCTGCTCACCTAGAGCAGAAACCACTGAAGCCACAAACTGGAAGAAATACCCAAATGGTAACTTTAACAAACCACTGGAGGCTAAATGTAAACTAGCAGGAGAGTGAGTCCTAGTGGGATCCTTATGCTTTTGTGGGTTTTACCTCTAGGAAAAAAGTGAAGAGCCAAGAAAGATCTCCTCACAGCTCTGGGAGAAGCAGGAAAAGTGTAACCACTTGAAACACCTCAAGAGCATTCTCCATAACAAAGGCCTATTCTCTAGTAAAAAGACTGCCTTATCCCATACAGAACTTTATCCCTTATAGGGGAAAGTTCAATTATTAAACACCAGCACTCTCTAGCCTTCCTGTCTCACCTAAGTGGGGAAGAAACTAAAAAGCTTGTAGAAGTCACAGCTCAGACACAGGTCCACTAAAAGACTACGATTTTATCATAAAATTACAGAATACCTTCCCTCCCCCACATGTTGCCACCACATCAAAAGGACTCCAATATAACAGTGGATTACTGTTGAAAGAGCTACAAGGTTCAGACTCTATTTAAGGAGGAATTCTAAAGGAAGCCCAAAGAAAATAAAAGAGACAAACACAAGGACACCAGAGGAATTTGAAGCTCCTGGCATGTAAAGCTACAGCACACACTAAACACTGCCCAACTCCAAGCTAGATTAACTTAAAATCTCACACAAGGCCTCTTACCCAAGTTGTTATTACCCAATACATTATGCCCAGCTTTCAACAGAAAATGTAAGATACACTTTAAAAAAAAAGCAGTCTGAAGAAATAAAGCAAGAATCACAATCAGACCTAGAAATGACACAAACTGTGGAAATACCAAAGAATCAAAAATAACTATGATTGGGGCGACCAGGTGGCTCAGCTGGTTGAGTGTCCAACTCTTGGTTTTGGCTCAGGTCATGATCTCAGGGACCTGGGATCAGGCTCCACACCCAGCGGAGAGTCTGCTTGAGGTTCCTCCCTCTCCCCCCCACCACTCCCCACTGCTCACACACATGCTCTCTCTAAAATAAGTAAATAAATCCTTAAAAAAAAAAAAACAACTATGATTGATATTTTACGGGCTCCATTGGAAAAAGTAAACAACATATAAGAACAGATGGAAAACGTAAGCAAAGAGATGGAATCTCTAAAAGAGAATAAAAAATAAGTGCTACAAATAAAAGTAATGAACAGAAATGAAGAATGCCTCCAATGGGCTCATCATGAGACTGGATATGGCTGAGCAAAAAATCTGTGAGCTTGAGGATATGTCAACAGAAACCCCAGACTGAAATAAAAGAAAATAAATAATGATAAAAAGAACATCCAAAAGTTGTGCGGCAGTTTCAAGACTCATATAACAATATGCATACTTGAAATATCAGAAGGAGAAGAAAGAGAGAATGAAACAGAAGAAATATCTGAAGTAATAATGGTCAAGAAGTTCACAGAATGAATGACTAAACTACAGATCCAGAAACCTCAGCAAACACAAACAGGATAAATGCCCAAGAAACTCCACATTTAGATCTATCATATTCAAATTGAAGGAAACCAAAAACAATAGGGAAAAAAATCTTTGTAAAAAGCCTTACCTACAGAGAAACAACGATAAAAGTTAAAAGAGTTACATCAGACTTCTCACAGAAGCCAGGTAAGCAAGAAAATGGAGGGAAATGTTGAAAGTGGTGAAAGAAAACCATCAACCTGGAATTATACGTCTGATGAAATTTTCCTTCAAAAGTGAAGGAGAGAGGTGTCTAGGTGGCTCAGTCGGCTAAGTGTCTGCCTTCCGTTCGGGTCATGATCCCAAGGTTCTGGGATCGCGCCCTGTCAGGCTCCCTGTTTGGCAGGGAGTCTGTTTCTCCCTCTCTCTCTTTCTCTCCCTCATCCCTGCTCATACTCTTGCTCTCTCCCTCTTTCTCAAATGAATAAATTTAAAAAAAAAAGTGAAGGAGAAATAAGATTCCCAGACAAACAAAAAATGAGAGAATTCATTGCCAGACCTGCCCTGTAGGAAATGCTAAGAGAAATTCTTCAAGGAGAAGAAAAATTATATAGGTCAGAAAGTCAGATCTATATAAAGGAAGAGTATAAAAGAAGGAATAAATGAAAGTAAGGTATTTTTATTTTTCTTATTCTTAACTGATCCAAAATATAACCATTTTTTTTAATATATATTTTTTAAAGATTTATTTATTTGAGAGAAAAAGAATGAGAGAGATAGAGAGCACGAGAGGGAAGAGGGTCAGAGGGGGAAGCAGACTCCCTGCCGAGCGGGGAGCCCGATGTGGGACTCGATCCCGGGACTCCAGGATCATGACCTGAGCCGAAGGCAGTTGCTTAACCAACTGAGCCACCCAGGTGCCCGATAGTCTCTGTTTTTTAATTGGTATATTTTAGATGAATATTCACATTTAAAGTTTGAACAAATAATTGTAACAATGAATTGGGTATTGTAGCATATGGACTAGTGAAATAAATAACAGCAATGTCATAAGGGACAGGAGGGAAGAATCAGGAATACTCTATTATGCAGTACCTGCACTACACATGAAGTGCCATAATGTTATTTGAGGTTAAATTTAGTTGTAAACATGTATTGTAAACTCTAGGGAAAAAATTTTTAAAGAAGTATAATTGATAAGAGAATAAAATGAGTTATATAAATTGTGTATAATCAAAACAAAAAATTAGGGCAGAAAAGGCAGGGGAAAGAAAAACAATAAACACGGGCAACAAACAGAAGTCAATCCAACTCTATCAATAATTACTTTAAATGTGAATATTCATCTAAAATATACCAATTAAAAAACAGAGACTATCGGGCACCTGGGTGGCTCAGTTGGTTAAGCAACTGCCTTCGGCTCAGGTCATGATCCTGGAGTCCCGGGATCGAGTCCCACATCGGGCTCCCCGCTCGGCAGGGAGTCTGCTTCCCCCTCTGACCCTCTTCCCTCTCGTGCTCTCTATCTCTCTCATTCTTTTTCTCTCAAATAAATAAATCTTTAAAAAATATATATTAAAAAAAAAACAGAGATGATCAAAGTAGACTCTTTTTAAAAAAACACAAAACTGTAGGTTGTCTACAGTTTTGTCTACAACAAAACCCACTTGTAATATAAAAACTCAGGCAGGTTAAAAGTAAACACTAATAAAAAACAAAGCTGAGCTGCTTCAAACAAAGCAGACCTCAGAACAAGGAAAATTATCAGGAATTAAGAGGACATTACATAGTGATAATGGAGTTAATTCTCCAAGAAGATGTAACAATCCTTAGCATTTATGTACCTAACAACAGACTGTCAAAATACATGAGGCAAAAACTGACAGAATCACAAAGAGAAAAAGACAAACCAAGTATTATAGTTGGAGACTTCAACACCTCTTTTTAACTTGATAGATCAAGCAACCAGAAAATAAGGATAGAGTTGACCTGAATAATACTATAATCAACGTGATCTAATTGACATTTACAGAATTCCTGACTCCAAAACATCAGAATACACATTCTTCTCAAGTTCACATGAATCATTCACCAAGAAAGATCACTTTCTGGACGATTAAACATACCTTCACAAATCTGAAAAAATAGAAACCATATAAAATATGTTCTCAGACGATAATATAGTTAAACTGGAAATCAAAGAAGAAACCCAGAAAATCCACAAATATTAGGAATTTAAACAACTCACCTCTAAATAACACATGGCTCAAAGAGGAAGTCTCAAGATAAATTAAAACATATTTTGATCCAAACGAAAATGAAAATACAGTTTATCAAAATTTGTGGGTTGCAGCAAAAGCAATGCTTACAGGCAAACTTATGGCACAGAATGCACATATTAGAAAAGAAGAAAGATCTAAAATCAACAATGTAAGCTTTCACCTTAAGAAACTGCAGAATGAAGAATGACTTAAGCCTAAAGCAATCAGAAGAGAAACAAGGAAAATTAGAGCAGAAATCAATGAAACTGAAAACAAACAAACAAGCTGGTTCTTTAAAAATACTAATAAAACTAATAAACCTATAGCTTAGGTTAACAAAGAAAACAGGAGACAAGACACAAAATGCCAATAACAGAAATAAAAGCGCAGTTATTACTACTAATACCAGGGCATTAAAACGATAATAGAGGATTACTATGAGTAATTCTATGCCAACAAATTTGATAACTTAGATAAAACAGAACAATCCTTGAAAGATAGAAACTAAAAAAATCCACATAAGGAGAAACACATAATTGGGATAGCCCCATGTTTACTGAATACATTGTTAATATCTTCCCAAAAAAGAAAGCAGTATGCCTTGATGGTTTCACTGGTGAATTTCACCAAACCTTTAAAAAATATATATACCAATTTCCCACAATCTTTAAAGAAAACAGAGGCAGAGGGAAAACATCCTAACTCATTCTGTGAAGCCAGCATTACCCTAATACCAAAACTAAATAAAGACATTACAAGAAAGGAAAACTAAAGGTCAATATCGCTCATAAACTACATGCAAAAATTCTCAATAAGATATTAGCAAATATTCAATAATGTATAAAGATAATACACGATAACCAAGTAGGATCTATTCCAGGTATGCAAGGCTGGTCCAACATTCAAGAATCAATCAATATAATCCTCCATGTCAACAGGCTGTAAAAGAAAACATACAATCTTGTCAATAGATGCGGGAAAAGCATTTGACAAATCCAACACTTGTTCGTGATGAAAGCTCTTAGCGAACTACGAATAAAGGGGAATTGCCTCAACTTGATAAAGAACATCTACAAAAAAACCTACAGCTGCATCACACTCAATGATGAGAAAGTAAATACTTTCCCAATAAGATCACAAACAAGAAAGATGTCTACTCTCACCATTCCATTCAACATCATACTGGGAGTCCTAGCTAGTACGATAAGACAAGGGAAGGAAATAAAAGGTATACCGATTTGGAAGGAAGAAATAAAACTATCTTTGTTTGCAAGTAACATGACTGCCACTGAAGAAAACCCTAAAAAAGGTAAAAAAAAAAAAAAACTCCTATAACTAATAAAAGAGTACAGCAAAGTTGTTATACAAGCAATACAAAGTAAATATAAAAAACTCAGTTGCTTTTCTATGTAACAGCAATAAACAACTGGGATCTGAAATTTTAAAACAGAAATAAAACATTTACAATAGCATCAAAAATATGAAATAAAAAATCTGACAAAATATGTACAAGTTTTATATGCAGAAAACTACAAAACTCTGATAAAAGAAATCAAAGGAAATCTAAATTAATGGACAGATACTCTGTTCATGGATTACGATGTCAATTCTTCCCAACTTGATCAGTAAATAGATTCAACACAATCCAAATCAGAAACAGAGCAATCTATTTTGTAGATATTGACAAAATGAATCTAAAGTTTATTTAAAAAGCCAAAAGGCTTGGAAGACCCAACATAATACTGAAGAATAACAACAAAGTATTCACGATAAAGCTACAGTAATTAAGACAGTGTGGTATTGGAAAAAGAACAGATATCAAGATCCATAGAACACAAAAGAGAGCCCAGAAATTGACCCAAACAAATCCAGTTGACTGATCTTTGAGAAAGGAGCAAAAGTAATTCAATGAAGAAAGTATAGTCTTTTCAACAAATGGCACTGGGATAGTTGTATGTCCATATGCAAAAGAGAAAAAAAAAAAAAAAAGAATCCAGACACAGCCCTAACACCTTTCACAAAAATTAAATCAAAAATGTATCATACACCTAACTATAAAACACAAAACTATAAAACTTCTAGAAGAAAACATAAGAGGAAATCTAGGTGATCTTAAGTTTGGTAATGAATTTTTACACAGAATACCAAAAAAGCACAGTTTATGAATGAAAAGTTGGACTTTATTAAAATTTAAAATTTCTGCTCTGTGAAAGACACTATTAAGGGGATCAATACACAAGCCGCAGATTGGAAGAAAACATTTACCAAACACGTATCTGATAAAGAGGACTGGTATCCAAAATGTACAAAACCTCTTAAAACTCAACAAGAAAAAAAAATCCAATTTTACATGCGCAAAAGATCTGAACAGATACGTCACCAAAGATACACAGATGGCAAATAAGTGTATGAAAAGCTGCTCAACATCATATGTCATTAGGGAATTTCATATTACAACAATGAGATACCACTAAACACCTATCAGTATGACTACAGTCAAAAAACTAACAATACCAATGCCAGCAAGGACACAGAGCAACAGGAACTCTCATTCATTATAGACGGGAATACAAAAAGATACAGTCACTTTGGGAGATCGTTTGGCAGTTTCTTACAAGGCTAAACAGAGTCTTCCCATACAATCCAGCAATCATGTTCCTAGGTATTTTCCAAACTAACTTGAAAACTTAGGTCCACACCAAACCTGTATCCAAATATTTTTAACAGCTTTATTCATAATGCCCCAAAACTGGAAGCAACTAAATTGTCCTCAACGTGCAAATGAATAAATTGTGGTATACTGTGGGTATACAATGGAATATTACTCAGCAATAAAAACCACAAAAGGACATGAATGACACTTGGATGCATATTGGTAAATGTAAGAAGCCAGTCTGAAAAGGTTACATACTGCAAATGACTCCAATTTTTAAGACATCCTTGAAAAGGAAAATCTATAGAGACGGTAAAATGATCAGTGGTTGCCAGGAGTTCAGAGAAAGGCCAGAGGGCTAAATAGGTGAAGCACAGAGCATTTTTTAGAGCTGTGAATCTCTCTGTATGATATTGTCAGAGCGGATACATGCCATTATGCATTTGTCAAAATGTATAAACATTTACAGCACAAAGTATGAAACTTAATGTATATAAAATCTTAAATATCATTTAGGAGGTCAGGTGATCACAAAGATGAAATACGGACTATGACAAAAGAATCTAACTGTATTATAAATGCATGAAACGGGACGGAGCAAGATGGTGGAGGAGTAGGAGACCTGGATTTTGTCTGGTCCCAGGAATTCAGCTGGATAGGGATCAAACCATTCTGAACACCTACGAACTCAACAGGAGATCGAAGAAAGGAATAGCAACAACTCTCTTAACAGAAAAGTGACCACTTTCTGGAAGGTAGGACGTGCAGAGACGTGAATCCAAGGCGATATTAGGGAGGATAGACTGCCGGGGAGGGGGCCTCTGTCAGTGGCTACCAGCAAGTGATAAAGCAGCGGAGCACAAAATCGAAACTTTTAGAAGTCGGCTCCGCTGAGAGATGTCGCTCCAGTGGCTAAGCGGGGGGTGGAACCATCGCTGTGACAGTGTGGTCTCAGGACCCTCGGGGTCACAGAAAGACCGGGGGTGCCTGAGTGCAGCAGAGCTCCCAGGTATCGGAGCGGGGAAGCCAATTGCAAAGATGGAGCCTAGGAGTGGGCTCTCAGCTCGGGGTTGCCATAAAATGTGATCCGCGGCACAGTCGGGCCACTGCTTCTCCAGCAGGGACCCAACAAGCGGCAGATCCGGGGAGACTCCCCTTCCTCCCCTGGGAGGAGCGGCGTGGGAGTGCAGGGCAGGGATCTACTGGGTTTGGAGACTCCACACAGGGTCGGGTGCCAGAGATAGAAATGCTCTGTCACAGGCCGGGTGAGCACGGAGTGCGGCAGGAGACCGGGGAGACAGAAGTGATTGCTTGCTTTTCTCTGGGGGTGCACTGAGGAGCAGAGCCCCGAGTTCTCAGCTCCTCCGGGGCAGAGATTGGGAGGCCGCCATTTTCACTCTCGTCCTCCAAAGCTGTACGGAAAGTTTGCAGGGAACAAAAGCTCCCGAGAGCAAACCTGAGCAGATTACCTAGCCCGGACCCGACAAGGGCGGGGCAATTCCGCCTCCAGCAAAGACATTTGGGAACCATGGCAATAGGCCCCTCCCCCAGAAGATCAGCAAGAACAGCCAGCCAAGACCAAGTTTACCAATCAATGAGAACGGCAGAACTCCAGAGCTAGGGGAATACTGCACATAGAATCCATTGCTTTTTTACCATGATTCTTTAGCCTTTCAAAGTTAATTTTTTTAATTGTCTTCTTTTTTTAATTTTTATTTTCCTTTTTCAACCAACATCTTATCAATCCCTTTTTTAAAAAATATTTTTTATTTTTCATTTTTAGAGTCATTATCTATCCCTTCATAGTAGTTACCCTTATTTTTGGTATATATATATATATATATATATATATATATATATATATATGTTGTTCTCTCTTTAAATTTTTGAGATACAGTTTCTTCTAACAGATCAAAATATACCCTAAACCTCTAGTGTATGGCTTTGTTCTAGTCGCCTGCCTGATCACATTCTCTCCTTTTTTTTTAATCCTCTTCTTTGTTTTTTCAACCAACTTATCAATTCCTTTTACAAAATCTTTTATAATTTTCATCTTTACAGTCATATTCCATTCCTTCATCCTATTAACCCTTATTTTTGTACATATATAAGTTTTTCTTTCTTTAAAATTTTGGGAGGCACTTTCTTCTAACAGACCAAAATATACCCAAAATCTAGTGTGTGGCACTGATCTATGCATGATCATATTTGATCATATTCTGGTTTTTTTGTTTTTGTTTGTTTTTATCTTTTTCTTTCTTTCCCTTTCTTTTCCCCTGGTTTCAGGTCTTTTCTGGTTTGTTTAGTGTGTATTTTCTGGGGACACTGTTACCCGGTTAGCATTTTGTTCTCTCATTCATCTATTCTCGTCTGGAAAAAAATGACAAGATGGAAAAAAATCACCTCAACAAAAAGAACAAGAGGCAGTACCAACTGCCAGAGACCTAATCAATACGGACATTAGTAAGATGTCGGAACTAGAGTTCAGAATGATGATTTTAAAGATACTAGCTGGGCTTGAAAAAAGCATGGAAGATACTAGAGAAACGCTTTCTGGAGAAATAAAAGAACTAAAATCTAACCAAATCGTAATCAAAAAGGCTATTAATGAGGTGCAATCAAAAATGGAAGCTCTAACTGCTAGGATAAATGAGGCAGAAGAGAGAATTAGCGATACAGAAGACCAAATGATGGAAAATAAAGAAGCTGAGAAAAAGAGAGATAATCAACTACTAGATCACGAGGGCAGAATTTGAGAGATAAGCGATACCATAAGACAAAACAACATTAGAATAATTGGGATCCCAGAAGAAGAAGAAAGAGAGAGAGGGGCAGAAGGTATATTGGAGCAAATTATAGCAGAGAACTTCCCTAATTTGGGGAAGGAAACAGGCATCGAAATCCAGGACGCACAGAGAAGCCCTCTCAAAATCAATAAAAATAGGTCAACACCCCGACATCTAATAGTAAAACTTATGAATCTCAGAGACAAAGAGAAAATCCTGAAAGCGGCTCGGGAGAAGAGATCTGTAACCTACAATGGTAGAAACATTAGATTGGCAACAGACCTATCCACAGAGACCTGGCAGGCCAGAAAGGACTGGCATGATATATTCAGAGCACTAAATGAGAAAAATGTGCAGCCAAGAGTACTATATCCAGCTAGGCTGTCATTGAAAATAGAAGGACAGATAAAAAGCTTCCAGGACAAAGAAAAACTAAAGGAATTTGCAAACATCAAACCAGCCCTCCAAGAAATATTGAAAGGGGTCCTCTAAGCAAAGAGAGAGCCTAAAAGTAACCTAGACCAGAAAGGAACACAGAGAGTATACAGTAACAGTCACCTTACAGGCAATACAATGGCACTAAATTCATATCTTTCAATAGTTACCCCAAATGTAAATGGGCTAAATGCCCCAATCAAAAGACACAGGGTATCAGATTGGATAAATAAACAAGACCCATCGATATGCTGTCTCCAAGAGACTCATTTTAGACCCAAAGACACCCCTAGATTGAAAGTGAGGGGGTGGAAAACCATTTACCATGCTAATGGACACCAAAAGAAATCTGGGGTGGCAATCCTCATATCAGACAAATTAGATTTTAAACCAAAGACTATAATAAGAGATGAGGAAGGACACTATATCATACTTAAAGGGTCTCTCCAACAAGAAGATCTAACAGTTGTAAATATCTATGCCCCTAATATGGGAGCAGCAATACCAAAATCAAGAAACACATAGACAACAATACAATAATAGTAGGGGACTATAACAACACCCCCTCACTGAAACGGACAGATCATTGAAGCAAAAGATCAACAAGGAAATAAAGACTTTAAATGACACACTGGACCAAATGGACTTCACAGATATATTCAGAACATTCCATCCCAAAGCAACAGAATACACATTCTTCTCTAGTGCCCATGGAACATTCTCCAGAATAGATCACATTCTAGATCACAAATCAGGTCTCAACCAGTACCAAAAGACCGGGATCATTCCCTGCATATTTTCAGACCACAATGCTTTGAAACTAGAACTCAATCACAAGAGGAAAGTCTGAAAGAACTCAAATACATGGAGGCTAAAGAGCATCCTACTCAAGAATGAATGGGTCAACCAGGAAATTAAAGAAGAATTTTAAAAATTCATGAAAACAAATGAAAATGAAAACACAACTGTTCAGAATCTCTGGGATACAGCAAAGGCAGTCCTAAGAGAAAAGTATATAGCAATCCAAGCCTTTCTTAAGAAGCAAGAAAGGTCTCAAATACACAACCTAACCCTACACCTAAAGGAGCTGGAGAAAGAACAGCAAATAAAGCCTAAACCCAGCAGGAGAAGAGAAATAATAAAGATCAGAGCAGAAATCAATGAACTAGAAACCAAAAGAACAGTAGAACAGATCAACGAAACTAGGAGCTGGTTCTTTGAAAGAATTAACAAGATTGATAAACCCCTGGCCAGACTTATCAAAAAGAAAAGAGAAATGACCCAAATCAACAAAATCATGAATGAAAGAGGAGAGATCACAACCAACACCAAAGAAATACAAACAATTATAAGAACATATTATGAGCAACTCTATGCCAGCAAATTAGATAATCTGGAAGAAATGGATGCATTCCTAGAGATGTACCAACTACCCAAAACTGAACCAGGAAGAAACAGAAAACCTGAACAGACCTATAACCGCTAAGAAAATTGAAGCAGTAATCAAAAATCTCCCAACAAACAAAAGCCCAGGGCCAGATGGCTTCCCAGGGGAATTCTACCAAACATTTCAAGAAGAATTAATATCTATTCTTCTGAAACTGTTCCAAAAAATAGAAATGGAAGGAAAACTTCCAAACTCGTTTTATGAGGCCACCATTTCCTTGATCCCCAAACCAGACCAAGACCGCATCAAAAAGGAGAATTACAGACCAATATCCCTGATGAACATGGATGCAAAAGTTCTCACCAAAATACTAGCCAATAGAATCCAACAGTTCATTAAAAGGATTATTCACCACGAGCAAATGGGATTAATCCCTGGGCTGCAAGGTTGGTTCAACATCCGCAAATCAATCAATGTGATACAACACATTAAAAAAAGAAAGAACAAGAACCATAGGATCCTCTCAACAGATGCAGAAAAAGCATTTGACAAAATACAGCATCAAAACTCTTCAGAGTATAGACATAGAGGGTACATACCTCAATATCATAAAAGTCATCTATGAAAAACCTACAGCAAATATCATTCTCATTGGGAAAAAACTGAGAGCTTTTCCCCTAAGGTCAGGAACGCAGCAGGGCTGTCCACTATCACCACTGCTATTCAACATAGTATTAGATGTCCTAGCCTCAGCAATCAGACAACAAATAGAAATAAAAGGCATCCAAATCGGCAAAGAAGAAGTCAAATTCTCACTGTTTGCAGATGATATGATACTTTATGTGGAAAACCCAAAAGACTCCACCCCAAAACTGCTAGAACTCATACAGGAATTCAGTGAAGCAGCAGGATATAAAATGCACAGAAATCAGTGGCGTTCCTATACACCAACAACAAGACAGAAGAAAGAAAAACTAAGGCATCGATCCCATTTACAATTGCACCCAAAACCATAAGATACCTAGGAATAAATCTAACCAAAGAGGCAAAGAATCTGTACTCAGAAAACTATAAAATACTCATGAAAGAAACTGAGGAAGACACAAAGAAATGGAAAAACGTTCCATGCTCATGGGTTGGAAGAACAAATATTGTGAAGATGTCAATGCTACCTATAGCCATGTACACATTCAATACAATCCCCATCAAAATACCAACCACTTTTTTCAAAGAAATGGAACAAATAATCCTAAAATTTGTATGAAACCAGAAAAGACCTCGAATAGCCAGAGGAATGTTGAAAAAGAAAAGCAAAGCTGAAGGCATCACAATTCCGGACTTCAAGCTCTATTACAAAGCTGTCATCATCGAGACAGTATGGTACTGGCACAAAAACAGACACATAGATCAATGGAACAGAATCGAGAGCCCAGAAATGGACCCTCAACTCTATGGTCAACTAATCTTCGACAAAGCAGGAAAGAATGTCCAATAGAAAAAAGACAGTCTCTTCAACAAATGGTCTTGGGAAAATTGGACAGCCACGTGCAGAAGAATGAAACTGGACCATTTCCTTACACCACACACAAAAATAGACTCCAAATGGTTAAAAGACCTACATGTGAGACAGGAGTCCATCAAAATCCTAAAGGAGAACACAGGCAGCAACCTCTTCGACCTCAGCCGCAGCAACTTCTTCCTAGGAACATCGCCAAAGGCAAAGAAAGCAAGGGCAAAAATGAACTATTGGGACCTCACCAAGATAAAAAGCTTTTGCACAGCAAAAGAAACAGTCCACAAAACCAGAAGACAACCGACAGAATGGGAGAAGATATTCGCAAATGACATATCAGATAAAGGGCTAGTATCCAGAATCTATAAAGAACTTCTTAAACTCAACACCCAAAGAACAAATGATCCAGTCAAGAAATGGGCAGACGACATGAACAGGCATTTTTCCAAAGAAGACATCCAAATGGCCAACAGACACGTGAAAAAGTGCTCAACATCACTCGGCATCAGAGAAATCCAAATCAAAACCTCAATGAGATATCACCTCACACCAGTCAGAATGGCTAAAATTAACAAGTCAGGAAACGACAGATGTTGGCGGGGATGCGGAGAAAGGGGAACCCTCCTACACTCTTGGTGGGAACGTAAGCTGGTGCAGCCACTCTGGAAAACAGTATGGAGGTTCCTCAAACAGTTGAAAATAGAGCTACCATAAGATCCAGCAATTGCACTATTGGGTATTTACCCCAAAGATACAAATGTAGGGATCCGAAGGGGTATGTGCACCCCGATGTTTATAGCAGCAATGTCCACAATAGCCACACTGTGGAAAGAGCCAAGATGTCCATCGACAGATGAATGGATAAATAAGAAGTGGTA
>NW_027397072.1:61620237-61625886 GCF_003265705.2 Callorhinus ursinus | reverse complement strand
AATGGAATATTATGCAGCCATCAAAAGGAATGAAATCTTGCCATTTGCAACGACGTGGATAGAACTGGAGAGTGTTATGCTGAGTGAAATAAGTCAATCAGAGAAAGACATGTATCATTTGACCTCACTGATATGAGGAATTCTTAATCTCAGGAAACAATCTTAGGGTTGCTGGAGTGGTGGGGGGTGGGAGGGATGGGGTGGCTAGGTGATAGACATTGGGGAGGGTATGTGCTATGGTGAGCGCTGTGAATTACACAAGATTGTTGAATCACAGATCTGTACCTCTGAAACAAATAATACATTATACAAAAAAAAAGAAGAAGAAGAAGAAGAAGAAGAAGAAGAAGAAGCTAGCAGGAGGGGAAGAATGAAGGGGGGAAATCGGAGGGGGAGATGAACCATGAGAGACGATGGACTCTGAAAAACAAACTGAGGGTTCTAGAGGAGGGGGGTGGTGGGAGGATGGGTTAGCTTGGTGATGGGTATTAAAGAGGGCACGTTCTGCATGGAGTACTGGGTGTTATATGCAAACAATGAATCATGGAACACTACATCAAAAACTAATGATGTAATGTATGGTGATTAACATAACATAATAAAAACATTAATGTTTAATTTAAAAAATAAATAAATAAATGCATGAAACAATATCAGTGAAGGAGGCAGAGGGAAAAGGTGCTGACCTAAGCAACTTTGGAAATTATAGAGTTTTTAAGACTACAGGCAAAAAGGAACTGTATATAAGCACTGTACTCAAGTTGATAAAGTTGTATCCCACAGGGATACAGGTTAATAATTCTGATTCTACTATACATGTATGCTGAAATTGAACAATTTTTTTAAAGATTTTATTTATTTATTTGAGAGAGAAAAAAGAGAGATCGCGGAGGCGGAGGCAGAGGGAGAGAAAGAAGCAGACTCACCACTGAGCAGGGAGCCAGACAGGCTCAATTCCAGGACCCAGAGACCATGACCTGAGCCAAAGGCAAACACTTAACCGACTGAGCCACCCAGGTGCCCCTGGAATTGAACAATTAAGTAGATAGTGAATGGTGGGAATCAGGTTTCTCACTGTTGGAGAGGGAGTTTACAGATAAGCAAAAGACTAGAATGATTTATATGGTAATGGATTAGAGTTGAAGGCATCATTATGAACTTATATTTGACTTAATATAGATGGTTACATTTAAAAATACTGATATGTTCATACATATATGGATTAGTATGCACACATATACTTCCTTGTTCTGCCAGCCCAGAGAGCCTAGCATCAACAATGGCACAGTAGCAATGAGCACACCTACAACTCAGATCCTGATTCCCAATACCTTTCTCCAAAACAGAGGTCAATTCTATGAATGGGGCAGGAAGTATACAGGATGAGCCTGGAGCTTCTTATAGTGTCAAAAAATAAGGAAGTGCTTAGAAAGAAAAGAAACCTGAAATGCTGTGGGTATATCAAAGAAACATAGTAGCTAACTTAAAGAGCTCCCAATGGCCAAAGCTAGAACAGTCTGAGCAAAAAAATAAATAAAACAGTACTGGATTATAAGCCAAAGTATAGAATAAATGAGCACATACTAATATAAACAAACTGGAGATAAAATATAAATCTTCTATGCAAAAGAATTGTAAATAATATATATATATGAACCCCTCAGGCAGGCAGAACATAGTTTCCCATTTCTTAAGTGTAGGCTTCACATAGTGAGTTCCTTCCAAAAAGTACAGTATGGAAAGGGGCGAAGAGTAACTTTTCATGCTACATTTTCTTATTTTTTCAGCATTTTCTCCAATATAGATCCATATTATTTTATGTCTTATAATTGGTTTTTCCCCCAGATTTTTCTCCCTTTAACTCTGACCTACTGATCCCAAAGGATAGTTGCATAAAACGTAAGAATTTCATTTCCCAACGTCAGTAAGACCAGGGTTTACCGATATCGTTTGCTTTTGATATACATGGCTGGTCGGTCCCTGAGAAGAATGACCTGCCTCTCCCTTCCTCCCCCTCTTCCCCTTGCACCCACCAGTCAACTGCTGCCCCATGGAAACCAGAAGGAAGATCCTTTCTGGCTAGTGTTCCTCTGAAGCAAGAGGTAGTGGGATGTCTGTAGCCCAAAGTAGGCTTGGCATTAAATCATGAAGCTACCCTGCCTCCTTCCTGTGACAGAATCTATCCTTAGCCTGCTGTGGCCTGAGTTTTGACTGAGCTCAGAAAGGTGTAAAAGCCAAGTAGTAGTAAGAATGGCTGAGAAACTTCTGTCATTCATTTTATTGAGGAGTTAAAATGTCAGTAGACCCTTATTTAATATAATATAATATATTTAAATGGATAAATTTATTAATTTAGAAGGCACTGTAATGTTTCACTGATGTGTAACTTATATAAATCCCTAGAATAACAGCATTTTCAAGCTTCAGAAAGGGCCCAGAGAGAAATCTTGTTGTCTAACCCTCTTATTTTCTAAATGATGAAACTGGCTCTAAGAGGTCAATTAACTTGCTGAAGGTCACAGCTGGTTGATCCTTAAATCACAACTCTTTATTATTATCAGCTTCCTACTTAAATATATTATGTAGTAGGACACGTTTGTGTACAGCCTAGTTAATCCCTAGGTCCATCATGTCTCTCAAGGTATTATTTATAACTTCTCTCTCTCCCATTCCCCTTTTGCACTTTGTATGAAGCTATTTGTCTATGTGTATTTTTCCTCTTCTTTCCCACTTATCCTCAGGTAATTCAATGTAACTTCAGAATTAGGCTGACCATTACAACCTACCACCAGGAAGAGGGCATCATAAAACTCCCTATAGCTTAACAAGGACACTATGTGTCTTCCAAATCAAATTAGCAAGCTTATATGTGACTTTTTTAATCAGAAATTCTTTTGGATCAGTGCTTAATTCGCAACATAACTAATTCGATTAACAATTGACTTAATCAATACAAAGAAATCCAAACCTGATGTTAACCTGGCACAAATCTGAGTTTCAGACATGATGCTCCCATACATTAGTACATTGTCTTTGCCTCAAACATGAATTATGTGGTTATTACTACATGCAGTCCTCACGCAATAATTTATTCTTGATCATGTCTCACACTTGAGAATGCATATGTGAACTCTCCTCTCATCTGCCTTCAAACACCTCATGGAAGCATCCCCTATACTTTGGAATGTTCAAAGGAACTATGACAGGATACCGCACCAGTCCAACCAGACCCAGTATACGACTACATACTCAGTCTAAGTTCTTGGTTCTAGTTCCAAGAATAGAAACAGTTATAAAGGGTTCCAAAATTCTGTCATGACCAAAATTCTCTCTTCACTAGCTTTGTCTAATAAAAAAAATTCCTTGTTTTAGCCTTCAAAGGTTGCTCTTAACATGCAAGGCAACACCTGTCATTGTCAGTCAGGAACCTCTTGGCTGTAATTAGCTTATCAACACTGGGTGAGAGGACAGCTGAGTTTTGATAAGAATGAAGATTTCACTGTCTGGAATAGAAAGCGAAAGAGTAGGTCCTAGACAGCCACAGGACCAGCAGAAGGGTACTATGGAAACTCAATCAGCACTCCAAATACTTAGTTACAGGCCTATAGATAAAACATGCAGCATGAAGATAGTGGATTACTGTTAATAGTCGATACTCCATTAATATTAGCTAGAGTGAACTGAGAGATATTTTTCCTGGCTTCAAAGAGTCTCTCATCACTGGAAGTATATGCCCAGGGGTGGGATGGTCATGGTGAGGGGTTAGCAGAAGTACTGAGGAACAGAGTGGTCTAATGCAGGTAATAACCCATTTGTGGCCCATGAAATTAATGTAGGGGTCATGATCAGTATTGTTTAATGGAATGGAATAGAAAGTTTCAAGATGCATTACACACAGTAAGGACATTGTTTTGTGAAATGTTTGTTTCAGTTGTCTGTGTATACATGTGTGCCTATGTGTAACATGGGGATTATGGTAAAAAAAGTAAAACACTGGTTTTATACCACCTGGTTCATGGTAGGTGCTCAAAAGCTGTTATGCATAACATCAAGTAGAAATAAAAGAATCTCTCGACAACTCTGCATGATAGGTATTCAATTTTACAGGAGATAAGATTAAATTACCTGTTTATGTTAAATGACCTATCCAAGGCCTCACTGCTGATAAGTTGTGAGTCCAATATGTGGACCCAGTCAGAACAGGGCTCTATAAGCCGAGATGTGGGGTGCATTCCATGGTACTCTTTAGAAGCTTGATGATAAAACACTAAAAATTAAAAGTAGAAATTCATCAAAACTTTTTAGCAAATTAAAAGTCAATTCATGGGCGCCTGGGTGGCTCAGTTGGTTAAGCAACTGCCTTCGGCTCAGGTCATGATCCTGGAGTCCCGGGATCGAGTCCCGCGTCGTGCTCCCTGCTCGGCAGGGAGTCTGCTTCTCCCTCTGACCCTCCCCCCTCTCATGTGCTCTCTCTCTCTCATTCTTTCTCTCAAATTAATTAATTAATTAATTAAATTTTTTAAAAAGTCAATTCATGAGCCTCTGATAGAAATGGCAATGATTTCAACTTGCGAATTCCCTTTATTAAAATAAACAGAACTCTAAATCACACAATCTGAAGTGGCAGTGCCCAAATGTCTATCCATTGGCTACACCACAATCACTGGAGGAGCTTTATAAAAATACAGATTCCCAAATTTCATTCCTAGAGAATCTGACTGAAGAGGTATACTGACAAAAACCCCAATGCTTATGCACAGACAGGTTTGGGAACCATAAACCTAGTTCCAACCCTAGACTGAAGATCTCACAGTGTTTAACTGGAAGAAATGTTGGACACCATCTAGCCCTTGGGTGGCAATAGGTTTCATCCTGAGTGCCAATTGCAAATGATAAATAATGCTCCTTGGAGGATCAGTAGAAATAGATTCCAAAGAGCACACAGGCTTGATCAGATAAAACCCCAAGATTAATTAACGATGTCTGTTATGGATGAGGAGGTAGGAGAGAACACTGCTATGATCCAACCCTTTCATTTTCCAGTCCCATAGTGACATGGGATTGAAATCCAGGCTTCCTCACTCCTAATCTGGTGCTTTATTTTTATTTATTTTTCTAAGATTTTATTTATTTATTTAGAGAGACAGAGAGAGCACATGAGAGTGGTGGGGGCGGGGGAGAGGGAGAAATCATCTCAAACCAACTCTGTGCTGTGTGGAGCCCCACTCAGTGCTCGATCCCACGACCCTGAGATCATGACCCAAGCTGAAATCAAGAGTTGGAATGCTCAACCAGCTGAGCCATCCAGGCGTCCCCTGGTGTTTTATTAAAAAAAAAAAAAAAAAAAAAAAAAAAATTCCATTCTCCTAGTCTGGTGCTTTATTTAAAACAATTTCCATTATCCATTATAAGACATATGAGAAATGTTGGTTTCTAGAGTGCTTCCAAGCTGGAATATGGCAGAAAAGGCCAACATTTACTTTACTTGAAAGATTAAGGCAAATCTGCCCCAATTGTTCCCACTCATTAATGCCTCACAGCTACTTTAAAAGGCAGGTAGTATATTTTATTCCATTATTAGTTATAAGATTTTAAATACTGAGATCCCTTGAGAAATAATCAAAAAAATCATGTTTTAAAAAAAAAAAA
>NW_027397072.1:61312737-61615237 GCF_003265705.2 Callorhinus ursinus | reverse complement strand
TCCCATTAAACAGGGAAAACGAGACCAGCCATCTTTTGCCAAAAGCAGAGTTATGCTTTTCAACAAGGTAGCCAGCTCAGGGCTGTGACTCCTCTCTGCTATCACCATGACAAGAGCTTCCCCACAAATAACAGCAGACAGGTTCCTTGGCACAGGGTATCCAAAGGTCTCTTAGAACTAGAATGAGAAAGCTTCTAGAAGCTACTGTTTGACTTGAGTCATTTCTTGATGCCTACTTACCCTTAGCATGACTATTAGGTGGCCCTAAAAGCAGTTCCAAGAATGGGGGAGAAAATGAAACAAAAATAAGGCCCTGAAATGTATGATGGAACTTACTGGAACTTAATGATATTTTATCAAAATTACAGAGTAGCTTACAACACACAAAAGCCGAGTGGTTTCTCTTGAAACAACATCAGCCTCACTTGGGAACAGTGCCCCAGTATTTCGGGGCCTGTTCTGGCACTCTGTATGTGGGAAACCAAACACTGACACGGCAGGAGATCAGTGACAACAGCTCCTACTCCCGGGACTGCTCCCAGTGCCAAGCATCATGCCATGCTCTGCATGGCCTTTCCTCTTTCACTCATCTCCACAACCTGCAAGGTGCCAAACACTGCGCTCATTTTTCAGAGGAAGAAACTGAATCTCAGGCAAGTGGAGTCACTTCCCTGAGGTTTCACAGGGGAAAGACAAAACTAGAATTTAAACCCAGACCTGCCCAACTTTCATCTAAATTTTATTTTCTTATTTCTAGTCTCCACAATCCAGCCTCCCAGAGTTGCTCCAGAAGACTAACCCTTTTAAAGTCCTCTTTAAGTTGCAAAGTCAGGGGTGCCTGGGTGTCTCAGTTGTTAAGCGACTGCCTTCAGCTCAGGTCATGATCCCAGGGTCCTGGGATCGAGCCCTGCATCGGGCTCCCTGCTCAGCGGGAAGCCTGCTTCTCCCTCTCTCACTCCCTCTGCTTGTGTTCCCTATCTCACTGTGTCTCTCTCTGTCAAATAAATAATAAAATCTTTAAAAAAAATAAAATAAAATAAACAAATTGCAAAGTCACCCACTACCACAGATACTTGGATTCAAGATGCTTAAAGAAATGAGTTATTTCTGAAAAGACTAAGGCGGGTCATAAGGGTGGTTCTGAAGACAAGACATCAGGAATCTAGGGGCCTGGGGTGTCCAGATTTCTGCTAGCACACTCCATAGCTTCAACTACATCACTAATTCTCCCCCCTTATGTCCTTCTACTTCCTTTAGGAGCAGTGGCACCAGCAACCTGCCTGTCTCTCTTAAATGTGGATTAGCTATATACACTGAAACCACTTTAAACGCTTCAGGAAAAAGTCCACCCGAATCACCATTATTACCATATCATCATGTTGTAATCATGAGGCCTGCTCTCACTTATTCTGATCCTCTTTCTAGGCAACACCATAGGATCTGACCTAGGGAGGGCCATGTGTCTTGCCTTAGCTACTGCAAGAGGTGGCCAAATGTCTCTTCTGAGTAGAGGGTTTAAGAGCAGCACTACTTGCCATATCCTTTCCTCCTTACAACAGTGATATGGGAAGACATGTTGGAATGAAGCCTCCATCACCTTAAATCCCCCAAGTGACTGGATGAGCAGAGTCTCCCTGTCAACCCGCGATGGATATGTAGCACAAGTGTGACGTCATAGAGATGTATAGGCTAGTTTGTTACTGCAGCAGTCCTCCTGACAGGTACAAACTACAGAGAAGACCCATTTCTGGAGAGTACCAACAGGGGAAACAGGACAGAAAGTAAAGAAACTGAATGAAGAAAACCCATTCATTTAAGTAATATGTATGAAGCACTTATTTTTGTGACAGGGTGTGCTGATGTAAGAGATATATTCTTCTTCCTGAACTTAGAAATTCAAAAGAGCATCTTCTATTAGAAAAACATACAGTGTTCTTTCAAGGAGCTGATTTGAACTTGGAAAAATATTTGCCTTTGACAGATACTTTTAACTACAAAAATCGATTTGTAGTCTAGGGAAAAAATTTCCCTCCCCAAAGTTATCTACAAATCTACCTTTCAAGCAAATTTGGTTAGATGTATTCATTCCCTTTAATTCTCTGTACTCATTTGTAAAAGTGCGGCTAACTACGCCTTAAAGAGGGAAGGCTTTAATCTAGATATAGTCAAAACATTCCAAGATGGTGACTACCATTTCCATAGACTTCTGCTAAAGGCTAATATGAAAGATCAGGATTAAAAAAAAAAAAAAAAAAAAAAAAAAAAAAAAAAAAAAAAGAACCTCCACCCCAATGAGGAATTGATCTTTACTACTACTTAGAGTCAAATAAATAAATAAATCAACAAACTTGTGGTTTCCCTATTTAATAAGGTTTATATAAACTTCAGTTTTGTTTATGAGAAAACAATTGTCCATTGTAATAAGCTCACCCTACGGCATTATTCTTCTCTTTTTCATCTCCTATGGGCTTACTTCCCAGTGCCAGTACAGTTTCACATTTCTAGGCAGTGGCAGAACATCATAAATAACCTAACAGTATACAGTGTAAAATCTTAGAAAAACTTATTTTAGGAGACTTGGCAAGAAAAATATTATGTGAGAAAATGTCAAATTTCATAGTCCCATGACTTTCTTCAAATCTTTTCAATTTTTATAATTGTTTATGAAATTGGAGTTTACCATAATTAAGCTTCTCTATATATCAGACAGCAATTCATGTCTATAAAAATTTATATTTACATGTATGCATACACACACACACACACACACACACACATACACTTAAAAGCCAAGTTGAAGAGACATGAGTGTTGAAGGCAAGCCTCCCTCAGGACTAAGTCAGAGAGTGGTCAGAAGCAACACTGTGCCAGGAACAGCCCCAGCTCAGCTACTCCCAATCTTTGTCCTGTAGGCAAACCCTTCACCTCTCTGGACTTCGGCCATTTCACCCACAGAACAAGGAAATCAGGCCAGATGCTCCTGAATGTCCCCTCTTACTCATCCGTCCATGGATCAACTACCGAAGCTGCTTCCAGTTTGCAAATGTTATTGGGTAAATTAAAAGTCTGTGTACTTAAAATTCCAACTGGGTAGAAATATGTCAGCCAACAGCAAAAAGGGAAAATTCAAACATGAAAAAAGTTATGATACCAGAATGGTGAGACTGCTGGAGAATTTTTTTCTTTCTTCGAAATTCACTTAATATTATTGCTACATTATTTTTATAATTTTATAAATCAAACAAAAATAAGTATAACAATCTGTGAGGGGGGCAGTGTTTATAATTACCCTCAGAACATCAATGCATGAACATAAGCCCCTTCTTCATATTTGTAGGCATACAACATTTACTGCACTCAAATCCATGATTACCAATTCCAATTTTTCCACAACAAAATTCTCTCAAGCGACATCATTTATTTGTCTAAAGATGTCAAATAAACTAGTTTGGCAAACATTTTCATTCTTCAATTGTCTGCCTTGGCATCATGCCTACTATAATACATGTCTAATGTCACCCCCCATCTCACCTTGTCCACCCATGCACACATGCTTGTAGACATGACAAAGTTGGCATTCTCAGGTTAATACTTATGCCAAAGGTCATAAAAGTCATGTTAAGCAGAAACGCCCAGGGAATTCGGGTCTCTCTCTATTACCATATTCTCTCCCACTGTCCAAGTTTTGACAACATAATGTGATTACATAATAACTCAGGCAGGAAGAAAATTAGACACCATACAGGAAACGCAGGTGAGGCCCCCACGGAGTTATCTGAGTTAGTTATTCTGCTGCATGTGAAGTCAGGCAAGAAACAAACTTACGAGCATTTTAGAGCCCTGAAAATTCCTATTCACTTCCCCACTCCATTCCCATCCAACCAAAAGCAATCTCTTCCATGGGAGAAATTCTGCCACTTAGAAAATGGTATTTTCTCCAAACCATACACTGATGGTAAAATTAATTATTTCTATCAACAAAACTCTTGGTGGTCCAAAGAATCAAATATCAGCTACCTCCCTCTCAGTGCATAGTCATTGTCTCAAAATAACCCTGAAAATTACCTTTTTGACCCCTGGCTATAAGGACCTCATTTCTGAATAGAACAACCTAAACTATTAGCACCAAAACACCTACAGTCCTTAAAGAGAAATTAAGGTTTTAAAATATCTTTCTTCCAGAATATTTGAACAACTTTCCCATGATTTTAATATCGCACAAACCTAGGAGCTCCCCAGAAAAGCACGCTCAACCAGTGGCTCTACAGCCCTTACCTGAAAGATCTCAAATCCGGTTGCTGTCAACACTTCTGTGAAGTTCACAAAGAAAATGCAACTGACACAGAACCCCTTCCCCACCGTGAGACTGAACTGAGCATTGATATGCCTCCTCCTACCTCAACAAAATAAAACTGCACAGAGCAGGAAGCCAACAGGAGTCCTTGGCAACAACCAAAAGAATGAGACAACAGTTTCAGCAGCATTCTCCCTCCTCATAAGCTTCAGTCTTTCATTTCATTATCATTTTGAAGGTGGTTCCTGTCTTGTTCGCCAACTAGTGATCTAGCTTTTATAATAAAGAAACAGATATTTTTAAATCTGTGGTTTCTTAACACTTTAAAACGGGCTTTGTCCATCTAAGATCGGGAGAACCCTAAAGAAGACAGGGAACACTGAAGGGGGGGCAGTAAGGACAGTAAGAATTACCAGAGAGTTCCTGAGACCATGCACCGAAATGTTCAATATACCATAGTAGGTGAGTACCTAGACTCTGGAGCCAAGGTATACGGGTTCTAATCTCAGCCCCACCACCTCACAGCTGTAATATAAGGCAACTGATTTTATCTTTCTATGCCTCCGTTTCCTCATCTGCATAACAGGGATGACAACTGTGCCTTCCTCATTGGGTCACTGCAAAGACTAAATGAGTACTTACAGTAGTACCTGGTACCTGGTGACTGCCACATAGTAGCTGTTATTATCGCCAGCTCAGCCACTGGACGTCTTTGGATAAGTAATCACTTTCCCTCCTTGAATCTCCACATTTAAAATGAAATTAATAATATACTTATTTACCCAACTTACCTCAAAGGATTGTTGAAAAAAATCAAATCATCCAATTGATGTGAAAAGTTCTTTGGGATAGAAAAACACTTCACAGTAATATCTGTAATATAGTACTTTTTAAGTGTCTGACTCTTTTTTTGTAATATGTTACTTTTTAATATAACAATATACCTCAATCAATTAAAACCAAGTCCTTCCTGATAAAGGAATGAAAAAGAAATCCTGAATTGGCCAAGAACTCCACCATAGGCCAAGTTGAGGGGAAGACTTGGATGGGAATGTGCCAACCTGGTTTTTACTTCTAGAAGTATATTTGAAGCCCACTCTATTGAATGAACCTTGAGGATTCATTCAAAGCTGAATCACTGTGGCTCTAAGGCAAGTCATTTATGTTTGCTCTGAGCAGCAAGATAATATACTTTCTGATCAATTCTGTCTTACTACAAGAGTACTCTGAAATCAGAAACATTTTGGTCACTGCTAATAATTGCTTGGCAATGCAATTTCTGACCCCAGTAACTGTCCTGGGGTGGGGGGCGGGACTGGCAGATGCTGTTGTCACAACTGCCCAATCCCAAAAGCTACCCAGGCCAAATGATGATTTAGAGTTTGGGCCTCACAAAGGCAAGCCACCAGCTCTCCCCAAATGTTTGCTGGACTGAACTTTTGGATTGAAATGACCCGTCATGCTGATGCCAGGTGAACATGGTTGGAAGTAACCAGACGCCAAATGAGTCAACTGCACTGATGCTACTAGTCAATGATTGGATGTATCTTTCATTCTTTTTTTCCTATCATCCCAATTCCTTGCTAACACACATCCTTGACAATATATCTTCTCTGTAACTGCTCCCTCCTTGCCTTCCCCCCAACAGTGCTGTGTCCTGGGCTATCAGCCTCATTTCTACTTACAGGAAGAGCCCACATTACTTTTACTAATTGGAGTTTTTCCTTCTAAAAAGCTTATTCTTCTCTCTCTCTTTTTTTCTTAACTCACCATGCATGCATGCAAAGACAACTTCACTATTATACATTTATGGAAATAATAACTGATGTTCATTCACTTTCCTCTGAGCTAGGCACTGACCTCAGTACTTCATATAATTATCTCACAGAATCCCAGAACAAGTCTATGAGGTGAAAAATATTATTATCCCCTTTTATACACGAATGGGCTAAGGCATAGAGATGGCAAATACTGTGCCATACGACATTCATGTGGGACATCTAGACACTGGCAGAACCAAGAGATGAGTCGACGAAGTCTGATTCACTGAGCCCCACATTTTAGCAGAGCACAGAGTACTACAATATGCAAAAATGGGGATGTGCATCTTCACAATTGTAAAACCTGAAGTAATTTCATTTCACACTGGCCTCCCTAGGGTTGGTGACTCACATAGACTTGTCTCATATCTTTTCAAGGAACACAAGAAAGGACCACTTTAAGGCTCTTTTGACATACAGCATGAGCTTTTAGCTTGATCCCACAGATCCAGTTTTCACACACGTAACTATGTGTGACTATACGAATATTCCTTCTTCCTGTGTACAAACTTTCAGAAACATAATTACACCTTCTGAGTGGAATGCCATATCATTTGTCAATCAAAATGTAGTCAATAGATGGTCAGGAATTTATTGTGCCTGCCCCTGGGAATAGAATGGTAAAGACAGCACTCATGTACCCTGCCCAGATGGAGATTTTTACAGTGTAGTAGGGAAGACAGACATCGAAGGAATGAATGTAAATAATTTAGGGAACAATGACAAGAAAGCAAAGTGCTCTAAAGAAAAATACAGGGTGCTTTTGAGAAAATGGAGAGAAGGGGAGAGGTAGCTAATTTCCTTTAAACCCATGACATCCTTCTTGGAATTTCAACTGAATGCTTTCAAAATTGCCCCAAATCCTGAAATCACTTAATAAATATTTCTGAATTAATATCCTAGACAAGGGAAATGAGGTAATGCTTGCAAATCAGAGAAACACGTGGCAGTTTCTTTATACTCCCAGTGTTGGGAGAAAAGTTGAAATGAGCTCAAACAGAGAATGACAAGAAATACAGGGCACCCTTTGCTGTGGTTACAGCACTAGCCACACTAGCCGGATTGTTTTGGGCCTCACTTTCATGAGGCTTAATACAATCAGGAAGGGCTTAGATGCCCAGCCACGATAAATACCCCACCAGGAGCCTGATCAAGGAGAGAACCAAAACCCAACCAGCCCAGGCTCCCTTGCGGTGCCCAGACACACATGTGGGCGGCTCCATCAGCCAAAAATGCTGGTCCCCTCGGGGGCTCCCCAACCCCCACCAATCAACACATTCTTAAAGTAGCCTGGGGCTGCTGAAGCTCATAATCAGACCGGGATTGGATTGCAAACATCTCTATAATGCCAGGGCTGGCTAACATGATTAGGCACAGAGCATTAGCCAAATAAAAGGGATGGGGGACAAGGAGCCAGAAAGACTGGAGAGAAAAAAAGGAGTATGTAGTCTTCACAAGGGGGAAAAGGAAGTGGGAAAAGGCCCTGTAACAGTCCTGAAAAGAGGAAATTAAAAGTCAAGGATGCACCTGAATTCAAATCATTTATTGTTATCTACCTGGCCAGTCAGGTAGTTAACCAATATTGAGGACCTACCATGTGCCAGCTCTGTGCATTGAAGATGTTGCAGTGAACAAACAAATATGACCCCTGCCTTCATCAAGCTCATAGCTACCAGAAGGCAGACTCAAAACAAATGCCATTATAGCCCAATGTTTAAGGTACCTATTAAGACCATACATAGTTGTATAGCAGATTTTTTTGGAGGAGGAATGAATAAGTGAGTGAATGACTGAATGAAAATAATCAAATGACTATCCTACTGTGGTGGTTGATTCCATGTGTCAACTTGGCTAGGCTATGGTGCCCAGCAGTTTAGTCAAACACTAGTCTAGGTGTTGTTGTGAAGGCAATTTTTAGATGTAATTAATATTTACAGTCAGTGAACTTTAAGTAAAGCAGATTACTACCCTCCATAATGTGGGTAGGCCCAATCAGTTGAAGGCCTTAACAGCAAAGACTGTTTCCAAAGAAAAAAAATTCTGCTTCAAGACTGCAACACAGAAACCCTACCTGAATTTCTAGCCTGCTGGCCACAAATTTTAGACTTTCCACTCCCCACAACCATGTAAGCCAACTCCTTAAAATCTCTAAAGACAAACATAGATATAAATATATAGACAGGATATAACTTGATAGGATATAGAGTAGAAGATACACAGATAGATATCCTATTGGTTCTACTTCTCTGGAGAACAATGTCTAATATACCCATTAAATATGCTCATTAATTGTAAGCCAGGCCCTAATTCCAGGAATGTTAAAATGTGAAAATTTCTGCTTCTAAGAATTGAGGCGATAAGATCATTAGAATTAACTTAATAATTGCCAGTATACTGAGGATTGCAAAGAAGAAACAGAGAATGCCATAGCAGTGAGTGCAGAGATCCCCATCCCAACCGCCCCCCCCCCCAATCTGGGAGTGCCAGAGTGCTGAGTCGGCAGAAACAGCAAGCATAAAGAGGCATCACCAGCCAGAAGACAAGACAAGCTCAAGCAGCAGAGTAGAAAGGAGGAATTCTGATAAAGTATCAGGAAACCTGAATGTGCTACCCACAAACTCACCCCCACCACTCAAAGCCATGCCCAACTCACACTGTGCAAAGCCCAATACCCTATATGAGCTCCACCAGCCTCTTCTCCAGGTCCTGGGAGAGCTGTCCCTGGAGCAGAATACTTCACCCATGGGCTCAGGCCTCCAGCCTTCCCATCCTGAGAAAGCAAGCCAAGAGCAGTAAGCCCACACCCTACTTGCACAATCCCAAAAGGGTTAATTCTCTACTCCCCACCCACCCCCACACACACACTATAAGTAGTGGCAATCTTTCCTAATCATTTCCATTTCTATTCCTCTTTAATTCTCCCGTTCCCCTCTTTGTTTTCATGACCTGTGGGAACCTGAACTCCAGCTGGAGGTAGAGTCTGCCTTTATACTTAAAGCAGATATTTAAGCAATTATCCTGTCACTGGGCCTTGCCTTGCCTCCTCCATATGGGTCGTTCCCAAGCAAGGCATTTGGTTTCTCCTTTGTTCCTGGTGCACTGAGTAAAATTGTTCCAGAAAGCCCTTGCCCTTGAGCAACAGGGGCGGGAAGATGGGGGTAAATTCAGCTGGGGACCCTCAATGTCAAAAAGGAGGCAGGGAATGGCAACTTGGATGGCTGTCAGCCTCTTTGGCTCTGCCCCAAACCATGCTGGACATGCTTTCTCCATCTAGTAGCACAGTCGATAAGAAGACTCATGTCCACTCCCCAACACAGAAGCTCAGGTGGTGGTAAAGGACAGCAGTGTGCCAATGCAGTGAAGTCTGCCTGCTGCCCTGGGCTACAGGGGCACATACTTCCCTAGGACCCTTCTGGCCCTGTGCCAGTGATCAGACAGCCAGAAGAGACACAAGTAGAGTACAGTCAGGTTTGCCGTGACCTGAAGGTACCACTGCAGACCATAGAGGTGTCCAAAGAGAACCTCCAGTATTAGTTTCCTGTGGCTACTATAACAAACTACCACAAACGGGGTGGCTTAAAACAACAGAAATTTATTCTTTCACAGTTACAGAGACTAGAAGTTCAAAACCAGTAACGTAGGCCAAAACTCCCTTGGGAGGGACTAGAAGAGACTCCATGCTTTGCTTCTTCCAGCTCCTGGAGGCTAAAGGCATTCCTTGGCTTATGGTTGCATCACTTAGATCTCTGCCTCTGTAGCTGCATCACCTTCTCCTCTGTAAACACATATATATCAAATCTTTGTCTGCCCTTCTCTTATAAGAACACTTGTGATGGGGTGCCTGGGTGGCTCAGTCATTAAGCGTCTGCCTTTGGCTCAGGTCATGATCCCAGGGTCCTGGGATCGAGCCCCGCACCGGACTCCCTGCTCCGCAGGAAGCCTGCTTCTCCCTCTCCCACTCCCCCTGCTTGTGTTCCCTCTCTCGCTGTGTCTCTCTCTATCAAATAAATAAATATAATCTTAAAAAAAAAACTTGTGATGGCATTTAGGGCCCACCTGGATAACCCAGAAAAACCTTCTCATCTCAAAATCCTTAATTTAATCACATCTGCAAAGACTTTGACACATAAGGTTCATAAGTTCCAGGAATTAGGAACTGGTATCATTGGGGGAGGGGGGCGGTCATTATTCAGCCTGCTCTACCTCTCTACAGCAATTGTATGTCTACTTTATCTCAGAGTAAGAGATGGGGCTAAGAGGGAAGGTCAGGGGGGCTTCTCTCCCATCCTAAACTCCTAGGTATTGAGGTGGAACCAGGGTCTTAACAGACGAGCAGTAGGCCAGCTCCTTCACAGCCACAGAGGCCAAAGAGAGTGGAGTAGCTGGGTTTTAATACTCTACTGTCAAAAAACTGGGTTGAACTGAAGGTCTTTAAAGGAGGTCTGGGCTAAATTTTATATCCACCATTTACTAAAAATGTGGCTTTGAACAAGTTAAACTGACATGTATAAATCACAATTCCTGAATCTATAAAATTGGCACAATAATCCCTACCTCAGTGAGGGCTGTAAGGATAATTACTGAGCATTTACCATGTGCCAGATATCATGATGAGCACTTTGCAAGTATTTTCTACTTCAGTCATTCGAGAGATGTGTAAGGTCAGTACTGTTATCCCCATTTTACAGATGAGTAAACAGACTCACAGAAGTTACATGATATGTCCAAGAAGATCACACAGCATAAAGTAACTCCCAGAGACTTGTTCTGTAGCCAAGTCTGACTTGAAAGAAAAGTTAACCCTGGTTCTCATCCCTGGATGCACATTAGAATCACCAGGGAGCTCTTATCATACAGATGTGGCCAGCCCCTCCGGATTACTTGAATCAGAATCTCCTGAGGGTGGGGTCTGGGCATTCATTAAAAGCCCCTCAGGTGATCAATGCACAGACAGGGCTGACAACCACTCAGTTAAATAAACCCTTCTCCTCCTCCAGTTGGGTAAGGGCAGGCCTTCCTCCACCCAGGAGACCCCACCGCAGCCAGAAGACCTACTCTCTGATCTCCAACTGCACATCCTCGGTTAGCTCTTCTTGACAGCCTTGATAACTGAAGTAACAAGAAACAAAGCCCTTCCTTGCTAAAGAATGTTCTCAGTTATTCATTCACTTACTTACTCACTCACCTAATGACTGCAAACTCCATGCTGCCTTCTTTCCAGCCCCAAGACCAGTACCTGGCACCCAGCAGGTCTTTAGTGAAAATCATTATTTTACTCAGGTCAGGCAGTTATAAAGGCTTCTTTGGTACTTTCCCCTTAGATATATTTTTGTTCCCATTTTGTCTAATTTCCTCTGCCCCATCAGGACAGGTTCTAATTCTTTTTGCCCTCATTCCAGGAATTGCCCTGTGTGGGCTATCTCCTGCTCTCCCCATTTCCTGCCCTACCACTTGTAGGAGGCTAAACGGCCCCCCAAAGATATCTTCATTCTAATCCCTGGAATCTGTGTTACTTTATTTGGTTAAGGTATCTTTGTAGATAGAGTTAACTTAAAGATCTTGAGATGAGGACATTATCCTAGATTAACTGTGTGGACCCTAAATGCCACAGCAACTGTCTTTACAAGAAAGATGCAGAAGAGGGGTACCTGGGTGGTGCAGTTGCTTAAGCATCCAACTCTTGGTTTCAGCTCAGGTCATGATCTCAGGGTCATGTGAATGAGCCCAGCACAGGGCTCTGTGCTCAGTGCAGAGTCTGCTTGAGAGTCTCTCTCCCTCTCCCTCTACCCCTCCCATTTGTGCTCTTTCTCTTTCTCTAAAATAACAATTAAAAAAAAAAAAAGAAAGATGTAGAAGAAAAATAGAAGAGATGAACAAGGCAATGTGATCACAGAAGCAGAGATTGGAATGAGCCAAGAAATACCCATAGCCACCAGAAGCTGCAAGAGGCAAGGAACAGATTGTCCCTAAGGCCCTCAGTGGAAGCATGAGATCGCTGACACTTGATTTGGCCCATTGATAGTGATTTCAGACTTCTGGCCTCCCGAACTGTAAAAGAATAGTCTGTTGTTGGTAACTAGTTACAGCAGCCAGAGGAAACTAATACATCGCTTATCCTGACCTATTCTTTGTGTCCACCTCAGGGCTCTAACCACACCCAATCTGGCCCCCACCATCTGGTCCACACCATGCCAGGTTATTTTCCCACATCACCACTCCAGAGGCACTTTTAATCCTCCTGCTCACTCCTTGGAGGAAGGGCCTAGGATTTCTTTGATCAGCCAAATGGACACGTTGCCAGATACCAAGTACAGAGTCTAAAGGACTAGACACTGGGTGAAAAGAAACAGAATACAAGACCGACTTTAAGGGACCATGAGATCCCTTCCACAGGCAGCTCAGCAAGACAGTTCATGTGCTGGAGAATGCCGAGAGTGGAGTCACACAGAAAGAGCACAGGCTTGGAAACTGCAGTAAAAAGCTGGACCCTACCCCCCCCCACTTGTCCTGTAGCCTCTCTTCTCATCTCTCCTACAAAGGATCATGGGTCTTCCATCACCTTCAGTGACAGTCCTTCATATTTATATAGCACTTAGCACTTTTGCAAAAAACTTCTACATCCATCACTTGATCTGTGATTCACCCTGTGAGGTAGATGGGAGTGTTACTGTCTTATTTTACAGGAAAGGTTTGAAGACTGAACTGAGGTCCAAAAGTTCTGGGAGTTGAGCCAACAATCAGTGTAACACAACAGTGGGTCTTCTGACCCTGAATCCAGCGCTCTACCTAGTTCGCTTCACCTCCTGCTGATGTGCCTCTGTGGCTTACACACTGTACCAGTACAGAAGGGTTGACATACCAGCTATCTGAATCAACAGCTCACCCTCCCGCACACTTCACATGGACTAACTTATGTACTCCCCACCACAGTTCTTGGACACAGGTACTATTCATTATCCTCATATTATAAATGAGGAAACCAAGACACAAGGAAATTTAACAATTCATCCGAGGTTCAACTGGTACATTTGGAGAAGTCAGGATTTGAACCCAGACAATTTGACCTCAGGGTCTGTCTTAACCCACAGGAAGCTCAAGTAGTACTGCAAGACCCATTTTCCCACAGCTGGGGCTCTGCAACAGTGTATTAAAAAGCAGTGATGTTCTAAGCTGCTCTTCAAAATAAAGAACCAGGGGCAAAATGTAACTAAATTAGTCCCTTAGAATGAAAGTGATAGTGCTTTGAAATTCCTACTGGAAACTCTTTCCACCAGATGTGTCCATCTGTAATGTGGTCATCATTAGGCACACGTGTTTGGGGTGTATGTGTGGGTGTGTGTGTGTGTGTGTGCACTCATGTAGAGTGAGATGAGAGGCAGACCTTCCAGATGGCTCCCCAGAAACCTTACATCAGGGCTTTCTCGGTGCCCCTGCTCCATCAAAGGGACTTTGAGTTTGGAGTTTGAGTAAATTAACAACATCCCTGTTCTTTATTTATCTCCCTTCTGCCTGTGATAAATAGCCCTGGGGAGTCCTTCCTCTTTCTGAGTTGAGAAAAATGAAACATCCCTGCCTACATTTCACACCATTATGGGTAGAAGGGTATTTATTTCAAGCTAGCTACATTCTAGCATTATACTACATGTTTTCAATCTCCCAAAAGTAACAATCGTGCTAACTGCCATCATTCCAAAGCCTTACTAGTGACCTTGACCAAATGGGGCAGGATGCCAGTGCTATGTAAAAAGAACTAGGCCTTCCTTATAAAACTGACAGTCTAACCCACATGTCTGATGCATACAGCCTACAGATCAAGAATAATGCTGACACTGGCTGAAAGATGGATGTGGGGAGGTCTTCCAGTCTAACCCTTTTATCATACAGGTGTGAAAACTGAGGTCCAGAGATGGGAAATGATCTGTCCAGGATTACACAGCAACATAACAGCTGTGCCTGCTTGTATTGGTAGACTAGGAAACTTGCACAAACCTTCATGCAGAGAACAACTCAAAAATCTGGGCAATATGTAAAAATTACCTGGCACTGGAGATGTTCCAAGACAGAGAAGAATTACAGAACCAAGTCTGAGCGATAAAAAGGAAACCCAGAGAAGTCAGTGTGGCATTTGAGGCTACTTTTCCCCACACCCTAGGGGCTCAGCCAACTCCAGTACAGGTGGTTGAGAGGTGTAAAACTTAAGACCTTTTGACAAACTGTCTTGTGACAGGAAAAAAAAAAAATCAAATTCAGGATCAGCAAGGCAGAGAGGCTAGTAAAACCCTGAATTTTGGGTTGGTTCATGAAAGGGATATAACTTTATCATAAGAATAAGGTTGAATCAAAATAAAGCAGTTCTCACAGGAACTAAGAGCCAAGTTTGAACAACTATTGCTGATTAGATTAATGTGAGCCTGGATTTCAGAGGGCCCCTAGTTTCCAGTAACAAGTAAATTAAGTCCTCTCTAAAGTCAGATACCTTATTCTAAGCTTCAAATTATCTTTATTTTTTTTCATATGCAATACCCGATACTCAATCAAAAATAACCGGGGCGCCTGGGTGGCTCAGTTGGTTAAGCGACTGCCTTCGGCTCAGGTCATGAACCTGGAGTTCCAGAATCGAGTCCCACATCAGGCTCCCTGCTCAGCAGGGAGTCTGCTTCTCCCTCTGACCCTCCTCCCTCTCATGCTCTCTGTCTCTCATTCTCTCCCTCTCAAATAAATAATAAAATCTTTAAAAAAAAAATAACTGAGCTTACAAAAAAACCCAGATAACAGCCATCACAGACTTTAAAATAACTATACTTAATATATTCAAAGAATTTAAAGCCAAAATGGAAAATTCAGGCAATCAAAAAAGAAAAAAAAAAGAAAATTCAAGCAATCAACTGGAAACTACTTTAAGAAGGAAATAAATACACTAAAAATATAATACTAAAACTAAAAAAATTAAAGTAACTAAAATGTTTTAATCAATGGAAGGCTTTAACAACAGATTAAACACAACTAGAAAGTTAGTGAACTAGAAGATAAAGTCAGAATAGAATGTCCAGAACAGAACACCAAAAGATAAAAGGATGGAAAACAGAGATAACATACAAGATATCGAGATTTATAAGAAGGAAAGGTCTAGGTAATATAATTGTTATCACAGAAGACAGAATGGAGGAAGAGCAATATATAAGAGCATTTTCTAAAACTGCTGACATATAAAAAAGCACAAATTCACAAAGCATTCACTATGAATATCAAGCAGGATAAATACCAACTTAAAAAAAAATTTAAATCTTACCCACTTATCAAAAAAAAACTGATCAACACAAAAAGACGGTCTTTGAATTAAAACAGGAAAAATGACAGAAGCAACAACAGAACTCACATCTGACTTCCTATGACAGCACAAGTCTGACAATAATGTAACAATATCCTAAAAGCGCTGAGAAAATAAGTCATTCCAAAATCCTATACCCAGCTAAAGTGTCACTGAAAACTGTCAGTGAAAATCACGCTACTTTTCACACAAATAAAAACGAGAGAATTTGTCAGTAGACCTGAACTAAAGGAAATGTCTATTACACAGAAAGATGCCACTCCCAGAGGAGCCTTAAAGATGCAGGAAGACATGAGGAGCAACAGGAACAGCAAATACGTGGATACACTAAATGAATAGCAACTCTATAAAATAATTTTGTTTTGTTAGACTTAAAATATCTATAAATTAAAATTATCATAGTAGCATATAAATTGAAAGGGGTAAAATATACAGGATTCTAGGCTCTTTGCTTTAACCAGTAACTGATGAAAGTTCTCATTTATTTTATACTTATGTCAAAGATGTATATGTAAATTCTTTGGGTATCTGTTATAATTATCACCAAAAATATAACAAATAGTGATAGAAAATGAAATAAAAAAGAAATAATAAATTGAAAAGAAAGCAAAGAAGGAGAGAACATGGAATACTATAGGTTAGACAAACATAAAATAAATAGTGTGTAGATTTAAACCCAAATATGTCCACAAATACATTAAAAGACAGATGGATAGGGGCACCTGGGTGGCTCTTTTATTAAGCGTCTGCCTTCAGCTCAGGTCATGATCCCGGGGTCCTGGGATTGAGTCCCACATTGGGCTCCCTGCTCCACGGGAAGCCTGCTTCTCCCTCTCCCACTCCCCATGCTTGTGTTCCCTCTCTCACTGTGTCTCTCTCTGTCAAATAAATAATAAAATCTTAAAAAAAAAAAAAAGACAGATGGACAAAATACTCTAATTGAAAGAGAAATATTACCAGACAGGATAAAACCCCAAAATTCCAAAATCATATGCTGCTTACAAGTGACACTCATTAAATACAATCATACAAAAAGGTTGAGAAGATATAAAAATATATATATACTATGCAAATACTAACAAAAATAAAGCTGCCACAGCTAAATTAATATCAAAATAGGATTTTAGGCAAAAATTATTCACTGAAATAAAGAGGGACACTTTATAATGATAAAAAAATATTCAATTGACCAGAATAGCATATTGTTTTAAATTTATGTGCAGTATTAATATAGTCAGTCACCACTAGGCCAGATTCAAGTGATGAAAAAAGGATGTCCCTGGTTTCACAGGATGATCTTAAATGAAGACAAGGAAAGGAAGAGGAGGGGAAAATGAAAAAAAAAAAAAAAAAAAAAAAAGGAGGGGAAAAAAAAAAAAAAAAAAAAAAAAAAACCATGAGGTGAGCCATGGAGATAGAGAAGAGACGGACAGGAAAAACTAAAAAGTGACCTGGATATGAAAGGGAAAACATGTGGGAAAAATAAAATAGAAGAGAAAGAAAGGAGGAGGAGGAAAAAGGAGAGAAATCAACTGCAAGTTAAATGAAAATGTGTTCAGAGAAAAAGTATGGAGTCACAGAGATTCCACAAATGCATCTCCTTCAAGGAAGCTCAGCTTTTTAGCACCCGGGGTCAGACCTTCCTGTGGCACATACAGTGACACCTGCTATTAGGTTTTTTGGGCTTTGTTAACTTCAAAGAGGAAAAGTCATGATCATGACCACCTTTCTGGCCTCAGAACTTACACACAAATGTGGTACTTTTCACACTATATGGTCAAGAACAATCACTCATTTCCCATCTGCCTGGAAAAGCCAAGAAGTCAGAGGTCATCTAGCCACACACACCACCACACCCCCCTCCAGCCATACTGCCAGGAGCCCAGTCTTGCCTGCAGGCTTATCAAAAATAATATCAGAGAAGCCTAAAGCCACGACAGGACTCAACTAAATCCTGAACTCAATTTCTGAACCATTTTCCCCAGATGGGAGTTGACTTCTGGGTGAACATGATAGGGAAGACTGTTTGGTAGAAAATATCTATCTATTGTCCTCTATCTGCACTAAATGCTTTGCTGTTTTGCTAGGTTCAAAAGTGGGTCTTTTTTTCAGGGGGAGAGGGGCAGGGAGAGCTGTCACTCTAAACAAAGAGGTTTTTGATACAGTTTTGAAAACATTGATGCCCAAGACCTTCAGGTAGAAGAACTCTATTTAAACCGCTGACATAGCAATTCTAAAAATTAGGGCATCTTGGAGGAGTAATCCATTTATTCAACCAATAATGACAATACAGTGATGAGCAAAGCAGAGCTGACATTCTGGTGAAGAGAATATAAAAATAATTACAACTTGTGATGAGAGATGGGACAAAGAATAACTGGGCAGAGGAGAGAGCCAACTTCAGAGAGGGTAGTCAAGGAAGGTCTCCCTGAGGAGGCGACATCTTGATGAGGTATAAAGGATGAGAGAAGCCAGCCATATAAGGGCCAAAGAAAACTTTCAGCAGAAGGAAATGCATGAAGGAGGCCTAGGGTGGGAAGGGATTTCTTGGTGTGTTTCAGCACCAAGAGTCAAGTCCAAAATTTGGCTGGTGTTTGGTGGAGGTGCAGTGGAAGGGGCAGTCAGGGCAGAGATCATGCAGAGCTTATTGGCCGAGGTCAGGAGTCTGGGTTTTATCCTGCCAGCTATGGAAAGCTTCCAAAATGTTTCAAGTAGAGGAGTGACCTGATCCATTAAACAACTGCAAAAGTCACAGCCCTCAAGGGCAACTGCTGGAGGAACACTGTGAAACCCAAAAAAGAACCTCCTGCCTAAGAGTGATTGGCACCAGAGCCTGGAGCAAGCAAGACCTCCCTGCCCTTGGGCTGTGAAAGCCCAGCCTTTACTTGCCTGAAATGGTTGAAGAGGGATGGATGTTCCTTAGGGAGCGTAGAGCCTGGACTACGTGACTAAGGTTGTTCTTGTGGCTATAACACTGCTGGGGTTATTCCCAAACATAATGTTCTAACAGTATTTCTAAGCATTGATTCCATCCAAAGGTGGGCAGCTAGGTCTTATCAAATAGAAGATACTAGAGTCAAGCCAGTTAAACTATTTACCTTAACCAAAAGAAGCAAATACAAGCCAAGCTTGAAAAGAGAACAGGAGATTATGATGCTGCAGAGATTTTTGACCAATATTTCTCTCCTGTGGCCCATGACTCATCTGCATCACAATCACCTACAGGACTCATTACAAATGCAGATTCCTGGTCTCCCGCAACCCAGACCTACTGAATCAGAATGTGGCTTAGAATTTGGAAGGGATCTTCTATGGCACATGCATTCCTGCCTAATTATTAGCATAATATAATGTAAGGATAGAAAAACACTATTGGTTATATGCTCTGAGTCTTCTAGACCACCCCAGAGCCGTGAGCATTTTAATGAGTCTCAATTTTAATTTGCAGAAGTATGGATATTTGAATCCAGATAAACAATTTAATCTGTTAAGAAATGTAAGTTGCTTTAATATATTTTTGCTGTTTCTTAACAGCTTTGAGGTAAAATTAACATATAATAAACTATGTTTAAAGTATACAATATGATAAATTTTGACATACACATTCATGAAACCATCACCACAATCAAGATAGTGTTTCTTCATGCCCCTTGATAATCCCACTCTCCTGCTCCTCCTCCCCTTTACCCCATTCCCAGGCAACCACTGATCTTTCACTAAAGATTCTTTTGCATTTTCTAAAATTTTTTATAAATGGAATCCATACATTACATCCTCTTTATTTAGTCTGGCTTCTTTTACTCAAAATAATTACTTTGATCTATGTTGGGACGCCTGGCTGATTCAGTCGATAGAGCATCCAACTCAATCTCGGGGTCATGAGTTTGAGCCCCATGCTGGGTGCAGAGATCACTTAAATAAAACGTAAAAAAAAAAAAAAAGATTCATTTATGTTTTAGATATACATAGTTTATTTTTATTCCTGCATAATGGTCTATTGTATAGATACACAATTTGTTTATCCATTTAACTGCTGATGGATACTTGAGTTGTTTAGACTTTTTGGCAATTACAAATAAAGCTGCTATGAACAAGTCTTTACATGGCACATGGTTTCATTTCTCTTGGATGTATACCTAGAAGTAGAATGGATGGGTAATCTGGTAGATGTATGTTTAACTTTTTAAGAAACTGCAAACTGCTTTCAAAAATCTTTTTATCATTTTACATTTCCACCAGCAGTGTATGAAAGTTCCAGCTGCTACATATACTGCCTACACTTGATCAGTAATTTTTATTTTAGACATTCTTGTAGATGAACAATGGTAACACACTGTGGTTTTAATCTGCATTTCCCCTATGACTAACAATGTTGATCAATAAGCATGGATGTAGTGGTCATCAATATATCTTCTTTTGTAATGTCTATCTAAACCTTTTACCCAAGGGATAAGGGTTATTTTCTTACAGTTGAATGTTGAGATTCTTTATATATTCTGGATACAAGTCCTTCATCAAATACGTGCTTTACAAATATTTTCTCCCTGTCTATAGCTTGTCTTTTTATTCTCTTAATAGTGAATTTTTAAAAGTACACATTCTTAATTTTGATTAAATCCAGTTTGTTGATTTTTTTCCCCCTATGAATCATGCTTCTGATGCAGATCTAACCCTAGGTAAAGACAACCTCCTATGTTTTCTTCTAGGTTTTTGTTTTAGATTTTATTTTAGGTCTGTGATCCATTTTGAGTTAATTTTTGTATATGACATAAAGCGAGAGTTGAAGGTCGTTTTCTGCTTCTTTTATACAGATACACAATGGTTCCAGTGCCATTTACTGAAAAGAAAATTCTCTCACCACTGCATTGTCTTTGAACCTTTGTCAAAAATCAATCCTCAGACATGTGTGTCTGTTTCTCAACTTTATTCTGTTCCCATGATTTATCTTTACGTCAATACCACACTGCCTTGATTATTGTAGCTTTATAATAAATCCTCCAACACTGTCCTTTTTCAAAGTTGTTTTGGGTATTTTAAGTTCTTTGCATTTCCATATGAACTTTAGAATCAGCTTGCCAATTTCTATAAAAAAAAAAAGACTGTTGCAATTTTTATTGGACTTACAGATCATTTGGACAGAACTTTAACAATACTGAATCTTTCAATCCATGGGTATAGTATACCTCTCCAATTATTTATGTACTCCTTAATTTCTCTTAGCATTGTTTTCTAGCTTTTGGAGTACAGGTTTCATGCATCTTTTAGCGTATTTGTCCATAATATTTCATAGCTTCAATGCTATTGTAAGTTGTATTTTTTATTTCAATTTCTGATTTTTTGTTGCTAGCATATACAAATGTAACTGAATTATGTATATTGATCTTTTACCCTGCAACTTTAAAGTCACTGATTAAGTCTAGTAGCTTTTTTGCAGATTTCACAAGATTTTCTATTTAGGTAATTATGCCAGGCACAAATATCTCAGTGTCTTTTTATATTTTTTCCTTCATTGTTTCTTTCTTTCTTTTTTGCCATATTGTACTGCCTAGTTGCTCCAGTAAAATGTGTTGACTAGCAGAATGGGCATCCTTGTCTTGGAGCCTTCCAAACAAGACTCAAGAAAAGCACTGGAGAAAAGCATTCAATCTGGTACCATTACATATAACGTCAGCTATACATTTTTCAAAGATATCATTATTGTCAGGAAGTTTACTTCTATTCTTTGTTTACTAGGTGCTTATATCAGGAATGAAGTTGAATTGTGTCAAAATGTTTTGGGTTTGTTTTGTTTTGCAGTTATTGAGAGGACATTTAAATTTTTTTAATTTTAAATTGTTAAATTGGTGACTCCACTTGTTTAACTTTCAAATATTAAATCAACACTGAATTCCTGAGATAAACACCACTTAATTTTGATGTATTATCCTTTTACATATTATTGAATTTGACTGCTAACACTTTGGTAAGAATATTGCATCTATGATCATGAGGACTGTCAATACATAGTTTTATTTTCTTGTATTGTCTGTCTGGTTGTGGTATCTTTCTCACACTGTCTCATCAGCTAAGTTGAGTCTTTTGTCCTCTTCAATTTACTGGAAAAGTTTATGTAGAATTCATTATTTCTTTCTTTCTTAAATGTTCAGTAGAATTTCTTCATGAAACTCTCTGGCCCTGGAGTCTTCTTTGTAGGAAAGTTTTAAGCTATAATTAAGGTTAACCATTTCTTCTTGAATGAGCTTTGGTAGTTTGTATCTTTTCTATAGAAGTTGTAGAAATACTGGCATAAAGTTCTCCTTTATTATCCCTTAAACATCTGCAAAATCCACAGTGATATTACCGCTCTCATTTCTGATGTTGGTAATTTGTGTCTTCTCTCCTTTTCTCCTTATAAGTCCTACTAGAGATGTATCAATTTTATTGATCTTCTCAAAGAGCCAGCTTTGAGTTTCATTGATTTATCTCTATTATTTTTCTGTTTTCTGTTGATTTCCACTGTGATGTCTAATACTCGTGTCTTCTCCTTCCTTTGGGTTTTAAGTGTCTTTCTCATTTTAATTTATCAAAGTGGAGGATGAGGTCATTAGCTTGCAACCTTTTGTAATACAGCAATTTAGTGCTATAAATTTCCCCTTAAGACTATGTTAGCTGCTTCTCACAAATTTTGATACATATTGTTTTTCATTTCTGCTCAACTCAAAATACTTTTTACTTTTCCTTTTTGATTACTTTTTTGACCCAGGGGCATTTTTAAGTGTGCTACATAATTCTCAAAAATCTGGGGGTTTTCAAAATATCTTTGATATTTAGTTCTATTTTACTTCCATCATGATCAGAGAACATACTGACTTGAATCCTATCAAATTTATTGAGGCCTGTTTTATGATCCAGAATATAGTCTATCATGGAAAAAAATACTCTGTATAAACTTGAAAAGAATGTGTATTCTGCATTGTTGGGTAGTTTGAACTATAAAATTCAATTAGAACAAAATGGTTTATAGTGTTGTCCAAGTCTCCCATATCCTTACTGATTTTCTGTCCACTTGTTCCATGAAGTACTGGGAGACGGGTGTTGAAATTTCTGATTAAGACTGTGTAATCTATTTTTTCTTGCAATTGTCTCAGTTCTTGTACCTTTAGGATTATAAGATCCCATTGAGAAATTGGCACTTTTGTCACTATGAAATGACACTCTTTATCCTAGGTAATATTCTTTGTTCAGAAATTTACTTTGTTTGGTATTAATCAGTCCTGCTTTTTTTTCTTTATTAGTTTCAGCATGATACACCATTTTCCATACTTTTGTGTCTTTGATTAAAAATGGGTTTTTTACAGATGATATAGAGTTGGGCCTTTTTTTTTTAATCACATCTGACAATTTCTCTCTTTTGATTGGGATTTTTGGACCATTTATATTTACTGTGATTAATGATATGACTGGATTAACCTCTCATATTGCTGTTGGTTTTCTATCTGTCCTACTTGTTGTTCCCTTTTACTTCTTTCCCACATTATTTTGGATTATCTTTTATGATTACATTTCATTTGCTTTTTGGCTTATTAACTGTTATTTTAGTAAGTTTCACAGTTTACCTTATTCATCTTTATCACATGCAACCTTTGTGATAATGGTACCACTTCATACAGAAGTAACTTACAACTTTATACTTCCATTTCCCACTAAGTTTCTCATTTCTCTTGGAAAATTTTATCCATTTTTTCTTCAAATATTTTTTTTTGTCTGTCTTGCTTCTCTCTCTTTCCTTTTAAGGACTCCACTGACACATATATTAGACCACATACAGTTGTCCCAGAGATCACTGGTGCTGTTCTTGCTTGGGTTTTTTTGTTTGTTTTTCAGTCTGTTCTCCTCTGTTTTATTATGGATAGTTTCTATTGCTATGTCTTCAAGTTCACTGATGCTTCCTCCTTCAGTGCTGGTTTCTTGAATTTATAAACTTAAAGCAGTGATAACGGTTTCAGTGTCCTTGTCTATAAATTCTATCATCTGTGTAATTTCATAGTTGGTTTCCATTGACAGATTTTTCTCTTCACTATGGGTCATATTTTCCTGCTTCTTTGCATGCCTTATGGGTTTTTTTTTATCAGATTGCTAGACATTATGAATTTTACTTTGTTGAGTACTAGATATTTTTGTATTCCTCTAAACGTTTTGATTTTTTTTTTTCTGTATCACAGTTAGATTGCTTGGAAACAGTTTCTTTAGGTCTTTTTTTTTTTTTTTAAGTTTCACTGGATAGGATCAACACTTAATCTTTGGCTAATGTCTTCTACTACTAGACAAAACCCTTCTGACTGTTCTATTCAATGTCCTGTGGATTATGAGGTTTTCTGTTCTGAATGACAGAAACAGGAACTATTTCTGCCACTATATGTTCCGCAAAGATATGTTTCCTCTAATCCTTGTAGTTGATTCATTCTCCAGCCTTGAGTAGTCTCCTCACATGCATGTACTGATTAGTACCCCTCAACCAAAGATTTGATGGGACCCTCTATAGATCTCTATAAAGGTCTCCACTCTGCTAGTCTGCCCTGTGCACTCTAGCCACTTTGACTTCCCAGACTGCAGCCATGTCTTCTAAACTCAGAGAAACTACTGGGATTTCCTTTCCTGTACCATGGTTTGGAAACTCTTCAGACATTAAGCTGAAATGATCATAGGGCTCACTTTATATGTTTCCCATACTTCAAAGATACCATCCTTTGTTGCCTTATGCCTAATGACTTGAAAGCCATTATTTCCTATATTTTGTCCAGTTTCACAGTTTTTTGGGTGGGAAAGTAAATCCTGTTCCTCTTACTCCATCCTGATTGGAAGAGGAAGTCCTGAAAATACCTTTACCACAGCACTCCCTACATTTGTTTCTGTAACGGACCCTCACAAGACCATACCTTCTTTAAGGCTAGGGAACACACTTTATTTACCACTACACATAAAATACATTCAATTAGCACTGACTGAACTGAGTTATGGTAGAGTGTGTCTCAGTAATTCCTACTCTAGTAAGCATGGGCAAGACAACTCCCTCTTGTCTAATATAAGGTACGAGACTCTGGATTGCTAGGTTCTGATCACACTTCCACCACTAAAGGGCCTACATAATTTTGGACAAAGTACATAATTTCAATAGGTCTCAAATGTGAAATAGAGATAACCTTGTTCATTTCAAAAGTTGGCTGGGAATAACTTTTTAAGGGATTAAAAAAGACCAACCAAAAGGGTTATCAAAAGCAATAACAAGAATCTCTCAGGGAATCCAAGAAATGGCCAGACCTACCAATACCTTTTTGAAGTTACTATGATTTAGTATTCATAAACATTACATTCTAGAATTGTAAAACGCTGGAACTGGAAAGGATCCTTTCACATTTTTACAGACAGGAAAACTAAGACCCAGAGAGGTTAAGTGATCCACTCAAGGTCACACGGACAGTCAGTAATAGAGCTGGGATTGGAACTCTTCCTATTACAACACAATGCCTTTCAGTTCAAACCATCATTTTCTTATTGTTTTCATTGATGATTGTTTTTCACTCATTCTTTGATTTCACAATCTCAGTGTGGTGCAGTCCCATGGATGGAGTGGATTACAATGTCATAAATTTTTTTTAATTGTGAAATCCAAAGGTCACTTGCATAACTGTCATGGTAGGCAATAGGAGGATGATTTATAGATGCAGGAAATATTCAGCTGCAAAGGATTCTTCTGGCAATTAATAGTATTCATTCTATGCCACATGCTGGAGTTTAAAGCTGGAACACTCCTAAAAAAAACCCAAGACCAACATGTAACTGTACATTTCACTGTTTAGTGCTCTTGGGATTAAAATGTCACTATGTCTGAGGGCAGAGCCCTGACTGACCAAGACCAAGGTTTGGCAGACAAAAGTAATCCAGGGCAGGAACCGAATGGAGGATTAAAGTCCAGAGGGGATGGATGTTGAGGTGAAATCTACTGAGCTCCCCCTATTGGACAGGCCCAGAAGAAACAGCCCACAAAAAGGGAAAATCAGAAAACATTGTCCTCCAAAACACAATGCAGCACAAGTCCGTGGGCCTCTCTGGAGCTGAGGTTAAGGGGTAAATGAGAAGGGCAGGAAGCCTGGAAGAATCAGGCCCTCATTTTGCTTGAGTTGTGACAAAGAGGCAACATGGTAAGGGGTCCTCTCATTATAATTTCCTGGAGGAATTCTGCAATGTTCAGGATATCATTTAGAATGAACTCTCTGGTTCTGTACTGATGGTGGAATGCAGCACAGTTGCTCCCTGGCTCCTGGAAATTTCTTATAAGTAGATCCTCTGTTAGAGGAGCCCAGCAAAGGGTTCACATGGCCATTCATGCTGTGGTCTTTAAGAATGTCCTGACCCTTAATTGTTCAGTGCACAACCTCACAACTATATGTTGCAATCCTGCCTGGATATCTTGAGACAAGATATACAGACATAGGAGTTATTTGGTGTTCCACATAATTTACTAGGGATGCAGGGATGATGTAAGACTTACCCACCTAGTTAAGTATCTAAACAAAAACATTTCTCTTTTTGGCCAGGATTTGGGTTTCTGATATCTGGTTTGTAACAGTGAAAAGAAATAAGAGGCCAGCTAAGTAGAAAAACATCTTTATTCAGAGGCTGGTAAAAATTGTACATTTACAGGCTGAGGAAAAGAAACCACATATAATAACAGGTGAGTTTATTTGCGTATTTGTACATTAGTCAGGATAGTACGATTATGGTATGGTCATCTAAAAAACCCAAAACTTCAGTGTCATAAAACTACAAAGGTATATGCCAATGGCAGATCAACTGAGGGCTCTCACCCCAATATCCAAGCTCATGGAGCAGCCACTATCTGAAACTTTGCCAGCAAATGTGACAGAAGAGAAAGAGAATACCAAGTTACCACAGCTTCCATCTGGAAGTGACACATGCTGGCTTTAGTTAACATTTACTGGCCTAATCAAGTCTTGTGACCATGTCTGACAGTGCCCAGGAAGTGGAATTTTCCCCACAAGAAGGGGAACTGGCAACTGGTTAACAGTCTTCCACAGGACGGAGAGAAAGGGTTTCAAAGAAGTCAATCTAGAAGAGTGTCCTAATATTTGGGGAAAAGATATGTTATGTTACGTTATATTATGATTTACTCATACATTCATTCATTTAACTAGACTATTACTCTTTGCCAAGCACTGGGTAGTGTCACTTCAGAGCCTGTGCTATTGCCCACTGACTATGGGGCCTGCCCAAGTAACCACCCGTTTTTCTCACCAGAGTGATCTGGTAAGGAAGCTGGGAAGACTATGGCATCAGAAGAGAAATGAGAGGAGAACACTGCCTCATCCAGGAGAGGAAAATGGGACCAGCCACAAACTTCTGAATAAACAAGCTAAAGAACATCAAAAAAACAAAAACAAAAAAAAACGATGCATCTTGCTGCACAAGGCAAAAGAAAATCTGGAAGGGAACAGCAGAGACTGGAGGAAGAAGGAGACCACAGTGAACTACCGAAGTACATCACTGAGGGACGTCTGAGAGGAAGGGAGGACATCAGAGAAGACAGTAAGCCCAAATCAAGGCCTATCCCCAGACACCAGCCATCAACCACCCTCACGTAGGAGTCTATGAACATAGAATACACACACACACACACACACACACACACACACACACACACACACCCAACAGACCAGTGTGCTTCCTGGCAAGGCCGCAGGCCACTCCATGGCCCAGCTGCCCTCCTGGGACAGCCACCATCTTTCTCTCCCTTTTCCATCTTGAATGGCAATTAGGAGAAGGTTAACTGAGTGTCTTTCTCCCAGGAATCCTCTTCCACTTTTCTAAAATCACAGCGTTAGCAAAAGAAAATCCCAGCTTAGGCTAACAGGTAGGAGCGTGGTGCGGCCCTGGGAGCTGCTGTTGGAAGTGGGGAGATTGGGCGAATCTTCCCAGCGGGAGGTTAATACTCATCATTCGGAGTTGCAGCTGAGGCCCATTTGAGTGACAGGCAGCCGGGAGCTGAAAGAGCTGCTCGGATCCCAGAACTGCTGGCATGCAGGCTTGAAAGAGATTTATTTCAGGATAATTAGCTGGGAGTATTAAAGGTGGCCAGGAAGATCCGCAATTACTGTTTAGCAAACAGAAAGGAGACACACACATGCAAAAAAAAAAAAAAAAAAAAAAAGCCAAAAATGAAATTAAAAGACCCAAATTTTTCTCCACTTGAAAGCTGTTGAATAATTGAAAAAAAAAAAAAAAAAAGCTCAAAGCAACTTTACTATATTCAGGCACACATATAGAAGTGTCAGAGGGGGAAGGAAGGGAAGAAAAGAAGGGAAAGAACAGAGTCTTGGGTGACAAGACTGATGGCAAAAATAGTCTCTTCGAGCCTGGGTATTTGGGGTACAGAATCTTATGACAAATTGTTCTTATACCAAAAGGAACTTTTCATACCTCTTTTCTTTGTTGCTTCCTTTTACTGATACAAAAAGACCTGTGCCAGCACTAGCATTCCTTCAGCTTAAAAAAAAAAAAACAGATTAAATCAAATCATACTAAAGTGCACATATCTGAAACAAGAAGAGTCACATTTCCTAGACATTTGGAAAGAAGGAAGGAAAGAAAGAAGGAAGGGAGGAAAGCAGGGAAGGAAAGAAGAGGCCCTGTACTTTATCCTCTGTGCACTGGAAGGAATGAGAGGCTTCACCGGGGGCCAGAGGAGCTCGGTCCTGGCACCTTCCAGAGTCAGAGGGCTGGGTATTTCATCCTCCCATTTTTCACTTGTCCACTCTGGCCAGAGACAAGGCTGTCTAAAAAGAAAAACAGCACTCCTTTTACCATAAAGTGACCAAAAATGGGATTTTCTAAATAGCCCTATCAGGGAGAGCCCTATTTCTGATCGGGACAATATGAGGGGCATTTTCTTCTCCATGTCTGGTTACCAACATTAGCCAAGGAGGTAAATGGGGCTGCATCCCTTCATGTACTTTCACTTTTGGAGCACTCCAAAGAGGAGCCCAAAAGGTCCCCGTCCACTCTCAGAATTCACTCACTAGAGATGCATTCCTTCCTCAGGTTTTAAATTTTCCCTCTCAGGTGTTTCCCCATAAAAAGGCTCCTTGGAGAACAGATCTTTAAGTTTTTATGAGCTGAGGTCTTGGCCTAGAGTCTTTCAAAAGCCTTCAGAAATAAATGTCAGGCCCCTGGCGGAGGGATCTGAGGAAAAAGGCACCAGGAGGGCGGGGTGGGACGAGAGTGAGGAAGGAAAAGCAAGGTGGCCTCCCAGATTCCACCTTCTCAAATCTGGTCAAGCGTGAATACCACACTAGCTACTCAGTAAGGCTGGCAGGTTTACAAAGAAAAGACTAAGTCTCTGGCCATGTGTGTTTACATCTTGCCGAAAAGATCCGCAGAATTTTAAAACACATAAAACAATAGTTTATATTATTTATGGAAATATATATATGGTAAAAGTATAAAAGTATGCCCAGCAATGATACACACAAACTTGCCAGAGGACGAGAGCCTAGGACTGTAGCTCTGTCAAGTCTTTATTCTTTAAAACAAGGTAATAACACCAAAGGGAAATAAAGAAAGGTAAACAGCTTGAGAATTACTACAGAGGGAAGCCTGATTTGCCACACATTCAAGTGTTCCCAGGAAGTGTCACATTCGAAGGTGTAGGATTCATCAGGGAAGGTTCTGCTCCCACTCACAAACAGCCTCCATCTCCCATGACTCCCCTGGTTACAATGCCAGTCCTGACTTCCCAGTCCATGTTGTGTAGCCACAGAGAAAAGTCTCTTGTTTTTCAGGTCTTACCTTCTTCATAAGATCACAGATTACAGTGGGGAGAATGTCTTCTTCTGCCTGCTCAGGATTCCACACTGAGCCTGTCATATAGCTGGGCTCCTGCAAGCATGTGAAGGTAGAACAGAATTCTGGGAGGAGAGGAGGTTCAGTTTTTCAGGCAATTAGGAATAATTACACAGTTTAAGGATATTCACTGGAGCACTGTTTACAATTTATTTTAATAAAATCACTTGTTCTTTGTTTTTTTTTAAGATTTTTTTATTTATTTACTTGGGTAGAGGAGAGCACAAGCAGGGGTAACAGCAGAGGGAGAAGCAGACTTCCCACTGAGCAAGGAGCCTGACCCGGGGCTCAATCCCAGGACCCTAGGATCATGAGCTGAGCCGAAGGCAAATGTTTAACCGAATGAGCCACCCAGGCACTCCTGTTTACAATTTAAAAAATGGAAACAATTAAATATTTATCAATAGGAAATAGTTTATATGAAGTAAGGCATATCAATAATGTGGAATTTTTTTAGATTATTTATTTGAGAGAGAGAGCATGAGCAGGTGGAGGGGCAAAGGGAGAGGGAGAGAGAATCTCAAGCCGACTCTGGGCAGAGCCGATGCAGGGCTCCATCTCACATCCCTGAAATCATGACCTGAACCAAAATCAAGAGTCGGCACTTAACAGACTGAACCACCCAGGTGCCCCAGTAATATGGAATATTTTACAGAATACTTAGAAGAGTAAGAGTTATGGCAAGTTATCCAAGATGTAGTAAATGAAAAATGCAAGTCCCACTTTAAACACTTGAACACTCAAAAAGAAAAAAACAAACAAACAAACAAAAAAACCACTTGAAGCACTTAAAACGATACATACAGTACATAAACATTTTTACATGTTATTAGAGCTGGACAGCTATATACAGTATCAGTCATTATTCTAACCTGTATCTCCTCACTCCCTACGCCCCTATGTATACAAACGGGTCATACAAAATGAAAATGTCCATGTGGCCCTTCCAGCCTTTGGTTTACTTTGGTTACTAAATGATCTAAACGACACAGGAATCATATTATCTTTAGGCATGGGAGTCTTTGTAGAAGAGCCTGGTGACTCAAGTGCCTCCTTGGGCACATGAGACAACTTACCCCTCCCGTAGGCCCTGTCCTTGCCCAAGGAAAAAGTAAACGTATGGACAAGGTCCCATCCCATAGAAGCTATCCCTGATCTTGGGGCCTCTCCCTATCTCCCGATCTCAGAGCCTCTGCCTCCTTTCCAATCCTACCATGCCCCCACCCCCAGTTGCTGGAGCTTTCAGAAAGGGAAGCTATGGGCAAGCAATTTCAGCTCAGACGTCACAATACAAAGCTGGCTCCTCCTTAGAATGGGAGAAGAAACAGTAAGAATGGAATACAAATTAATCTCAATAAATTATCCTGCTATGGAGAGATGGACAGATGGAAGGAAAAAAAGGATAGGGTAGGATACGATACGATACGGACTGGGTCACAGCGTCAGGATTCTTTAGAAACAGAAACAACAGGATGTATATATGGACAGAGCAATGTATTAGTTCTACTGAATTGGCTCACGTAATTGTGGAGGCCTGGAAAGTCCAAAATCTGCAGGGTAGGTCAGCAGGCTAAAGACCCAGGAAAGAGCTGCAGTTTGAATCCAAAGGCAGTCTTTGTTCTATTAGGGCCATCAACCTGACTGGATGAGACCCACCTATATTATGGACGGGGACCACCTTTACTGGAAGTCTACCAATTTAAATGTTAATCTCATCTGGGCGCCTGGGTGGCTCAGTTGGTTGAGCAACTGCCTTCAGCTCAGGTCATGATCCTGGAGTCCCGGGATCGAGTCCCACATCAGGCTCCCTGCTCTGCGGGGAGTCTGCTTCTCCCTCTGACCCTCTTCCCTCTCGTGCTCTCTATCTCTCATTCTCTCTCTCTCAAATAAATAATAAAATAAAATCTTTTAAATGTTAATCTCATCTAAAAAACTCCTCCACAGAACATCCAGAATAACGTTTCACCAAAGGTCTGTGCATTCTGGCCCAAGCTGACACATAAAATTAAGCATCACAAGTAGATAAAGAGGAAGATAGGCATGTAGCTGTGGAAATACATGACAGAAATAGACAAGAGCTAGAGAGAGGAGACAGATACATAGTCTCTGGAAAGAACTACTTCCACAGTGGTTATTCTGGGAAGAAATGAAATATATTTCTTACTTGTTAAAATGTTTTACAATGAGAATGTACTAATACATTATTTGTGGGTGTGTGTTTACATTTTTTTTTTTTTTAAAGAACAAAGATTCTGGAGGGAAGGAAGGGAAAAGAATGCTATTTATGCCTTCAAACTGCTGACAAAGGAACTCTGCTGTCCTCTACTGCTCCTTTGTAGAAGGGGTTAGTGCTGCTGTCACCTCTCAGATGCCAGGCGGGGTGTAAGGCACTGGGTGCGGAGAAATGAATACAACAAAGGAAGCCCCAAACTCATGGAATCTACATTTACATCATCTCATTTCAACAAGTCTATAAAGTAGGCACTAATGTCCTGCTTTTGCAGATGAGGAAATATGGACTAGGTGATATTAAGAAAATGTGTCTAGGTCACACATGTTCCAGAACCTTATTTCGTCTATCCTCAAAATCTCTCGCTCCTCTTGGGATGAACACTGGACTCCCTTGGCAAAGGGAGTCTGTGTCTCTTGGATATTAGCACAACAAGCATGTTGCAGCTTTTTCAAAGAGATTTCCATTTCCCTTCAGCAGCAAGATAAACTTTCCATCGCCTGCAGCTCCTGGGCCGTGGCTGGCAGCGGCTATACCACAGGCGTGCCAAACGCAAAGAAAGTTCGAAGGACAAACGCAGCCAGAAAGCATCAGAGCTTTCCATCCAGCTTCCAGACTTATTATTTCTTATTATTTCTTGAGAGCGTCCACTGCTCTTTTTAAACAAGGGGCCTATTTTGTGAGCTGCTCAATGGTCTATTTTAAACTCATGGCTGTGTTTGTTTACATTCAATCCCAGGCCTTGCCCTTTGCAATAAACCGTCACTGGCATCGTGCAGAAAAGCATCGTGGAGACTGCCATATCACTGTTTACAGCTTTCTCACTTGAAGAAAAGGAATGGAAATCGAATATTTGCAATTGTCCCAATTCTGAGAGGGCCCTAGAGAAGAAAGATGGTGCCAAGCGTACAAGTCTAAGGATTCCTGGGGCAGCAATGAGTAAGTAGTACAGAGGCACCAGAATGGAAGAGAGGAGAAGAAGAAACTTGACAACTTATTCAACAAACACTTACTGAGCACCAACTATGGTATGTTTGCCAGGCACTGTTCTAGGTACCTGAATACAACAATGAACACAACAAAGAAGCTGCCCTCAGGAACTAACATTCTCTTGAGGGGAAGCAGATAACAAACAATAATTAATAATACATTATATTATATATATATATATATATACATATATGTTATATGTATGACAATATGTTAATAAAAATAATTATTAATAAATATGTTGGAGAAATATTAGGTGCTGCACATGAGAAGCCCAGGCCTTAATGTGACATTGGCTAATCATTTAGAAGTTGTGACATCTGAACTCTGAACATTGTTGGTCTGATTTTATCACCTCCTTAATCCTTTTCATCACCTTGGCCCAAATCTCTGCTCACCAAGGCTAAGCTACAGCATGACCGGGAAGGAAGCCAGGTTGATCCTCAACACCCTCTAGCCCCTTCCAGCCTTTTGCCCACAGCAAAGCTGCAGTCTCCACACTGACACCCAGCAGGCCCTCTCCTCTGCTCTAGGACCCTCAGGTCAGGGAGAGAACAGGTCGCTACAAACACATGTTTTACTCTGTATGGGCTCTGGCTTACCTCTTGCAAGTATTTGCTGTTCAAATGTGAAGCCCTCTCTCCTCCAAGGGCAATGCTTAACCCAAAAGCCTACCCCTGGTGGAGGAATTTTATACTTTGTGAAACCTGAATAAGCAAGATATTTGTAAGCCAAGAGACCTTCTGGGCACTCTCCCGGGATCATATAAATCTCCCTCTCTGTCCCTACATCTGCCTCTTGCATCCTTCACTTGTCAAATGTCATGTTTTCCAAGGACCAGCAGTCACTATGACATGGGAGTAGGGAGGGTGAGAGGAAGCAACAGAGACAAAGAGACATCAGAAAACCTGCACATTTGAGCAAGACATTTGTTAAGAAGGTCTTTGAACCCCTCAGGGAGAAGTCCATCATAGATCTGATCCCATGGTCTATGCAAAGGGACCCCCACACTGCAGTGATGTTTTTGACAAGACCTGTGATTGATCTGCCGGTTCACTAATGAATGGACCTGGAATTGCACATTGCTTTGGCTCTAGAGAAAGCATATGATTACAGCATGCATAGTGGCAAATGCTATAATTAAAGATGCAAAACAGGGTTCATTACACACCCATTTTCAGTGCTTAGAACTTTCTGAAACAGTTTCCTTTTCAGAAGCACCATCTGCAGGTGATAAGCCTCAGGAGACTTTCTTTCACCCAGGACATACCAAAAAAAAATTAAAGAGTAGGACTGGGGTAGGGGAAGGGAGCTTACAAATCTTTAGAATGAAAAAAAACAGAAACAAAACAAAAACCAAAAAGGAACCTACCTTGTCCAGTGAAAAAGTGCAAGAAAGATGGACACATCTCTCAGAATAGGGACCCGCATAGCTGGGTCTGGAGAGTTAGGACAAATGCTGGCTTGCGTTCAGAAGGCAGCACTTGGAAATTATATCATAGCTCTGAAAGATCGCATCTCAGAGTAGATCACTGTAAGACACGGTTTGTCCTGTGATACTAGGTTCACAGCAGTTTCTACTGAGCCATTAAAAAATGAGTAAAATAACTATAATCAGAACAAAGACAAAAACACCCATTGTGAATGTATAGCACACCTTCCCCACCAAAAGCACCAAATAAATTGCTTGGATGTACCTGACGTCTCTGAGTTAGAGCAGACAGAGGAAATGGTCCTTATTTTCCAGGTGGGGAGAGGAAGGTAATGAGGTACAGAGAGGTTAGGTGAGCTGCCTAGGGAGAAGGAGCAGGCCAACAGCCAAATCAGGACCAAAACTGGCACTCCTGATGCCCAATTCAGTGTTCATTCTCCTCAGACTGCACTGTCTCAGAGATGTCAAACACATTATGCAAGAATATCAGGAGTCTGTGTTGAGGCAGAAAAGCCTGGTTTCCAGTTAATAAAATCATCAGTACATACACAGCACAAAAATGCTCTCCCCAGCTGAGGGTAGACCATGGAGTAGGCCCTGGGAGCCCAGGTACCCCCCAAGCAGCACAGCCCTTTAAACGCTGGGTAACAGCGAGGCTGTGAGATGCTGCACCTCTCATCCGCACCCCTTTCAGGACGCATGATTAAATGCGAGCTTAAAGGAGCCTCCATGTTTGCAGAGGCAGGGTGGAGGAAGGAGGTTACTGACGCTGGAGGCACCTACCTGACTAGTCTCAAATTTTGGACCTTCTCTTGATCCTAAAATATAAAAGGGTGGGGGGTGTGAAAGAGAAAAAGAATGTCACATTGGCAGCCGCAAAGACAGTAAGACTGCAAGTTCTGACCAGGCAAGCTAGGAACACCTCGTTCTAAATATTCATGCCCTCTGGCCCTCCTCAGGAAGCATTCTAAAGGACACTTGGGCGTGGGCCACTGGTGTGCAAACTGCATATATGCATGTACACACCTCACACAGGTTGTTATTTTCTGTAACTACTTAAGGAGACTTTTGTGACACTGAACTAGAAGATAATTTCACAAAATCATAGAATCTCTCTCCCTAGGGAGGAAAACTCAGGAAGTCATTGGTCAGCACCTCTGACTTGAGCCAATCTAGGGAGGCACCTTTAAAGACCTCCAAAGACAGATGCAGTAGAACACGCCTCACTTACCTCTAGGAGCGCTTAACTGCTTCGCTGCTAGAAAGTTCTTCCTTAAGAACTTACATCCTCTAGGCTGTGGCTTAAACCAACTCCCTCCCCTCTATCCTGTCATTGTCAGAAGCACATTTGCCTTCTTACGGCAAATTCCAATTTTTCTCTTTAGTACTGGTAGCAACCAAGGATTGCTGTGTAAAAGAGGACAGCATGCAGAGTTATGTGAAAACAAGTAAAAACCACGGATAAGGACCTTTAACTATAATCTAGACGTGTACTTCTACCTTAAGTTGATAACAACAGCTTAAATCACCAGGCCATACCTGAGATGGCTTTTGTAAAAACTTCAGATATTTCTGCCTAGAATGACCAGTTTAAATGAAAACTCAAAGTTTAATAGTAACTGCAGTTTTGGGGCATTCTATTTCAGCACTAATTAGAATTTCTGGTGTATACCAGGGAAAAACTGAAGATTCTAAATTGAAGGCTCAATGAACACTCTGCTAAGGCCACTAAAATGTGCCCCACAATCATGGAACACTACATCCAAAACTAATGATGTAATGTATGGTGATTAACATAACAATAAAAATTAAAAAAAAATAAAATAAAATGTGCCCCACATTGCCCTCATGTTGTTGTTGTAGGGAATCAAGAAATCTGGGCTTTGGATCCTAGTATAACCCCTAACCAGGTTGATTTTTACATAACCAGGTTGCTGTGCAACCCTAGGGAAATAACTTAACAGCCCTGAACTTGAGCTTTTTTCACCTGTGAAGTAAACTTATCAGTACAAATGATCTCAAAAGGGGACTAAGATGTCTAAGATTCTGCCTAATAAGTGTGTGATGATGATGAATTGAGATAAAGCTGTGAACTACTTAGCTCAATGCCTGTAAGCACATGGTAAGCACTCAATATAAATGTTCGCTGTAATTACCAGCTAGTGATAGGCACAGTCTGGGCTCACCAACCGGAAACAGAGCTTTATGTCCTACTCCACTGTCCTGTGAGAACTCCACCACTGAGCCCCCAAAGATCTAGCAACAGGTAAACTCACACTAGTTGTAGTAAACTATCTACACCCACAAGTGAGTCTGTGAAACTTTAGAAAGATGAGGATGACATCAAGAAAACCACAAAGCCCCCTGAAGTCATTAATTCAGACTGTTGCTTTGCAGCTAGCCAGCATTACCCCAAATCAGACCAATCCTGCATCTTAATTACTCAATTGCTGAGCCTCAGTATCATGCCTTAGTACTATGGTATACAGTTTATGTCATTCACTGCACCTCCTTACTGTTTCCTTCTCCTGCACACACAGGAAGACTGCATGTCCCAGCCTCCCTGGCAGTTGGGTTGGGGCCATGTACCTGAGTGAGCTCTGTCCATCAGAATGGTGGGAGTAGTGATAAATGCAACTTTCAGATCCAATCCTTAAAGACATCTGGGAGATATGCCATCTCTCTTTTTCCTTTTGGTGGCAACTGTGGAGGCCACATGTGAAGATGACAAAGTGGTAAGCTGGAAGCTACCTGGATCCAGACAGAGGAGACCTGACTTAAAAACCTGCCCAACCCAAACTGAACTTTGCAAAAGCCAGAAAGAAACTCCCATCATGTTATGCCCCAGCTATGTCAGGGCTTGTTTCTGTAGCACAGCTGATTGTATCCTAATGAATAAAGATTCTGGTTTCTCAACATATTAAGGGAATGGACATGTATTAAGTACCTATAGTGTCTGTCAAATGATTTGGCCCTGAAATCAATTTGGTGGATTGTAATCACCATGTTGAATGAAAAATAGAATAGAAAAGAAAATATCAGGAGCTACTTTTAGCATATATGTAAAAACAGTTTCATGAAATTTTGGTTCAGTTTCCTAAGTGTGAGTTATGTATTATATGAGTGCCAGGTTGTGGTATAAACTGCATTTCTTACTGCGACTTGTGCTCAAAAAATGGAAAGCTTATAGCAATCTCATGAAGTAGGCATTATCCCCATTCCACAGCTAAGGGCATCATTCAGAAGGTCTAAGTGATTTTTCAAAGTTATACAGCTACTAAGTGGTGGCACTGGCATCCGGGCCGAGGTCAGTGTGCCTCCAAGTATCATGCATGTTGGTCTCCATCACAGGTGGGACAGCCGGCAGCCACCGGTGCACAGCCACATCAGCCAGCCTCCTCCTGGGGCTCCTGAACATGGAGCCTCCAACCTTACCTGGCCCTTCGCACATTTTTAGGAGCCATGTGTGAGCATTCCGATGGCTTCTATTTGCGGATATTTCAAACAGATGTGCATTAAAAAAAAAAAAAATCACACAAATTTCTCTGCCTATCTGTAAAATAGGTCAGTTTATATTTGATTTCTCCCAAGTGGTGCCTCAAATACCACAGAAGGAAAACTGAGAGAGAAAGGTTAGCTGATGCCAGGCCAATGATGACAAAAGGGGATCTGATATTTATAAATCCTGAGCATCAGATGGGAAAAAGGGAAGAAAGAGAATCCATTCTTATAAGGCTAGATGAGGTAAAACAGAAAAACTTGAACTCTAACAAGACTTAGCCATCCCACTTACTCTCACTGATCCCTCAAGTGCATCTGTGGACAATTCAAAACTAAAATATGGATACTGCATATCTTGAAAATCAGTTTGAAATATTCCTGGGAGCTTTGCCCCTTTAAATATCAATCTACATGGTTATCAGTTTGGCTCCTAAGTAACTCAGACCTTGATTCTTTGGGAAATTTGAACATTGTCGTCTAATTCAGAAGCTGGAAGAGTACTGTAGGTCTGATTGTGCCTAGTGACAAGAGACAGGCAAGGGGCCATGGCCACTCCAATGGAGGAGTCCAGGGGCCACTTCTATAGGTGTCAGATAACCAGAGCGCTAAAGAAGACCAACAACTTGAGCTTTTACTTGGAATGGACAGAGAACATGCTACAGCCAAGTTCACCTCCAACCCCTCAGGGCTACAATTCAAAAGAAGCTCTGGAATGGCAAACAAGTCTTGGCTGGCAGCTTCCCAGGAAGGGAGGTCGGCTCTCAGTAGGTGGTATGGTACAGGATCTCTAGCCTTATGGCCAGCAGAGGAGCTTCCTGCCTCCAGGCAACCGGGCCTAATGCACACAGGAGGCAGGTACCGAAATGAACAGGATTCTGAGAGCAGTTCTCAACCACTTTAACTAGGGTCTGTTCTATTCTACCATGGCCCCCCGGAGTCACTGCCAGAGACAGACCTTTGTGCTTCCTCGGGGGTTGCCCGAAAATCCACAATCATAAAAGGTTAGCAAAAATGACTTTGTAACCCCCACGCCTTGCCCAGGCAGCTCCACTCTCAAACCCATGTAACAGGCACACATGGACTCGTCACGACTCCCAGACCCTTTCCAGCTGAAGAGTGCTCCTTGAGGCGGGACCTTTCACGTTGAATATTTCCAGCTCAAATATTCCATCGGAAACATTTGGGCCCCATCTGAGCTCACATGTTCTGGCATGGCCTCACCCACATCCCTCCCCATCCACCCCCAAGAAATAACAGTCTGATAGTCCTTCTCTTCTCTGTCTCTTTGGAAAGGGAAGATGTTACTCACTAACCTAACAAGTGTATTTAAAAATTGCAGCTGACTGCCATAGTAAATTCATGTCATGTTTTTTATGATAGATAATATTTCAGAGACACAGTCCTGAATGGAACCTAAAAAAAAAAATCTTCTTAGAAATACAATTTCTGTTCAGAAACTCAGCTGCCCGCTTTCAGCTGTTACTTCTATAGAGACAACACGTTCTGGATCCTGGCAGACAGGCAACAAGGCCAGCTAGGGGCCGGTGCAAAGAAGAAGTTTGTGTGTAACTTAAACTTCATGTGGGAAACTCCAGTCATGGTAGCACACCTTTAAATCTCATTAAGCCCCTTCTAGGTATCAAAGGTGGGCCAGTCGTGCCATTTCCTGAGTCCTGTCAAGTACAGGGTACAGGAAATTGACAAAAGAGCTTCCATTAGTCTAGCCAAAATTCACATGGCCCTATTATTAAGATGCTGCCTCGTCTGATCACCCTCTTAATCTATCACAACTCCAAAAGGATAATCTTTTAAAAGCTTCCCGCTTTCCCACCCTTTTAACCCCCAAGTCCTTTCCTTTGTTGCTTAAATCAAGGTAAGTTGATTTTGTGCAAAGTTTGGAGGAGAGAATGCTGGTAGCTGGTAGGTGACAAAAAACAAACCAGAGACTTTTCTACCAAAGAGAACAGAAGCTGTTCTCTTTGATTCAAGACTGAATGTTAACACTTTGTAAACAAAGATGATTAAAAAATGCTGCCTTCCTTTTTTTTCTTTTCTTTTTTTTTCTCAGAGTCTTCTCACAGTACCTGGCACTCTCAAAAACCCCCATTAGGCACACCACAAGAATACATGGATTACATGCTCTTTGCTGGTTTGTTTTATAAGCCAGGGGCCACTTAAAGAAAAGAGAGCCTCCTGTCCAGGTGTCCCTGCTTGGCAAAATTATGGAGGCAGATTGATGTGATCTAGAGGTAAAGGACATTAACATCTTCAGACCTCTGGCAGGCATACGACCAGGCCAGCTCCAGAGAGGCCCTGAAGAGCAGAGCAAGACTCACTTGCACCCCTGGACATCTCTCTCTCTCTCTCTCTCTCTCTCTCTCAATAACGACTTTTATTCTGGGACCAGGCTGGAAGGCAGGTGCTCCCCCCGCTCACGCAGAATGAGGAGCTGAATGGGCATGCAAGATGGACTGCCTACATTATTGATTTAAGACGGCCAGCTGACGGTACACTGCGCCTCCTTTTATTTATTTCCACAAGGTACACCTTTCTCTAAACTGAATTGTCTTTGATTTGAAAGCCAGGGTGTCTTCTCCCCCCACCCCCAAAGAAACTGAATCCCATCTCGACACAGCTGCTCAAAGGCAGCCTGGTGGCTGTTACCTACTGAGACGAGCTTTTGTGCAGGCGAAGGGAAGACAAGGCCCGCGCTGTGAACATAATTTTTGATCATTTCTGTTTAAATATGCTGAGTGTCAATCAGAGAAGTTTGAAGAACATTATAATTACAAAATATATCCCTGCTCTATAATCAGTATTGTTTGTTATAGTGGCCTCGATGGTGATAACGATTTCAATATGTAATCCGTAGAACTTACAAATACCCATTTTACATGTGTGTTTAGGAAATACACTGGGAAGAGGGAGAACAAATAAAAAGGACTACACCAGTCAATGGCATGTTTGGATGGCTGGGTTATTCTCCCCGTGACGGCAACAGTGATGATGCAACATTAATGAAATGTTCTCTACCTCAGGGGACATTTTGTGGCCAGAACCCCCTGGCCTGGTACACTGGGTCAGAACTCTTTGGGTTCACTAAGTGATTGGTTATTGCCTCAATTTTACTTTCACCTTGTGTGGGATCTTGCGGGACTCAGCCTAAGGCAGGCACATTCCCACAGTCACCCTCAAACTGTGTCTCTGTGTATCTGTGTGTTCTTAAAAGGCAAGAATGAGAAAGCCCACAGAGCCACCTGGATGGGAGAGGGCGAACTGACTAAGCCATGCTGACTGGGGACTTCATCTGCTTTACTTTGAAAGCCTCTCACCCTTTAAGAGGCAGACTGGAAATGAATTTTAAAAGAGGCCCCCAATACACCCTCAGCCTTCCCTTCACTTTGATAAGCAAACCTACCCATCCAACATCTTCCCACCCCAGGATGGCTTCCTTCATACCCACCTCCCATAGGACCCCCGGCTTTGATGACAGAATCATCTGCCAGCACTCCAAGACCTGCACAATAACTGGACAGAACTGGCTGCCTTCCTGGGAGCCCTTCATGAGCCATCAGAGAGGAAAGTTCCAGCGAAAAACAGAATCTGCCTTCACTGGCTTCCTTATACCTACAGGGTCAAGTCCACCCTTTCTCGGCTGCCGCCCCACGCTGCCGTCTGGCTCCAGCCTGGCAATTGACCCTCTCGCTACAGAAACCCTCTTATTCACAATCCCCCACATCCCACCTTTGCCAGTGCCTTCTCCTGCTCTGAGAGCACTCCCCAGCCCTCCTGCTCCAGCAATCTCGATCCTACTGGGTCCCCGCCAACACACATCCATACCCACTTCCCCACACTAGGACCCCCAGTCTGATGCTCAGGCTCTCTCACTTGGCACCTGGGATGTGCACTCTTCGGGACAATTATAGTATTTGAGAGTAGGACGAGGCCTCACATTTCACCTAATACAGCATCCTTCACTTCTTCAAGTGTACGCTCAGGTTTCTCAACTGCAGACCAGAGACCTTGCTCCTAGGCCCATGGAGCTTCATAAGCTTCTGGAGGGCAAGTTCCCAATATGCTGCCTTGCTCTGTCCTCCCCTGCAGAGGAGCACAGAAGAGCTGGCGAATGAAGTGCTCGCTGCCACACTGATTTAGGTTGCCTGACGATTCTGAGGCCATAAATGGTCGCTTTTTATTTTTTCCACAGTGTGTAGCTTTCTCCAAAGTAAACTCCCTCTTATGTAAAAGCCGTGTTATCCTTAGCCCACCTTTTCTCTTTTCCTCTACTTCTCCCCTCAAAGTGAATCCTTTGTCAAGGCAACAGGCGTCTTCCTTAATTGCCACAGTTTTTCTTCCCAATTATCACACCACAGGCTTTCCGTCCCAGGTCCCAAGTTCTGGATCTTGTTCCAGGGAAAGGCAAATAAAATAAAAAATGCCAAAAAAGAAGCTGTAGAGAAAAGAAAGCAAGGGCCCTGCCTCTCTCTGAGTCCTGGTTGCTACTTACCAGACTTGTCCCCCACCCCATGCCCTCGGGATTCCACAGTGGCCCCCCATGTCCTTTCAAGTCTAACATTAACTTTACAAGGTTTATCTGTTTCAGTCTCAGTTTTGAATCACATTTTTTCTTTTCAACAAGGCCAGGAAGTGGCCACTGTAACTTGTTAGCAAAGTCATATGGGAATATCCAAGCAGGTATACACTGTATATTGGATTCAGGGGTAACATCGGCCTGGGGTATACAGGGATGGCTTCATGGGGAGAACAGGATTTGAAGTGGGCCTGAAGAGACAAACTGGATTTGGACAGTGTTTCAAGTGGGGGACAGGAGGGGACAAAGTCACAGGAGCAGAATCCAATGTGGCTGGAGACAATTAACCAGGAGTGAGTATGAACTACAGATGTCCCTCAAACAATGTCCACCAGTGACACGGTCAAGCAACTTCCTCCCATCACTTGGGTGAATGGAGAAAAGGGGGCGTGGGCAGGAAGAGAAGGATGGAAAGTCAGGGGACCTCTGAGAGGACAAAGCAACCAAATGCTACTCCTAAGGCCCCTAGCCAAAGGCAGAGGACGAGTGTTGGGAAGGGCCCTGGGGACATTTCCCCTGCCTGTGTCCCCCCTCTTCCCCAGCACCTGCCACAGAAGGGATAATAAAATATTAATTTATCTGATCTGGGGCCACCCAGGCAGTATCATGTCACATGATACTTTAATGACCACAATTCAGGCAACACAGCCTGGCTGTGAAGGAGGAACTCCTCTCCTAGCCCAAATCCAAAAGGTGCTCATGTTACAGGAAGGAACAGGAAGTGGGGCTCAGAAAACTGAGCATGGGACCCCATGAATGCACCAGGGCCCCCTGGGAGCTTGCTCTGTCTGTACAGGATAGAAAGGCATCTACCACTTTCCACCCTATTCCTCATCACCACTGTTCTAAGCGTATGGTGTCACTCCAGAACTAATAAAATGTGAAAGTCTAATTGTATTAGCAATTTCCCATCATATTCTATTAATATGTATCATATTGGTATCCATTTTCACTAATGTGACATGAAAGGCAGTAATGCGATTACTTTTTTAGTGAAAACAAATGCTAATGTATTGAAATGTTGACCATATAAGCTGGGAGATATGGCAACCAGCAGGTATTTGGGACTTTCTTCTTCTTAAAAAAAAAAAAAAAAAAAAAAGGAAGTGGAGGAAGAGGGAGGTGTCAATCAGAACTGGACAAAAAAGTTTCAAGTGTGCCATAGATACTCATGGTCAAAACCTGCCAACAATAGAACTCTTCTCTAGGGCAGTGCCTGGCACACTGTAGGTTAACAGGCACAATGGGAGGCAATTCAATATAGAGTTAAGACGTGGTTGTTGACATCAGAGAGATCTGCCTTCATACTGGAATTTTCTAGCTGGGAACTTTGGGCAAGTTAATTTCCTTAAGCCTCAGTTTCAGTATTTGAATAACAGAGATAATAACAGCATCAAACTCAAGAGATTCTTAATAGAATTAAATGAGATCACGCTTGTAAAGCACTCGGCAGTGTCTGACACATAGTGAATGTTCACAAAATATCAGAAATTATTGTTGTGGTAAACATAAGAGCATTAAGAGTCTAAAACTTTTTGTCCAATAATATTACTTCAGGTTCAGCATGTAACCCTTTAAAACATGTCCTTGTTGTTCTGGAATAGTCTGCCTTCTTTGGAAGATGCAGAAGAAAATGCTACATTCAAACTGTAAGGAAAGAAAACGTGGGGAATGGAAAATAAACCTACCGACAAACCCTTCTGAATTTTGTTCACTGCTAAGAATAAGTGAGATTTTAGGATCAAAAGTGCAAAGAACAAGTGCCATTTTGAAGTGTAAAAAAGTGTTGTTTTTGTTGTTATTTTCATCCAGGTCCTTTGTCCCTTCCTGCTAGTTCAGAAGTGAAAACCCAAAATCCTTTTACTGTGCTGACCAGGAAGCAAGAGAGGTATTCACCTAGAGACTCAGGCAGGGCCAGGGACACAGAGGGTGTGAACTGGCCACCAAGTGCCTCTGACCCAGGCTCCTAACCAGCTGGGTGGTAGGTACTCTAAGAGAGCTGTGGCTTTTCAGAGGCTCTTCACAGACAGGACGCCTGCAGGAGGGAAGCTAGAGACGAGAGAGGACCAAAAGGCCTCTTGTGGTTATTCCCCAACAGGATCAGTGTAAGACAATATAGGTTCTGGCTACTGAAAGCTGCCAGAGCAATTTCTGCCCCAGTGACACGAGATCATTTCCAAGTTCCCTTCTGACTGCAAGAGGCTCTGACTCTACAACATGCACCTGAGAGAACCAAACCACTTAGCCATCAACTTTGACTTCTACAAGCAACTCAAAGTTTTTCCATGGTCCAGAATTCCTAAAGCACACTTTCCCTTACATATTTGGAAAGAGCATCTATGAAATGAGAATGGGTTTGTCCAAGGTGCCTGGTGTCCTTCTGTGCCAGGACACAATGAAAATTTCATTTTCCACATCAGAGAATTCCGTACATTTGGAGTTTTACATTATTTAGAATTACACTGGACTGCTCCTTTCGTAAATGAAGTTTATGTACTAAGCATTATGCTCAGCACTGTATTTAATACATCAACCCTCTGAGACAGGCATTATTAACCCCATTTTACAGATAAGGAAGCTGAGCTCAGAGAACAGCCAGGAACTAGAGGCAGCACTAAGAATTAAATCCAGCCTGATTCCAAACCCAGTATTCCCCAGAGGACTACCCGCCTTTGTGGGATCATACTACTTCTTGACGAAGTTACTAGAAGCTCGCTGAGGTCAAGAATTGCCTTTTACCAAATCCAATGAAATCAGGAGCTCTGAGTTTAATCCCTGCCTCCACCTCTCACCAGTTCTGTGAACTTGAACTGTTATCTGACCTCTCTAGGCAGGGGAGCCATGTAATTTATAATCCAGACCAGAACACAACTGAGACGGAAAGGGAAAACTAACCAGACAGGATGCTGGGATGACAGATAAACCAGCCTCACACTCTCATTTGCAAAACAGGCTGGATGAAACACCGAGGTCACCTCCAAGCTTGAGAACTTGGATTCTAGGAGTACAGTTAAGGGGGGAAGGATACACATCTAGACATCCAACCAGGAATATAAAATGGTGAATACTGGGGGCCCAATGAGTGCACAGATGTGCATTTATTCATGTTTGTTTCATCTCTGAAAAACACTACAAAACACATGAAAGAAAAGCCATCTCTAATCTCACCAACTAGAGCCCTCTTTGGAGTTTGGTACATTGCTCTTTCCTGGTTTGTACATATGTTTCCACAACATAACTATATAAACACATCTTTTTTTTTTTTTAATCAAAAAGTGAGTGACCATGCTATCGGCCTGCACTTGCACTCATTCTCACACCAGCATATAAAGATCTGCCTAATAAGGTAATATGCTGCATAATCTTCCATCACATGCATGGGATTATACATCTCATCATTTCCCCTCTTACTGGATATTTTAACTGCAACCATTTCACAAACCAATTATAAAGAATGTCATTCTATATATGTCCCTAATACAGACAAAATACTCCTGCTATTATTTTTAGGTGCTACATAAGAGCACTTTAAATTCTAAGGAATCCAGCCAAACTACTCACCAGAAAGTCTGTACCAAAATACTGATTCCCACTGACACTATTTGAGTCTGCCCATTTCCCTGAATGCTTGTCAGAATCAAATGTTTTCATTTTTGCAAATCTCCTAGGCAAAGAAACAATTATATATTAGTGTTTAACATTTCTTAAGTAACTAGTGAGGCTGAGTATCTTTTCAAATGTTTATCAGCCATTGACATGTTTTTCTGTAAATTACCTGTTCATACTTTTGCCCATTTTTCTATGGGTTGTCTTTTACTTCCTGCTTTGTACAACCTCCTTCGTGTATCAAGAATAGTAATCCTTTATATATCATGCAAATATCTTCCCCAAGTTGGTCATTTGTCATATAAATTTATTTATATTGTCTTTTATCATACTCAAAACTTTCTGCTTTTAAGTCCTATGTTTCTGTTCTTTTTTCTCCAAGGTCTCCAAGGTTCCTGTCTTCCTTTGCAAGTCTATTCCACCCCTAAGTTTATTAGGGTATTATGCACAGTGGAAGTTCTGAGGCCGGGAGTCTCCTGGAATCATATACAAAGAGGGTCTGGTTGAAGCCACACCTCACGTACCCTAGGGGATTGCTGGGCAAGACTGGGGGATAATGAGCAGCAGAGCTATTCCTGCTTCTCTCCCAAAATGCCCCAAAGGGCAGAGAAGAGTGGATCCACACTGCCAGCGGTCTGAGAGCCTAGCTCAGTGAAAGGAAAAAGTTCTTTGAGATCCCATGCTTTATCCTGAATTCATTAGAATTCTGTTTCTACTCCGTAATTTATTAATACTTATTTTGCTATAAAAGTAGCATTATGATTACTACTAAACTACATTATTTAACTTCCCCTCCTTGAAATCATCCACCAGGTTTATGAGGCAGGCAGCACTGGGCACTTCTAGTGGTAACTGAACCCCAGGTCCAGGCATTTTTAATACTGCTATTAAAATTAGACCAAAGCAGAGAAGGACAGTGTCGAGTTGACAAGTTCCATAGGTTAGGGAATTTAAAGCTCCTTTCAGGACCTGTCATCCTGGGAATCTGACCTGAGAGCTGAACACCAAGGGGAAAGGTCTGGGCTTCCAGAGCCCGTTGCAGATGCCTCCATTCCCTCTGCCCCTCCTGCCCTTCCTCCACAACAGTGTCTCAGCTCCTTTTCCTTCCTTCCACTCACCCTACCCTTTCCTCAACATCCCCGAACTCCTCTCGTTGCCCCACAATTTTCCAGCATATTCTTGGATGGGGCTGCTTTATTCCTATTTTGGGGCCATAGATCACAGACCTGCAACCAGCCATCCAAAAGGCCTGGGAAAGCAAAGACACCTTTACTGTAGGAGTTACCATGGAATGTGGCCTCTTCCACTAAGACAGATGCTGTAGCAAAATGCTGCACTAACATTCAGGGTTAAGATAGTTACTGTCGGGTCTCCTCATGTACAAAATGGGGCAGAAAACGGTACTATTTCATAAGGCTCCAGGGAGAATCAAATGAGTTAATACAGATAAAGTCCTTAAGACAGTTTCTGTCACAAAGTAAGCCCTCCATAAATGTTAGCTATTGTCCATATTACTATACCATATTTAAGCGCTCAGAGTTTGTCAACTAACAAATGGTTCTTGTGCCACCACTTTTATCCATAGGAATAAGCAATCCCCTGTCCTAAAAGCAAGGAGGGATAAGGGCTGAGGTAGCACAGGGATGGGGGGTGTGGGGAATGATGTCAACCAAGCACATATGTTAGAGTAGGTAACCTGCTTGCCCTATCACATGGCACTTGCATTCCAGGCTGCTCCAGAAAAGATCAATAGATCTGTGCATTGGTTTGCATTGCTTCCAACAAAAAAGATTTAGATGAGAAGCGGCAGCAGCCCCTGGAGGCCCAATTTTTCAGATGGATTTACTTAGCAAAAGTTCATACCTGCACAAAGTCTTGCATCCTTCTCTTGGGTTGATCCTGAAGTAGGACTCCCAGACACTTTCCACTCTCTCCTTTCAGTTCTGAAGCCACACTGTGACTTGTCACTGCTCTCTGGTTTTCATTCCGACTGCCCATGGGGCCCCATTCACAGCATGGCCCTACCTCTTACTAAATGACAAAAGATCAAAGCTTTCATAAAGCCACAATGAGAGGGAAGGAGAGATCAGGTTATTCACTATACACATACACAGGCATGTGTGTACTCATGTAAGTACACACACACACACAAACACACACACACTCCTCTGCCAGATTACAAACTGCCAAGCCAAACAAGCCATAAACTCTTATGAGGGATGAGGGGGAAAAGCCATGCCAGAGCGATAACAACAATGTCAAATTTCAGACATGAGCAGGTTTTTGTGTGTTTGGGCTCCAAACCATGGGTTTGTGATGGAAAAGCTGGAAAAGCTGACAGCCCCGTAGAACTAAAGCAGCTCAACTGGGTGCCACTATAATAAATCAAAATCAGTTATGTAAAGTGTAAAATTATCATTTGGAAATCACTCTCTGAATAATTCAATCATTGACTTTCACATCAAACAACCATTTCAACCACCCACACACACAGTTCAGTCTCACACTGGTCTTAAACTCTCTTTAATTATCGGCATTAACCTATCACATTACTATTTCATTCCTATTTCATCCTGGGGGAGGGGTCAGTGATTATGATAAATCACAATGAACGAGAAAGACTTTCAGCTGTCCTTCCACACGGTTCCAGAGTTCCCTTGATCTGACGGTGACAGGTCTGCCTTTGTCCCAGGAAGGGACAAGGACAGATAAGCAGCCTCCCTCTTGACAAATGCATTACGGATGCCAGTCAAACAAAAAGGCCAAAGAACCTAGCTCTGCAGCTGTGCATGGCCGTCTCCCATGCCTACATCCCAGGCTGAGCAGAGAGGTCTACTTGCCCCTCTGGCTGGTGCGTGGAACATGCAGATCCATGTAAACAAATTTCACCAACAGCCTAGTTCCGTATACCCCATTGAGCAGCCATTACCATAAAATAATAACAACAAGAATTTTTAAAACACATGCATATGTCTAAAGCTAATCACTTACCCCTCCAAGAACAGCTTACTGAGCCACAAAGGCAAGTCTCTTATTATACTCTTTCAGGGGACTCTAGCCCTTGCCTTAGTGATCCCAAGAAACGGGCTGCATAAGAACAGGCTTCAGGTGAATATTTCATTTAGGGAGTCAGGCTTTCCTCCGTTGCTGGTTGAGAATCCAGCTTCCTAGTTCTGTGTATCTAGGAGTGTCTCCCCATCCTTACTTACCACTCCCACCCTCTCACCTTTCAGATCTTTGGGTTTCCATGTATTTAACAGTGAAGGGATTACCATAAGGAAAAGCCAACAAGATAAAAATGTTTCTGTACAGATGTCCACTGCACCTACCATACAAACGAAGAAAACAACCTAAATGCCATCTATGATACCCAGGTTAAATAAACTGTGGTACATCCATTCAATGGAATGCATTTCAACCACTGAATATCATGTTACACATGTGCATTTGTAAGCAACAGAAAGCTGTTCGTAGCATATTTTTAAGAGAAAAAAAGCAAAATCAAGTGAATCATTTGAGAGCATGTAAACAGGTTTGATTCTACTTCTTTTTAATAGGTACGAAGAAAGAAGACAAACTATATCAGGGTATGTCCAAAATTCTGATAATGGTTATATCTGGTAGCATTATTACAAGTGATGCTTACTTCTCATTTTCTACTTTATTTTGATCTGTATTTTCTAATCAGTCTACAAAAAAGCAGGTTAATAGAGTAGTTAAGAGCATGGACCTGGAATCAGTCTTCCTGGAATCAAATCCAGTTCTGTCACTAAAGGATGTGACCTCAAGTAAGATATTTAACACTCCAGTGCCTCAGTTTCTTTATCTGTAAAATGGGGAAGTGATGATTCCAGCCTCTCAGGACCACTGGTGAGCATCAGATGGGATGATTCTGTAGAGCCCTTAAAACAGTGGCTTACACATAGTAAACACTGTGCAAGTATTAGCTGTGATTATTCAGATAATCATATCTTTCTTGCATAATTAAAAAAAACAAAACAAAACAGGGAACCTCAGGCCAGCTATTAGACCTTAGGTACATCCGCATCTCTTGGTATGCATTTTCTCAATAGTAAAATGAATGAATTAGATAGACGACCTCAAAGATCCATCCCCATTCTGTGAGGGCATAATTCAAAGTGGATGCTTCTGAGCCTGGTGGGCCCTGAGTGTAGCCCTGAGTGTAGCCTAGAGGGTAAAGAGGACACTTCAAAGCAGGATGCAGTGGGGGGCTAGTGGGAAGAGGGAGTGATGGGGCCCCTGAGAAAGATCAGAGGAAGTGTGAGTGCAGGGCTGGGGGGAGGGGAGACTGCAAGAATGCCAGCCAAGGCTAGCAGCCTCTCTACTCAACTATGTGATTAAGTGACTGGCTTCTCTTTTTCACAAAGCCAGACTCTAGCTCAAAGAACCTCAGGGACTATTTTAAAGAAAAGTTATTCCTTTGTTTTTAATTGTAATTAAGTATTTTATAATTTTTAAATGGTGCAATTTACATGTCACTTCCATGATGCACTGGGTACCCTTCACCAGAGGGAGAGAATGTAAGTTTAAGAGGACTGCTGTGTATTATTTTGTGATTAGCGAATTGCATTTATGCAATTGTGAGTAGAATGGAGATACTGGGATAGTTCAAGACTTCATTAAACATGCCAGAACTTTAACAAATTTACATGAAGCCAAAGTTTATTCACGTTAAGATTTCATTCATCCTTCTTCCCATACTTTGACAAAATGTTTAAGTTAGTTTCTCATTTTATTTGTCTACTGAGTTCCCTAAGTTAGGGAAATTAGTATTGTGTATGCGGTTTGATTTAATTAGCAATTGGGGAAATCGGCCTGGCATGTTTCATGGAAGCTTGGGGAAATTGTCAATTAGCATTGTGTTAATTGGTGTCTGCCGTCCTTGCTTTTTAGTTTTTAACCCCTTTTACCTTGTTCCCTCTTTCAGTATGTAAAATCTGGCTGTTTATTATTCTTTAAATAAAGGATTAATTGCCTGAATTCCTGCCTCTGCTCCATGTCCTTTTTCTCCCGGAACAGATGGGGAGTTGGGCAGGCCCACAGTGGCGGTCTCGTTGCTCTCAGGCCCTGGTCCTCCCTGGCACAGAAGGAAGCACTCTCTGCTGTACTGCCCTATGCCCAGACTGAAGCTTCCTCTCTGCTGTCATCAGTGCCCAGTGGACCTTCTCTGCCTGCTATCACGGAAGATCCCTCCTGGTTCTCAGGAAACCCCCACTGCTCGTTTTTCTGGAGCCCGTGGCTGATATACTAGATTTGAGCAACTCATGTCATCTGGCCCAATGAGTACCCTCCAGGAGGGCAGATGGGGGAGCCTCTCCAAAGGCAGGTTGGAGGCTACATGAAGTGCTTCCTGGGAGCCAGCTCTTTTAATCTCACTATAGCCCCAAAACCCAAAAGGTAGGTTTATAGTAAAAAGGCTGGGGTTCAACTCCACTTGTGGGATGCCAGACGAGCCACTGTTCATCCCGTTCAACAGTGTATTTCCAGAGTTCAGCCCTTTGTGGACTGTATGGTCCTCAACCAGCAATACTGGTATTAGCTGGGAGCCTGAAAGAAGTGCAGAATCACAGGCCCCAATGGGATCTTTAAGTCAGCATCTGCATTTAACAGACTTCCCAGGGGATTCACATCATATTAAATGTGAGAAGCACTGACCTAGCACATTGCTTGACTTTTGTTAAGCCAAAAAGTTGACTCTGCTGCTAGGTGTTTGCTGTACCATAGTCATTCTCTTTCCCATAGTCATAGAAATTTTGACTAGGCACTTAGCTGTTCAGACAAAGAATACATTTCCCAGACTCCTTTGCAGCTAAATTTTTTACCATGTGACCAAGTTCTGGCCAGTCAAATGTAGTGGAAGTTTCCAATGACAACTTCCAGAACACTTCCTTAAGAGAGAACTAGCATTCCACTCCTCTCCACCCATCGTACTGGCTGGAACATAGATATGATACCTACAGCTCCATCTTGGACCATGAGAAGGAGGGTTATACTTGGGTCTGCCAGAGCAGAAATTTGGAAGGAGACTGGCTCCCTGGAGACTGATGAGCAGAGCCCCCAACTTACCCTAAACTGCCTCCCCCACTTTTCTTTGAGGTGGGAGAGGGTCCTATCTTTCATGGACAAGCCTACTCCTGACTAATAAAAAATCCAAAGCCCACCTTGTCTACATAACACAAAGTGCTTGCCAAAGTAAAGAGGAGGTGGGGTGAGGAAATCACCTACGGTGTATAGAACCTGTAGGCAGAAGTCTCTTGAAGACAAGTGTCAGTTCAACAAGATGCTTGCGTATAAGTAGAAGTGTCCAACTGTGAAATTAAATGGCTACTTCACTGAGACAGCAAGCTTCCCCCATCACTGGAAATGTTCCAACAATCAGCAATCAGGCCATCTTCCTGTGATTCTGAATGCTGCAAAGGACATTCCTGCCTTGGAATGTTCCTTTACAACCACCCTACCTTCTCCCTTTTGCTCCTCTAATCCTTCCTTCCAGTACTTTTGTAACCAATTCCCTACATTAAATCTCCTCTTTGTGAAACATCCCAGGTGGTTCCTGTTTCCCTGGCTAGACCAGCTTTCATGGGTTTCTCTTCTCCCCTGAGGCTTCCCCAGCACATGCCAGAGGGGGACATATATAAAATTAGCACCTGGTGGCAGCAGCATCCACCACCAGCCCTTCCTGCCCTGGCTGTTCCCTGAGCTGTCATCCATCAGACAGCCAGCAAGACCAGAGGGCTGTAGAGTCTTCAACTTAACACCTAACAATCACAGCTGATGAGGCTGCGCTCTGAGACAGATCTATGGCTTCAATTTCTCACCAGTATTTTAGTTCCCCAGGCTAGTTGTCATGTAGCTGGTCTCATTGAGAGGACATTAAGGGACCCATTTTTCAGGAGTTGGCTTATGCTAGCAGAACTCCATTTCCACGTGATATTTATCAACAAGAAACTCTCAAACACGCTCCCACACCCCAGTCCCCAAGCAGATTTAACTACTAGACAGCACCCATTTATAAACAAGGAAATGAAATCCTTCTCTTTGATAAGGAGAGCAAGAAAATTCTCTGCTGCAGGGTTTCTTCAAGAGGTCCCCTGGGGCAGGGGGGAGAGGGAGGGAGAGAGAGGGAGGGAGGGAGGGAGAGAGAGAGAGAGAGAGAGAACTCTGGAAAGGATATCTCTGCCAGCCCTACCCTGCTTCCAGCTCAGCTTCCAGAATAGGCATTGTGGCCCACTGGTTGGTTGTAGGGAGAGGTGAGACCAGAGAGCCAAGATGAGGAAGCTTGTGAATTTTCTACCCCACTCTTTCCATCTCTCATTCCAGAAAATACACTATCAACAGAATTGCAACCATTGCACTGTTAATCAATACATTGGGTTAGGTAGATTTAAACCTCCATCGGGATAACACATTTTGGTACATTTCTCCCGTTGTCCTACATGCATAAAAACTCTGATACAAATGGGACCAGATACAGGGTCCAGAATTTAATCCTAATGTATTCCCAGAATCTGAAGATCTCCAATCCCCTTTGGAGGGGGGATGGCTTTTCAGAGACCAACTGAGCTGCTCCAGAGAAATTTAGGAAACACTGAGTGGCAATAGGGTCTGCTGTAGGACATGGTCAGGAATTTTTAAAATATGCTTATCATTTGTCAATGTGGCTTAGAACACATCCCTACAGTTCTGGTGGAGAATCAGTGTCTATTTGTATAAGTGTCTCTTGGTACCAGGGCTAGCTAGCATCAGAGGGATCTGGCTCCTAGCTCAGACCACTGGCAGAGCAGGTAACTGCTCACACCCCATGAGAATAAAATGAGATCTTGGTGAGAGCCAGGAACTTCAGAGTCCCCTGGGAAGATCTGACCCACACCTGGCTGCCATTGTTTCATTTCCATGCAGCTCTCCCATCACCCAAAGGGCTGACCACCAAGTCTTTAGGGGCACTAGGGGGCTAGAAAATAAAGAAGGTCGTAAGTGGACAACATCCACTGGGTCACATTGATGAACAACACTAAAAATCTCCCTTCATGTTTTCTCTACAGAGAATGCCTTCCTTTATTTCAGTTTATGTTCATCTCCCCTCTCCTGAAATTCTTTACAGATTGGGGGTAGAATCATACATTAGACACAATTAGCTCTAGAATTCCTGGGTTGTAATCAGAGTAGTTAGAAAGTGTCTGTCTCTGTCTTTGTCTCTATACGCGCGCGCGCGCGCGCACACACACACACACACACACTCTATATATATATACACACATACATACTTATATACATACATACACACTATATATTTACAGTGTCTCTATGCACACACACAAACCCCACATATACTATGGGTATGAGTATATGTTAAACAGCGCAATGAGGAAGAGAATCCAAAAAAGACAGGAAAACCCATGGTCAGAGTGTAGGATAATCATAATAATTAATAACTAGCATTTACTATATGCCAGGCACCTTGCTAGTGCCTCTATGTGTACTGTCTCAGTTTTTTTCCAATTTTGGTCATATCCATCTATACTAATAATATCATTTGCTAAAAATGCTTTCCTTTTGATAAATTTACTTGTTTATGACTATTTTAAGAGAAAAATCTGAAAGTACCATAATATAATCATGGGTTTGATGTGTATTTTTGGTAAAATACACTGGAATAAAATCTACAACTATAATATTCAATGAACTGTTTACCAAACATATCTACAACAGTACTTATAATCTCATTTGGGGAAACACCACATCACACCCTTATTCTTTACAACTCCATGCTATATCACCATTGTCCCCATTGTACACTGGAACAATCAAGGCTCACAGAGGCTAAATAATCTGTCCAAAGCCCAAGAAAGTAAAGTCACAGTAGTCAATGGAGGAGACTGTCCAGAGAAAGGGAGTGGCCAAGAGTGTCCAAAACCAAAGAGGCCAATCAAGTTAACCAAAAATGCAAAGGATCCCTTCACACCTGGAAAGTCACAGGCCCAGACTGTAATGAGATGAAGAATGGAAAGGTAGGAGAGTGCTAAGTGGGCAACTCAGGAACCGGGAAAGAGAGGGATGAAAGGGACACAGAGTTTGTACTTGACACATGATTGAATATAAGTTCAATTAGGCCCACAGTTGCTCCCCAATGCAAACCTCAGAATTGTGATTCCCTGTGTTCCCATTTCTTCCTGGTAAGACAAAATGAGGGCAAATGCAATCGTAGGTCTAGAAAGGATGTCTCGGACCCCCAAAAAGGATTATCAAGGTGTTCTCAGTCAGGTGGCAGCTTGAGCCAGGTCAGGGAGCCAGCCAGGAGGAAAAGTGAGGCACCTGGGTTACGATGGCAGCCCCTCAGAGCTCTTAGCATTTCTCCATCCTGGGGAGGAAAGGTCCTCACAGCAGTGCCACTGCTGAAGTTGCTCCCCATCACAGCTGTTGCTCAGATCTACAAGGCAGGGACCCTCACAGAGGTTGCCATCTCCTCCTTAAAACACTGAACACCCTTGGGAGGGCGGCAGATGCTAAAGTCCAAGAATGCTAAAGAGGGCTCCAGCCTGCACTATCTCTGGAGGTAAGTTTATAGCCATTTAAAGGAGCATTTAAATTCCAAGAAAGAGCCTTTATGGATGTCAGCATCCTCTCCTCATAATTGCAGACATGGTGCTAAGGCAGCCAGGATGTGTTTAAGGTAAATGTTTTAGAACCACTGAGAAAGACAAAGACCAGAACCTCCTTCCCCTCCCTCCCCATCCAGGTGGAAGGAGAGGGTAAGAAAGAGGGCAGAATGGGAACCCTCTTATATCTGGGGACTGAAACCTTGCAAATCATTTGTGAGGGCTGGCACTTCTCCACAGGTGAGGCTTCCATTTCCTGAAGACTGTTTGGTTCTATCCAGAGCAATTCTCAAAAAGTGAGATCAGAGTTGAACTATATTTGCCAATTTTGTTTTCCCTTTCTATGTAGTCCCTTGACCCATCTCCCCTTGACACCTCCCTGCACCCCAGTCCTGAGAATCTCTACAGAGCTCCCAGCAGCAGCGGCCAACAGTGAGAGAGATGCAAGGCAGGGAGACAGAGAGGCCCTGCCCAATCCTCCAGACACACAGATAACCACCTACCTGGCCCACTGAACCCACCCTTCCAGCTTGAGGCAGCTGTACAGGATGAGATCTAACCAGGATGTCTCCTGTCTCCTCCTCCTCTGAGCCAAGAAAAAGAGAAGGGCAAACTAGCCCTACAGCAGGAAGCTTCCACTTAGCTATGATGGCCATTTTGACCAGGAGATTGCTGGTCATGGACTATTTTAACCTTGGCAGGAGGAGGAGAGAGTGGGCCTCTCTTTTGTGACTGTTTGCAGCTGTAGAATTGCACTTTTAAAAACCTAACCATGGGGGCGCCTGGGTGGCTCAGTTGTTGGGTATCTGCCTTCGGCTCAGGTCATGATCCCAGGGTCCTGGGATTGAGCCCCACATCGGGCTCCCCGCTCCGCAGGGGGACCTGCTTCTCTCTCTCCCACTCCCCCAGCTTGTGTTCCGTCTCTCGCTGTGTCCCTCTCTCTGTCAAATAAATAAATAAATAAAATATTAAAAAAAAAACCTAACCATGAACTTTATGACCTACACAGGCCTGACACTGTACCCATTCAGACCTCTATTTCCCAGGGTTCATAACCCAGTCAGGAAACCTATACCCCAGATGAAACTTGGGCTCCAAACATTCACTCAGAGACAAAATCTGTAGTTTTTAAAGAAGTGATCGTTTACAGGCTGATAACGCAAACCAACAGAGCACACATGTGATTCTCTCCTGAAAGACGGGAGCAGATCAAACTGGTCTGAGAATGGGCCTAGCTTATTCTCAGAGGACTGCAGGCGAGTGATGAAGATACTTGCAAAATAATAAACTTGATATCAGACAGAATGATGACAATAACAAATATCTGCAGAGCACATATCACTTTAGAAGTAGTTTTATACTCATTTTCTCTTTTATTCTTGGAAGTGATTTCCACCTGGATGGCATACAAGTGCATTTCACATGCTCAAATGCATCCATCTTCTCCTCTGCCCATCTCCCCGCTACTCTAGTGCTGTTAAAGACATCAACCCTCTCCCAAACTGTAGAGCGCAGCATTTGATTCAACTGCCCCCTGAAGTTCCATGACCCATATCTGTAACATTTCACATCCAGTTTTGTTTCTCTATCCATCACCACCACCCAAGTCAAGCCCTCAGGACCTCGCACCTGGACACCCCAAGGTGTAATTGCTCCTAACTGGCCTCTTCACCCTGTCATTTAGGGCCTCGATCCATAACTAGGTGAAGGCCACAGTACTCCCCTGATCACAAATGCTGGTGGCCTTGGCCTTCTCATCCCCAGAAGTCTCTTTCATCTCAACTCCCACAACAAAATGTGGGTGCCTCTTTATGCCAACTGTTAATACCCTAATGCCTTTATCTGCAATTCCAAAATAGAAAAAACTCTGAAGGGGTGGGGGGAAGTGCAATTTATCTGATAGTAAAACTTATGAAGCTATTTAAATTTTTTATTTACCCCACTTACACATTTCACTAAAATAGTATCTTTGACTATGGAACAATTCCCCAGAACCAATTGGGGGATTATGAATTATACTGGATATAATCTTACTAAAATCTGAAAAATTCTATATTCTGAAACACATACAGCCCAACAGGTTTTAGATAATGGGTTTGGGGCCTGTATTAACTTGCATTAGAGTCCTTACTCTTCATGTCTCACATCCAGTTATCAATTAGTGAATCCTCAAATTGAGCACATATTATATAAAAGGAAACTCCCCAGGCAGTGAAGGCATGTAAGAAGTTAAAATACATGATCCTTGACAACAAGTTCTTAAGAGCCCTATATCCTACAGATCTAAAGTAGAACCAACATGCTATGGGCCCAATGAAGGAATTTGATGAGAAAGGCATCATGGCAGACCGGTGCTCAGGAAGAGCATTTTACCACTCATCCTGAGTGGTAAAGAAGAAACAGAAAAAGCAGTTAAAGGCCCGGGAAGGCAGTCCAAGTGTGGACAGGAAAGGTGGGAAATTCACAAGGACTTGCAAAGTAGTTGCCTACACTGAACTACCAGACTCATGTACAGTCATAGGATAGTTGGCCACTATTCATATAATTATGGTTCTTAGAAAACTATTCCTTCTACTGCTACCAATGTCCCTACCAGCACTGCAGACAAAAATGTCATATGCACCCTCAGCAATGCTGGGTGAGAAATCCTACAAGTAACTATTTATAGAAAGTGCAATGAGTGCCAAGGTTAGTGAAAATGTGGTTGGAGAAGCCCAAGTCAGATCATTAAGAGCCTATGTAGTCAGTGGTAGAGTCTAGTAGCTGACAGTATGAGCTCAACATTTATAGCTCAACAACCCTGGGAAAGTTGCTTAATCCTCTGTGCCTCAGTTTCTTCATCTGCACCAGAGGGATGCTATTGCTGATGAGGTTGATACCACTTAGTCCATCAAGTATTGTGAGAATTCAATGAGCATATATGCATGCAAAGCATTCTGTAAACATTCAACAAATGTTAGTTGCCACTATATTACCCTTCAAAGGAGCTTAGGGGCCAAAGACAGCAACTGAAGGATTGTGACACGGTCAGACTGGCATTACACAGCCTCAGGTCACGTACGGTCGGTTTGAAATGAAGCTAGGGGCAAGGAGACCAGTTAGGAGACTGCTGCAGTGATCCAGGCAAGAAATGAGGCAAGGTTGAACTTACAACCATGGCAACAGGACTTAAGGCTGACCTATGGGTTGAATACAAGAAATGTCCAAGTCCATGCTAATATAAATAAATATTAAAAATAAATAGATGGGGGGGCACCTGGGTGGCTCAGTCGTTAAGTGTCTGCCTTTGGCTCAGGTCATGATCCCAGTGTCCTGGGATCGAGCCACACATGGGGCTCCCTGCTCCACGGGAAGCCTGCTTCTCCTTCTCCCACTCCCCCTGCTTGTGTTCCCTCTCTCACTGTGTCTCTCTCTGTCAAATAAATTTTAAAAATCCTTAAAAAAATAAAGAATAAAATAAATAGACGGGGGAGAAGGAGCATCTATTTCTCACAGCAGAATTCCAACCAACAAATGTGGAAGAAGTGATAGAAATAGAAAATCACCACAAAAACAATAAGCAAATACACTGTAGTAATTATGACAGGCAAGAACCACTGATGGATGCTAACCTTGGTGGGTGAAAGAATGATGGGAAGGGGAGAGTTTGCCAGTAATGAAAAGCGGGTTCTCTAGCAAAGCTGGACAGTGCAACAATGGCTGCACTTGACCATCTGCAGCGAAAGGCACCATACACATTGAATTGGAGGTGCTGGGGCCTCGGCAGAGCAACTCAACCAGCCCCCAGCCCTGCCCTCCAAGAGCAGCCAATCTGCCTGCCACAAACAATGCGGATTCCAGCCACCTCTGAACAAAACAAAACCAAGCACATCAGCGGTCTCTCCAATCAACTAGTAGTAAACACAGAGTCCCTTCTGCCTCCAAGCAAATGGGGCAGTTGTTCTGTGGCCTGCGTTTGAGTGGGACTTCTGAAGGCAGGCTGCCTAGGTTCCAATTCCAATTTACTACTCACCAGTGCATCTTTGGGTGACTCATTCTTGCTAGGCCTCAGTTTTCTTAGCTGGAAAATGGTAATACTGGTACCCACCTTGAAGGGTTAATCCACATAAAGAGTTTATCACAGTGAATGGTCTATGGTCAGCACTTAGGACTATTAGCCATTAGCACATCTTGATGAAAGATGTCTGGCTGGGAGCCTCCACTCAGTGGGAAAGGCCCAGGGGATGGTAGCAGTTATCTGGTCTTTATACTCACACACACCTTGACCCCTGACTTAAAGGGCTGAGAGAGGCACTTCCACTACCACCCCTGAATTTGGTAAAAACTTAGAAAGTGCTGATAAATCCATTTTTATTTGTTTCTAATTTATACCCTGCCAGCTTCCAGAAAGAATGTAAAGCAGTACAGATAAATCTACTCAAACTCCAGTGACAGGAACCAGGGTATTCTCCTCTTCCACATCTGCCATGAAGGTCAACCCACCCTACCCCTCCCAAGCAGACAGGGGATAACCAGGGAGCAAATGCAGGAGAGAGGTGGCACCCCGCCTGGCACCAGGCCATTTCCCTCCTTCCCTGGCTGCCTGCTGCTCCCATGTTTCTTGTAGCCACGCCATGTGCATGCTGGCCTCTGCTGTTCTGCAGGGGTTGCAGGAACAAAGGATATCAAGGGGCAAACTGCCCTCCCACAGCTACAAAAAAGTATACAAATGAAATCAAATCAACAGTAGCTTTGGAGGGAGGATGTCTGTTTAATCATAAAAGAGCAGCCTGACAGTATCAAAAGAAGGGGTGGGTATCTTGGTAGCTAGGTAGGTCAGGCTATTCTCCCCACTCCACACCCCTGCAGCTGCCCATAGTGACACCTGCTCCCAGCAGCTCTACTCCCCAGGGGTGGCTCTGGCTGAACTGCCCTTACTTCTCTCCTCTGCCTACTCCAAGCTCCGCATCCTGCAAAGGCCTCCCTGTGGGGAAGTTCATCCTGACCCCACTCACTGGCCTCTGCTCCCTCTAGATGTCAGTGTCACCGATCATCTCGGCCTCCCCTGGAGCACTCAAAGCCCTACCAGCCTTCCTCACTTCTCATCAGCACCCCATCCCCCTCCCCCCAAGATGTTGATCAACAGATCCGTAAGCTCCCTGAGTAGAGGCGGATGGGGCAGCATGCAGGGCACACAGGAGGCAGAACACAAACAGCCTGACTGAAAGACCTGGAGACGTTGCTGCAGAAGATCCTTTTGTATTCTGACCAAATTACTCAAAGCTAAGCTGGCAGTTCTCATGGTTTAAAGTACGTAACAATCAACTGGGAGGTGGAAACTAGGGACGAGAGGGACATGCTCTTGGCTACAGCATAGATTTTCATGCACTACCCCAGAAACTCAGTTTTAATGAGTCCAGAATGGGGCCCAGGAATCTATTTTTTATAAGATGCATGGGGTCTTATGTCATGCTATGAGAAACAGACCTAACCCCAGGACCTCTGCTACGTGGAAAAAGCCCTGGCTTGGGAGTCCGGTGCTGCTGGAGCAAGGCCCCGGCTCTGATACCAGGTAGGTGATCTTACCGCAGGTAAACAACTCGTCTGGTTCTCAGACTCCATCAGTGAAACGGACAGGTAGGACAAGACTCCCAGAACTCTGAGAGTACAGAACGACAGCTAACATTTACTGAGCATCTATTATATGCCAGATGTTCTCCTAAGTATTTTTCACATATATTTCCATTTACTCCTCAGAACAGACATATGAGAGAGGTGCAATGAGGAAACTGAATAGTGGAGCATTAAGTGACCTGTTCTGGGCCTCCGTGTTGGTGATGAGAGCCCTGGGATTTAAATCCAGTCCAATCCCAGAGCCAGAGCTCATCACCACCATGCTCTGGCCCCAGAAAGGACTCCTGGTCCAAGTTTACAGAGAACACAAGCAGGACACCTGGGTGGCTGCCATACTGGCTTGCAGATTCCAGGCCTCTAGCCCCACCCCTGGAGCTGCCCCCAGGGTCACCCTCTAGGCCAGTTTAAAAGCAAGTCTTATCACATGGAGTCAAAATTAGCCTCAAAGCAGAGGTGGGAGAAATGCCCATTACTTATGCAAAACTGGAGAGACATTCAAAGCAAGAAGTAGGGTATGCAGGCCTAAGGAATGCCAGGACCTCCTCAACTCCAGAAGCTCCTCACAGGGGAGGACAAGACACTGGAGGGGAGGCTGGGAAAATACCCATGAGGCCAGAATGCCAAGCAGAGCTTGTCAGGGCAACAGGCCACTGCAGGCCTTTGCCACATCTTTCAAAGGACAGAAAGTACAGATTACACCTCAGGCCATGAAGCAAAATGGCCATTTGTGAGGCCTACACATGCCTCCCTCTTCCATCATTCCCTGCCTTCCCAAATACCACTTATCTGTCAGAGCCCAGCTGAAAAGACCCTCTTCCTCCACTAAGCTGTCCAGAGAACTCTTCCTAACCACCCCACCCCAGGTCCACAGACCTCTCCTACTCAGCTTTTCCCATTCTGCCTTTGGGACTCCTTCTTGTATTAGGGACTTGTGATGGGCACAGCTCACTGTTTAGGAGCCGGGCTCCCGGGTCCACCCGTCTGGATTAGAATCCCAGTTCTGCCCTTTACTAGCTGTGAGATCTTGGGCAAGTCACTGAATTTCTCTAAGGCCCAATTTCCTCAGACTTGGGCTGGGAATAGTAATTTTATCAACCTCATTGGATTGTGAGAATCAAGACATGTATGCCAGGGTCTTGACACATAATAGCTACTTAATCAAAGTTGAGGATTCTTAGCTATCTTTTTGAATGTACCTAGATTTTAGCTTTTGCCCAGCTAGTACATATTTCCATGATGGGGGGTGGGGGGTCTTTATATCTCCCAGCTACAACACTGTCTACCTTCTATTGAGGAGCCACTGTGTGCCAAGTCCTGTGCTAGGTCAGTGAATGTCTAAGCTGCCCTTTGGAAGACTCCAGGCTGGAGGGCCTACCTGGCACCCTACACAAAAGCCATTTTTGTTGGCATAAATCTCCCTGCAGTGAGCTTTGGGCTGTTTCGGCACTCCCCTCCGGCCCAGGTTCGGCAGATGCCCTCAAAAGCAAGAGTTCCAAGGTGGCCACATGGAGTTCTGTAGCCCCTGCAGGATGCCACAAGGGCAGAGAAGGGACACTATGGGTGTGTGTGTCCACGTCCATGCATAGGTGGGGTGGCCCAGGGAAGAGCATTTTGCACTCTAGCTCATTTCTTGGGTCTACCACATAACCGGCAATGTGACCTTGGTCAAATTTCTAACTCTCTTAATTCTTGGTTTCCTCATCTATCCATGGGAATGCAAATTTCTTCACAGTGTTATTATTAGAATTGCTTCCAACAAACGCTTATGGACTGATCTTGCCAAACTAGGAAGCTACCAACCCTCCCCTGCCCCATGGAATCAAAGGGAAAGGGCATGTGGCCTTGGAGGAAGGCTCTGAGGGATCCAAAGCATAGAAGAAAAATAGCTACATGCCCTTTAGCAACACTCAACAGTCAGCGTAGAGATTCCCAGGAGAGCACAAACTCCAGTAATGATTAAAAGAGCTATGAATTCAACAGTATGCATGAACACAGTGTTTCTTCACACATCTTTGCCCCCAAGCACTATATTGTAATGTGAATGGAAGAAAAGTCAAAGCAAAGGTCAAAGATGTGTTCATAAGTGAATATTCAAAATGGTGGGCAAAACTGTGTTACCAACAAGGGCCAAGCTACACTCAGTCCGGAAGGCAAACTCATCCTAAAGAAATCACTCTCCTTCCTCCCACACTCCCGACCACTTTAACCTGAGAGAGTAAAAAGAAATTTTACATTAAATTATTTAGAAACATAAGAGCATCACTTGAATAAAAAGAAAGGGGTTTTTGTTTTATAGTCAATTAAACAGCCAACAGTGGGCCCTGATTCTTCTTCTGTAAAATGGGTATTATAAGACTGCCTCCTTCATAGAGCAGTTGAGAGAATTAGTTGAGATTTAAATAAGTAACTGAGGTAAAGAATTCAGTACAATAGCTGGTACATAATAAGCTTTGATAAATGTTAGCTGTCACTGTTGTTTTTGTTGTTCCTGTTCCTGAACTGTTAAAACTAAAGAATCATGAATTAGGGAAATAAGCACCCTAACCAAATGGTTCAGACTTTGGTTTGGAAATCTTATTCAAATACCTAAACATCCCCTTCTTCCCATAACATCTGTGGCTTAATGGGACACAACTTGCATTGTTCAGGCATATCCAACAGAAAACCCTGCCCTTGTCTTCTGACACCCCAGGACTCCCTGGGGTGGAAGAAAAGCAGAAAGCTCAAGTCAGGTGGAAAGACTGGGATTGAGGACTGGAAGAGGAGTGGCTGAAAAGAAAATGGAATTGGTCCAAAGACACAAAAAAATAAAAAATAAAAGGGGAGTGTGAACAGTTCTTTAAAAGGCTCACATGCCCTGGGAGAAACCCTTCAAAGGAGAGAAGAATGAGCTAACCCTTCAGACCCTTTGAAGTACTTACACATACGGTGGAATCCCTCAGTCCACTCTGTCTTCAAATCCTGCCCAGTTAAGGGCCCCCCAACTACATGCTTTATATGGTGTGTACCTGAAAAGCCAAGTGCTCAGGCATTGCAGGGAATTTCTCTCACCATTTAATAAGGAATGCCTGGAATATTCCGGCCGAGAAGTATTTCTTAATTTCCTGTGCAATCTGAAGGCATTATCCAAGGGTTATTTTTGTTTTGTTTTATTCAGAAGTGGGGTTGCTGGAGCATTCCTCTTGGACATGTTCAGATTTGAATTAATTAGAATTCCTGTACAGTTTTCTTCAGTTATAATTATAGCTTAATTTGATTGCTTAATAGCTCTGGTTTTCGTAATGTTTAGCACCTGTTGTAAATTGCACAAGATAAATCACCTTCTACCTTCCACCGTGTTTATGCCTAACTTTTGCCTTTCCCCTTTCAGCTGGTGGGCTTGCGGTGACAGCCACACGCTTTGCTCATCCCTGCCCTTTCCACCAAAGAACTCTCTTTTGCAAGGCTATTTAACCAGAGAAGAAGTGACTTTTACTTAAATGCCTCCTTAAGACTGTTAGATTTTTTTTTTTAAGGGGAAAGAAAATTGAGAAGAAAAAAAAAGAGTATTTCAGATGCTATAAACTCTGAAGACTGACCTCTGGTATTATATAGACTTCCACTTAAGGGTCACCTTTTTGATGCACTGGGTGTATGGAGGTTTTTTTTCCCCTCCTTTCCTTTCTAGAATTACTAGACAGCAGTGGAAGCCCTGCATCATTAATTGATTTCTCCCATGCATTGTGCTATGATACAATTTTTCAAGGCTGTGCATAATTGTGTTCTCTGTGCCAGCGTTCTGTGTTCTGTCCTTGTCATATTGTCATTGAAGGCTGTTTCCACCCTCTGTAATTGGAGATGTTCTACTTTTGGACAAAGGTGTGGGGGCAGCTCAGGGGAACAGCGCTGACATTTACTTCATCAATTTATTTTTATTGTTCCTACATTTATTGCAGCTATAACAGCCCTTTAATAGTTATATCTCCTCCCTGTAGGGTATTCTGGTATTTGAAATTTTTTTAACTCATTTGTTCTCATAGATAACAGTAAAGTGCATTTCAGGATAACCTTTAGGTTTCAATCTCCTCTCTTCTTTTGGCTCTGAGGCAGTCTTCGCTTTAAACTTTTACTGCATTGCCAGTCTAAAGGCCAGAGCGCCAAGTTCATTCTAGCACTGGAGTAACCACAAATTAGTGGTCCTGAAAATTTCAGGGAGGTTAGTCCTAAACCAAGAGTGCAGCTATTACCATAATTCAAAACTGGTCATCCTTTTAAACGGGGGGGGGCAAAGGAAAGTGGGCGGGAAGGGGAGAAAGTGAGAGGCGATGACAGAAAATCCCACTAAATACTTACGGACCTCACGTTACAAGCCTGGTCAAATAAGAACTGTAATTAAATCTTTATGACCGATGAAGCATCATACTGGACCAATTCTGAGTCTCTGTCCTTCAAGGCCAAAGACACGGGACACAATTAAAAGGAAACTGCACTTGGATTTACTGTTCTTCTTGTCTTTGGATACCACAACCCTGCATCCCAGTCCCACCTCCCTTAGAAAAGGTTATCTTAGGATAGCCTTGGAAATAAGTCCTTATCTGCAAGCCTAGTTTATTTATTTTTTAGTTCTTACCGACCCTTAGAAAAAATAAATACCAATTTTGTCTGCTTTCCTACCACCATCTTTGTGGTTGTGAAAACATTTGTCTGGGCAAGAAACGTTTCAGTACTTATTTTTAAGACCATGCTACTAAGCCATTGTATAATAGTTGGTGCACCGGTTGCCAGCTTTAAAACAATCATTTCCACTGCACAGTGTCTAGGGATATTTCAAATGGGGGTTCATTCCAGTTTCTATCCCCCAGTTTCTCCTACAGAATCCTTACCACATCTTCTCTTCCTACCAGTATCACCAGAACCTACTAGAAATCTGCCTTCATCTCATCAGAGAGGGCGAAATGCCTTGTCCACTATCGTAATGCCAGGTAAGCAGCCAAGAAAAATGGCTCCAAATTCCATACCAGTCCTAGCAGCAGGGGCCTTTCTTCTCTACTAACAAGAACATCAACCTGGGAAACAGCATTTCTTATGCACCCAGTTGTCACCATTTATAAAAAGAAAGGTTGTTTCAAACTACACAAACTCTCAAGATCTCCATTACAGTAGGATGGGTCTAGTATGTCTCTGACACAATAGGAAGAAACAGACTGGGTGGGCAAGGCGGGTGTTCCTGGTCTGGGTCCCTACTCTGAAGTACTTTCATGATAATAAAGAAGCAGGGCCCCAGGCCCAGGACATCCTATTGAAGCTTCTAGAGCCAGGGAAGCCTCTAGTCCAGTAATTCCTGCAGACAGGCTCTGCTGAGTGGCAACGCTTGCCTGCACAAAGCCCATGTGCCCCACCCTCCGTATCTTTTCAGTTTTTTCTACTCCCTGCTCTCCACCACCATTTCCATTGCAAAAGGACCCTTTTCAGAAGACTGTCTTCTACTGTCATGTTGGTACATTAATTAAACCTTCAGAAAGGGAAAACAGAAGATGAAGAAATAACAAGCACACAGAACCAAGAAGGAAAAGTACCACAGACTCCTCATCCTGGAATCCTAGCGTGGGGAGGGAAACTACAGAAGAGCATGGTTCTGGGCCTCTGCTTCCCAACAGGGCTCCACAAAACCACCCCAGAATGATGCTGCCAAGTTTCTGATAAGGATAGGATGCTTGGAGGCTCGAGTGGGATTTTTTCTAATTATTCTTATTCCGGTTGGACTTTATCCCTAGATAGTTACAGAAAGATACCACCAGCAGGGCATTAATCCAGATGAAAATATTTTAATGATTCTGCTTTACAGATCTGGCTCAAAATTCCAGGTCTTGCTAATTCAGGTTCCTGATTCCTTTCCTCATCTTTGAAGACTTACAGAGAAAAATCATGTTGGGGAAAGACACCATAGCTTGAAACCTCCAGAACTTGGGAGAATACACCCATTGAAAGGGTACAGGCCAGAGGCAGTCAACACTGTGACTTCTGCGCCCAATGGCAGGAGTCATTCTGCACCAGTCATCATCCGAATCATGGGTGTAATTAGAGGCACTAACCAACTACAAGTTTCACTATCTACAGGCAACCTATTTTCAAGGATGGTGGAGCCTGAGAGTAGAGCTGCCAGGATCTAAATGACTAAAATTACTGAAAGTTAATTTTGGTCAATTCTGGTTTTAAATATGCACGACGCTAGCCATAGCTAATATAAAGTAAGTTTGACAACAATGGCATTCTGACAAGAAAGAACACCTTGCAGAGAGGAGGAGTGTCTTCGGACTCAGAGATGAGCCCTGAAAGTCAAGTGTGCTCATAGTGGCCTTCTGAGTAGCAAACTAAAGAGGGCATGGAAAAGTACAAGGAACAGAAGAAAGGAACTCTACACCACTCCTTCAGATCTGAGAGCATGATACTAGCACTGGGCAAGGCAAGGCAAAAGGGAAGCCACCTGAAATAGAAATGAAGAAAGAGGCCCACAAATGGAAGGCCTGATTATATTGTTCTCTAGCCAGCTACTGAATGGCCCTTACCAAGGGTATGCAAGAAGAAAAGGAAATGTGGTGTCAGCTGGTGAGGGACCTTCCATGCCAAGCTTATCCTCCTTCAAATGGTATGCCAAGAAGAGCTGGAGTCTAGGACGAGTAATGAATAAAGTGATATGTCCCCAGAGCTGAGTTACATTATGCACCAGTTCATGGCACCCATCACTGACAGCCCATGCAAAGTCCTCTCCTTTAATCTTTTATTCTCCCTTCCCTTTCCTTCCTCAGTCTCCCACCCATTGCAATAGGTACCTACTGTGTTTCAACCTTTATCTTGTACCTATGGATTCTGTGGAGCTGGTTCAGGAGGGATGTCTTGTGGAGATCAAAGACTTTATATATGTTGACCTAACAAAAAAAATACTGTGGTGGACCTTCAAGGACTAAAATAAAGGACATATATGGCTGTGGAGTTTATTTCTGTGAACGGTGCCATCTGGATTTGTAGAATGAACCTGTACAACTGGACATGGTGGTGCTGTTAAAATATTTTTTGTGAGTGGTGCCATTGGATTTGTAGAATGAAACCTATACAACTGAACATGGTGGTGATATTAAATATTTTCTAAAAATTAGTGATATTGCTATTATTGTGTTGACATCAATACAATTTTTTAGATTTTAGGACTTTTTTATGTTAAAGGTAATACATGCTTGCTATAAACAAAACTAAAAGAATTTAGAAGGGTGCAAAGTTAAAAGTTCAAGGACCTCTCTTCCCTTACCAGCACCCTCCCATCCTAGTCCCAATAGGTAAAAACTGTTAACTCTTCCTTCCTTCCAAAACTCTGTTACACACATGCGAGAATATAATACATACAAATATTTTTATACGAGTGAGATCATACTATATATACTGTTTCATTACTATTTCTCTTAACATATTTTGGACAAGTTTCTATAAAAATAGAGAGAGAAACACTTATTTCATTCTTTTTAGCAGCTGAAGAATTCCACTGTATCAAAGTATGATTATTTATCTAACCATTCTCCTACTGATGGAAATTTAGGTTGTTTCCAATTTTTGCTGTTGTAAGCAATGGTGCATGTTAAATGTTCATTTTTTTTAAAAGATTTTATTTATTTGATAGAAAGAGACAGCGAGAGAGGGAACACAAGCAGAGGGAGTGGGAGAGGGAGAAGCAGGCTTCCCACGGAGCAGGGCTCGATCCCAGGACCCTGGGATCATGACCTGAGCTGAAGGCAGACGCTTAACAACTGAGCCACCCAGGCGCCCCTAAATGTTCATTTTTATATGTGTGGAGAGAGATATAATATACATGTACACATATCCACAAGTGTACATAGGATAAATTACTGGAAATGGCATTTCTATGTCAACAGAAATGCACAGCTTGAATTGTGATGTTATCAAACTACTTTTTCAAAAAATAGTACCAATTTACATGTCCACCAAAACTGTTTGAGAGCTTGTTACACAACACCCTGGAAAAACCAGGCACTATGAGACTCTGGAAACTACCAATTAGATAAGTGAAAATGATATATGGTTTAATCTTCTTTTTAGAAACTGTAAGATAATCTTTTATGTATTTACTGGCCCCTTATATGTCTTTTTCTTTGAAATAGCTATTCCTGAATTTTCCTATTGGTATATTTGTCTTCTTACTGATTTGAAAAAGCTCTTTGTATATTAAGGACTTATATGTTTAAAAGATGCTCCCCAGTTAGTCATTTTTTCATTTATTTATGGCATTTTTGCTATGTAGAATTAGTTACCCATGTTTATTTCCAATTTTTATAATATTCTGCCATTTGGAAGTTTCAGATTTTATGTTATCAAACTAATCAGTTTTTTATAGCTCCCACAATTTCATGCTATACTTAGAAATGTCTGCTCTACTTATCATTTTTTTGTAATTATACTTCTATGGTTTACATTTTCTTTTTACATTTAGGGATCCAGGTTTATTTATTTTTCCAGATGACCTGTTAGCATCTGACCACCACTGATTAATATACCAATTCTCCATTGCTTTGCAACACCACCTTTATAATTTCATAAAGTCTAATATATTTCTGGTCTTTCTATTTTGTTTCATTACTCTGCCTATCCTTTTCCTGAACTAGTACCATACTGTTTTGTTACTGTATCTTTACAATATAGTTTTGGTCTTAGGAGACTGTTTTTTTAAAAACTGGAGTTTATAAAAAGCACAAACCTGTCAGGATCTTAGCCTAGGGCAGAAAATTTTCCTTTCATGAAGGATATTCATACAAAGAGTTTGAATTTATTAGAAAAGACCAGAGTGTCAAACATAAAATAAATGTTTAATAAGAATTTATTATAGTAGTTGTTGGGAGAACCGGTAGAAAAGATAAGGCAGAGACCCCTCTCTGAAGGAATTATTTAGATAAGAAGGTGCAGAACACAACTACCAGGGCAGTTAAAACAAAAGACAGCCCTGTGGATCTGGTGATCAGAGAAGCTTCTCAGAGATGATAATGGATAGACTTAAGTACCACTCACAGAGTCTTGAGTTGTCACGAGTGAGAAGGGTCCCTTTCCCCTGGAGATCTGCTCACGGGCTGTGTATTTTTGGCTAATAATAAAAACTGATACTTACTGAGTGCTTACTGTTTACCAGCCACTGCTTTAAGTGTGTTACGTGCATCAACTCAGTCAAACTTACAACAATCCTACGAAATAAGTACATACTCTTATTTGGCCTATTTTATAAAGGAACAAACTGAGTCACTTGCACAGTGGTAGAGCAGAATATGAACACAGGCTGTCTGGTTCCAGAATGTTCCTCCCTAACCACTAAACTTCACCACCTCCAAAGCCAAAGAGGGAGGGTCTGCCCCATGTACCACTTCTGCCTGAAGCACTCTCCCAGATGATAAAACTATTAATGGTGGCAGGCTGCCTAGCTAGCATAGCAGAGGCCCCTGTGTTCAGGCTGCAGACACCCAAGTTCAGTGGACAACCTGAACTTCCTGAAAGAATTGAGATACCTGGAATGCTGGCACCCTGGCCAGAGTCTGCAGCTCATTCTGCTCAGCACTTGCAGCTCCTCTCCTGCAAAGGAGGCCAAAAGTTCATGCTCCTGCACACTCTCTGGGCCTCCAGTGCAGTCTGGTCACCTGGGTGACCCCTGCCCACCTGGAACCACCGTGGCCTCTGTCTGACCTTATCCCAGGCTGACAGCTGGCGTCACACTCATCCAGACAGCCGACGCTCCAGGCTGGACAGAGTATTATGTCCTGCCCTGCCTTACAAATGGGAAGGAGAGAGAGCAGGCCACTCCTGTTCAGCCATGGCCTCAAAAGGGGGCAGGTCCCTGAATTTAAGGAGATAGGATGAAAACAAAATGCCAGCTGCAACTATTTCTGACTTTAGGAGAGAAACAGGGCCAATGGCCTCCTGAAGTCCAGTGCCAGGAACTGTTGGAAACAAAGGCCCTCCGTTAGGCAGGGCCTAGGTGAGAGCACAAAGCCCCATTGTTAGACTACACCAGTGGTTTTCCAATGTTTTAAGCCATGGAAATAACTGTAACCCCTCAGCCATGCCCTCGATGTCTGGAAGGTCGTTCAGGTAAAGCCCATCACCAGGAAGAAAAAAAAATGGCACTCTGAACCCATCTCAAGCAGACGCAGCATTGAGACAACAGTGAAAAATGTCCAATTTCCCATCAAGTCACCACTCAGTACTTACAGAGGCTGTCTCAGATGGGCGTCGGGGAGTCCCTTCTCTCTGATCTCCTTCCCTCTTCTCACCATGCCCCTAAACTGAAAATTGGCAAGGTCCGGATGAACCTTAGTCCCGGCTCCATTCTGGAAGGGCAAGGCTGGGTCCTCACCCTGCCCACTGCAGTCTCCTAGATTCTTCACAGCCACATAAACCCCTGTCCGTAATGTTAACAGCCTCTCAATGGAGCACCGTCATAGGATACGGTGTTAACAGATCTCTGCCTCTTCTCCATCATTCTCTCCCAACTAGAGGAGCGGAAGAAAAGGAAAGAGAAAAGGAGACAGAAATCCTGACGTCCCCCACCACCATTTTTCAAAGAATATCAGACACAGGAAGCAGGTACCATAACACTACCCTGGTCCAAGCAGGGGCAGGACTTCACCCACTCAGCCTTGGAGAATACGATGAAAGTGAAAAGGCTCATATATACAACATTTGTAATCCAATTTCAAGAGGTTCATGAACCCTCCAAAAATTCAAGAACCTTGGGTTAAGAACCTCAGGCCCAGTTTTGAGCTATTCTGTACCACTTGGGAGTCTATGCCGGGGACAAGTAGGTTCTCATCAAGCCTGTTTTCTCTTCTGAACTCACAGCTAAACTACATTACCGAGTCCCCTTGCACATTCGTGGAGATGTGTGACTGATTCTTGCCAATGGACATGAGCTCAAGTGATGGATTAGGGGCCGTTAAGAGCAGGCATACCTTCTCCATTCTCTCTCCTCCATGGTCTACCATGAATGACTCCAAGGATACTTTGAAGCCACCTGGTGAAGAGGACTGAACCTTTACGTGGAAGCAATTTGGGTCCCTGAATGACAACATGGTAAAGAAAGGCCTCCTCCCCCAACCAATCTACATGGGACTGTGATGTGAGCTAGAAAGAACACTTTATAATGGTATGCTATTGAAACCTGGGGGTCATTTGGTACAATGGCTAGCATAATTACCCTAAAATAGGAGGAGCTCTCACAGTTGCCTGAGAGGTGCTGTTAGGAACTCACACAGGGCAATACTCTTTCTCTACTCTGAATATTCTAGGATGTCAGGAAGAGAGCTAAATCCACCTAATCCGATCTCTGCAATCGGCCGCCCTGCTCAGGAAGACCTCAGGAGCATGGTAACAGCTGACATTATTGAACACTCATTCTGAGGTGGGCCTTGGGCCTTTACATCTAAGACCTCATCTGAACTTCTCATCACAACTCAGAAAAAGTTACTAGTGATATATCCCTTTTAACTTTGACCCAGGAAAGTTAAGCAATTGTTCCCAGATGGCACAGCTCAAAAGAACACCCAGTCCTAATACTTCTAACTTGCTCTTTCTCAACTTCTCAAACCACCTTTTCTAAGGCAGATACGCCCAAGTAGAGTCATATCTGAAGGCCTTACCAGTCATCACCTTCGTTATCAGCTACCAGTGCATACGGAATTGTTGGCACTCACCCGAGAAGAGGCCTCAAGGCAGCTACAGTGGACACAGGTGGAAGAAACGGGCTGCTGGTTGCAGGGGCGAGAGGCTGGAGGGCAAACTCAGCCCACGTGATCTTGGTTGATGGCTGGCCCAGCCCTGACGCTCAGAATCAATTCACAGTCGCCCTTGGCCCCGGGCGGCCCTTCCCTGCAGGCCACAATCCCATATGACCTCATGGCTACAGGAGAAGGGGCAGAGGGACTGAGCACCCACATTTATAAGCCTAGGACAAGAGGAGAGAAGAAATTTGGATGGGCAGTCCTCCCATCAACCCCCACCACAAGGAGTGGCCCACCCTGATTCCACACAGGGAGCCAGGCCTTGCACACAAGCCAGACTCCGAATCCCGCAGCTTTTCCCGACCTTCCCGTGCCCCCAGGGCCAAAGCTTAGACTCCGCAGTCTGTACACCGAGGAGTGGGGTTTGCGGTGGAGATAGAGAACTGGCACCTACCCCCCCCCCACCTTGTTAAGGACCATGTTGAGCCAGACTAGGGTGTTCCAAACCCCAACGGCACTCAGGTAACACTGGGCATCCCTAGATCCCCAGTAAGAGACCCGGATGAGGGCGGGGCTTTGTGCGGGGCGTGGCTTGCGCTGGGAGGGGCGGGGTTTCCCCGCAAAGGCTTGCACCGCCTCTCCCACATCACGCCCGCCTCTTCCCGAACCTTGCTCAGACGCTTTGGGCACTTTTCGTCTTTAAATCCATTTCGCACATTATTATACATTCCTTTGTGCAATTTTTAAAAATCTATAATTTATGAAAGCTGTCATTCAATAGGGTCTTTGCTCTCCCCGGCTGGAACTTCTTCTAAAGTACTTCTCAGTAGGCAACGAATCACTCCCCTTTGATTACCATGTGATTAGTTTGTTCAACTGATGGCCTTTCTTCTCTGAGATACTTATTGTGTCTTCTGCCTCCTATGCAGTTCTTAAGAATTTAAATGAGCCATTTTATTTCTTCCTCCAAGCCCTGAATCCACACACCCGGCTCCACTCTTCGGCCTCCCTTTAGAGTGCGCCTAATAAACAGCAGCGCGGTTTCCGAGGGCCCCCTCTAATGGGGAATTTTATGTTGTTTCTGACATTGTTTGTTGTGCTTCCCACAAGACCAAATGCTGCTAAAGATTGAGAGACAGTGACATAAATGTCAGCGAAACGCCTCGGTAGTGTCAAGCCTAATTAGACGCTTGCACTTGGGGGACAACTACGGATACCATAAAACTCAGAGCTGATCCTCTCTGAGCACACGCCTGGAGTCTGGCAGATGGGGCAGGGCAGAAGAGAAGGCCCAGGAATAGGATAAAAGGGGATGGAGAAGAGTTTTGCTGGGATGCTGAACTCGATTTTAATACATCCTTTTGTTCCTTTTAGGTCACTCTTGTCCTGGAAGTACCCATAAGCAAAGTCACTGCATGTATCAGTCACTATGGGCACAGTGATGAAGACCAATAGGCTTGTCAAGGGCCAAGAAAATGTTTGAGATGAAAAAAAAAAAAAAAAGATGGGGGCTCCAAATTACAAAACAGAAACTGTGAAATCAAAATGATAAAGTCATAATTAACAAAGCAAATTACAAAAGTTATTTTCCAGCAAAATTATGTGTGTGCCCACACATACAAACACACACACACACATATCATGAAATGTATGTGCATTTTAAAGATAATATAATGTGGGGTGAGGCTTCCAAAACTAAGAGTGCCTTTAACCAGTGAAGGTCCTTGAGCAGCCACAGCTACCTTGAAGTAAATAAAATAATTACTATTAAGCCCCTTCTGACAGATACAGAAAATGAGACAAAGCAGACTGAAATGGGTTGCTCAAGATCAAACTGACTGACCATAATAAAGACATTCAGCCTTCCTGGCACATTCTAGTCTTCCTTTCACCATGCCCCTTACTAAGGCCATGATGCCAAGACACTCCTCTCTAGAAGATCACTAAGCCCAGGGTTGCCTCTCCTGAGATAACCAGAATTATTTTATGAGTAAATACTCACTATTAACTTCCCTGTCAGACTTTTCCTATAACAAGCTCTTGTCCAGTTGCCCAAATACTTCTCCCCTAGACCCTCCCTTCTCTCCCTCAAACACATACCTAAAATATAAACAAAACCAGGCACATACAGTGTGGATCTTTTCAAAGCCCATTCCTCAAGTGCCTAACTTCTAGGGTTGCCAGATATAACCTGAAAATAAACCACAACAAACAAACAAACAAAAAACCACCACAACAAGATACCCAGTTAAATTTGAATTTCATGTAAACAACAAATATTTATTTACTCTAAGTATGTCCCAGGCAATATTGGGGATATACTTATGCTAAAAATTTTCATTGTTCATTGCAATGTGGAAAAACTAATTGCCCAAACGGAATCAGGGTCTACAAGCCTCCTAATCCAAAAATCAAATGCTCTCTGTCAGGCCTAAACATATCTTGGCCCTACTTGTAATCAGCTGCAAAAGTACAAAATCTGAACACACCAGTTTAATTGTCAAAGAATCTGAGAGTGATGGAAAAGTTAAAGGTAATTCTGTTCCCCTGACTTCCATGAGATCACACCTAAAGTAATCAAGACTAGAAGACATTTAATCGATATATGCATACAGAATGCAGAACCCTCCCCAGGAACACTACAACTATCACACCTAGGAGACTGTTTGCACCCAGTAGGACTCCTAGTAGCTCTGAATACAGTCGTTTCTCTGCATCTTTCCTCAGTGCTACCCCAACCCCCCTGCTCCCCTGCCATGATGAATTCTCCCAAAACAAGCCTGGCACCCTTGTTGGCACACAGTAGGCTTGATCCTTATTTATGGAAAGAATAAAATGCAATGCATATAGAGAGCCATATTTCCAATAGGTTAGCTTAAGGTAAATGAAACCAAGAAGAGTCAGAAAAGAGAAAGTTCTGGACAGAGGCATCATTGCTTCCTTTGGAGGATGAAATCTCTTTGAGGGCCAAAGAAAAAGGGAATCTAGCACCCAAAAAGAAACAAGCAAACAAAACATTGATAAGGCAAACACAAGCTTTCTCCTCATAATACCGAGTGAATAAGTACTCAGTAAAGCATCTCAATAGTACAAAGAAAAACAATTAATCCTATGGAGGAGAGAGTCCCCCAAGGAGAACCGAAGAGCTCATGAGCTCATCTGTATTTCCAGGGTCAGGACTGGGGATGGCTGCAGGGGTCAAGAGCCTTTCAGAAGGATGTTGCTGAAACCTCACCTCAACCTGCTCCCAATTAGGAAAGCAGCTCCCTTGCATGTATTTTAATCTGATAGTGTTTGTTTTAGAATGAGGGGTCCTGAGAACAAGGGGAGTGGGGAAGAGCCTTTATTTCTTTATCATTTATATTTAGTATATTAGAATGTATTTACAACTCACAACTCCTACCAACTACAGCTTAAGAGAAACAAGTTTTTGAGGGCATGTGGAGAATTGTGGAGAGAAGCAGGAAACTACGAGGCAATCAGTAGCAGGAGCACAGGATAGGAAATACAAAGTTCTAGAGAAGATTAAGTCACCCTTACTTACCTCAGCCCACCCTGTCACTAGCTCTGGCAAGGTAAGCTGAACCTGGTTAAGGAAGGAACAAATAGGAAACCATGAGCTGGGATCTATCTAGCCAGGCTGTGGTTACCCACACTGGCCCTGCATCTTGGGTAAGCCTCTCCCTGTGGGGCACCCAGACACAGACACAGGACCTGCCCTCAGGGATCAGAGTCCAGAAGGCAGACAGACATGTCACAGGCAATTCCATACTATGAGCTGAGGAACACAGGGTGACCAGTAGGCAAGCTAAGCACCTACACAGAGGCTCAGCCTAGCAGTGCCAAGAGCAGGAGAAAAAGAGAAAGATTTTTTAAAGAATTTCGTATTGGATTTTTCTCCAAAAAATGCAAAATAGGGAAAAATCAGAATTGTGTTAAATTTCTTTACAGTGTATAGTTAGGAATACAGATTCTGGAGCAATTCTGCCTATATTTGAAGCACAGCTCTGCCATTTACTAGCTCTGTGACCTCGGACAAGTTTCTTAAACATTCTGGGCCTCAATTTCTTTATCTATAAAATGGGGACAGCATAGAGCATATTATGTGATTGTTAGCCATTGTGAAACTTAAATGAATTTTAACATAAAGCACCAAAGCCTGTTACATAACAAGCGCTCAGTAAGTATTAGCTATTATCACTACGACATATATAGTTTAGTATTGCTTTTATTTTAGGTCGCATATCAAAATGAAGACATCTTAATCCAGGCTTAGAAGCTCTAAAATCTTAACATGGTCTGATGACAAATACTATGGGAGAGGTATGTCCAGGGCTGTATAGTTAAGATGCCCCTAAAAGCAACTCAGACCAGAGAAGGGCAATCATGGGAGCTTCCTACAGGAATTCTCTAATCTAAATTCTGAAAGGTTGTCCAGGTGGAAAGAAGAAGAGTAGTCTGTGTAAAGGCCAGAGGCAATAAGTGAGAAGACACAAATACACGAGGGAAGACAGCAAGAATGGGGCAAGCAGGGCCACTGAGAGACAGCTGCCCGAGCCCAGGCAACAGGCTCTGGCTGGACGCCGGGTAGGACGGTGCTGAGAGAGCAGTACATCTGGCTTTCGGAGAAAGTCCACTAACTGGGGAAATTGGTAGGACATGGTATTTGATTGGCTATGAAGGTGAGGTAGAAATCGATTTCTTCCCAACAGTTGGACAGTTGTTTGGGCAGCTACAAAGTTGTTGACACCACTCACTGAAACAGGAAACACAGGAAGAGGAGAAGAGCTGGGGGTCCGGGGGTGAAGGAGATGGGAAGAGCGCTGGAAATGAGCAAAGGTCATGACTTCCACTTGGAACTATTTACCTTTGGTATTTCTGTCAAATAGCTAAGTGTGAATGCTGGCGAGTTAACTGGCTACACAGAGAAAATAATTAAAAATTCAATAGCCATCCCTATGTTACATAGAATTCTTCTGTAGAATGAATCATTCCATACGGTTTTCACAACTCCTGTGAGATGAAAACAAGTATGACAATATATGCATCAAGCACTTACTATGCTAAGCATTTTGCATACATGAACTCATGTAATCCCGACATCAACCCTGAGAGGTACATACTGTTAATAACCCATTTTATAGTTAAGAACACTGAGGCTTAGAGCTAAAGATTAAGTGGTTTGACTAACATCACATACCTGGTAAATAGCAAATCCATTTCCCCTTTTGACAGGTGCAGAAACCGAAGGTCAAATAGGACAAGGGATGTGTATAAGATTGCAGAACCTCAGAAGTTGTGGAGCCAACTCTACACCCAAATCTGCTACTTCAGGAAGCCAGTTACTTTTTGCATCACCCCACGAATTCAGGCTGTAGAGGTCTATTATTTACAAAAGGCAAGAATGAGAAGATTATAGGGGTAGGACCAACCGATAGCCATGTTCAAACAAGGCAAAAACTGCTCATTTCCCTCAGAAGAAATGTGCAGCCTCATAAGTGTATCTGCCTGGTGCTGTTGATGGTGATGATGATGATGATGACGAAGGAGACTGGCTGATGCCAAGGGGGATGCTCCATTGGTGCTAACACTTCAATTAAGACCCAGAGATCTCTGTGGCCCTCAAGTTCTTGAGGTCAAACTTGGGACTGAGAATGATCTTTTCTCCCTAGATTATCCAAGAGAAGGGAACTCCAGCTGGAGTTGTGTTTGTGTTCATTCACTCATCAAATTATTACAGTGGCTGAGCAGCTACTTTCAGGCACTGTGCTAGGTGCACAGAACACAGAGCTGAACAAAACAGACATACACTCTGCTCTTATGCAGCTCACAGTCTTAAACACTCCACCTAGTCATGCCCACTGCTTGGAAGGTGAGTGGGGAGCAGCGTCCCTACCTGAAAGCTGCCCCCAAGAAACTGGCATTTGTGGTTTTTGTTCGGTCCCACTGACAGAGGCAACACTAGGACCCTAGCTGTAGGCTAGGCCTGGGTTTCCAGCCATTGGCCCTACCAGTGGCCAGCTGGGGGACCTCAGGAAACCCATCCAGCATCTCTGGCCTTGACACAAAATGGGGGGAAGGGAAGGGCAAAAAGATGAGATCCATGGTTTTCAAACTCCTTTTAAGCTACATTATTCATTCTTTATTCACTTAGCAAATTTTTACCTAGAGCTGATTTTGAGCAGATAACATGAACAACACAAATATGGCCTGAGACCTCAGGGAGTTTGAGGTCTAGTGGAAATCTTATACCAAACTCCACCATGTAGAAATGGAACTAATCCCGAGGTCATCTCGGGCTCTACAAAACACAGTTTAAAAAAAAAAAAAAAAAAAAAAATCCACACACAGTCTCGCTAATCTCTTAGGTTCCTTCCTGCACTAAGATCCTTGGGTTCTTTCTCCCAGGTTGGGGGAACAGCAGCAGCAGAAACTGAACATCCTGTATGCCTATCTCCAGCCCTATGTCGACTGTATATTTTCTGTAATTTTGTCCAACAAGCCCCAAGCACTCAAGCTTGTCAAGGTACTGCTGCTTTGCTCCATTGGTCTGTTCTGGGGAAGCCAGCCATTTGCATGAGACTCTCCAAGTGTCTGGTTCAAACTGGGCAGGGAAAAGAAGGCCATGCGTATTTTCATTTGGAGGCAGAAGGATTTTCATGCATTACTCCCCAAGCACAGAGCAAGCTCTGGAGAGGCTGCAATGGGCATTAGCAAAAGCAAGACAAAGGGGCACAGTGTGAGTTTCTTCTTCCCAGAGAAACTTTTTTTTTTTGAAAGAAAGGGAATGAAAGCCCAGTTCCCCTATTCCCTTGTTAGTTTTGCAAAACAAACGAGCAAATAATTTTCATTCATTGACTTTGCTTTTTCCTTCCAAAGACATCTCTCCATCCTCTAAGGAAGACCCATTTGAGGTTTCCTGCACACTATCTGTCCACTTGGTAAGAAGGGATTTGATTTTTTTTTTTTATTTCTCACACCGTTCTGTGCCAACGTGAGCCTGACCATTTCCAGATGAAACACTGCCTTTACCAGAACGAAATGTTTGCGAAAAGGTCTTTAATGAACTGAAAACGTTAATTTGAAAAGTCTCCTCTATGGAAAGAGTGAAGCTTGGAGAGTAAAGGAAATGACACACAGCCTAGGGACTGGCAGACGGCTGGTTTCTCTAAAGTGTTTCAGAAAGGGGGAGATAGGGGATGGGTTAGGTTGGGATCCAAAGTGGACCCTCATTTGGAGGGCAGGACCGATAAGGCAAGTCTGAGCTACGTTCACACACTCAGCTTTGTTTTGGTATTTTATATGTCTATACACACAGGATTCTCCTGGCGAAAAATAATACACAGTCCCTCGGCCCCTTCCCCACCACCAGAAATTCCAGCAAATGTCCCACTGGCATTATTTCAAAGGTAATCTCAATGAGAATGATGTTCATGCTAGCAGCACCAACCACCACTAACACCACTTTTTTTTTAATCAAGGTGTTATTCTCTCTCCCACCCACACCATCGGTGCCACCCAGATCGCACACAGGAGGAGAAAACATGAAAGTTACAGACTCTGCTAAGAATGCTGATTATAAGTCATCGGGCAGATATAATTACAGGAATTGCTCTCCCTAGCCGAGCTGATATTTATTTCAGCAGCTCTGACCCTTCACAAGGATCTTGCTGCCACCTCACCCCCAACTCTCCACCCCCACCCCCAAAGGGCTTTTCTAACTGAAAGCAAACCCAAGCCAAATCCTGCTCATACTCTCGGCCAGGTGCCAGGAAAAGTGTAAATTTTCGTGAGCTCCGGCTATTTTGCCAGAAGTCTGCAAATGTGTCTGGACACGAATGGCGGTTCCCTTTTGCAAGGCCAGGCCTGAGCGCCAGGAAGTTCTAAAAGCAGCACATTGAGAGAGATGAGGCAGGCGACCAGAGAAAGGGGCAAAAGCAGCCTGTCTGTGTAAGTAAGTAAGTGAGGCTCTCCTGGCATATCCAGTCTGTGGCCAGAGTCAGTCACTGTATTGCCCTTAAAGAAAAAAAAGAGAAAGGGTAATCTTTCTCAGACTCAGTATTCCCACTGTGTGCTGTTAACTTTGTTCCCAAAGGCAATCCCTCAATTCCCTACCAGGACTTCACCTTTCATAATGGAAATTAAATCAGTTAAGTTTGGGTGTGTGTGTGTGTGTGTGTGTGTGTGTGTGTGTGTGTGTGTGTGTGTGTGTGAAAGAGAGAGAGGCCATCTGTAAGCATGGGCACAGCTAACTAACTAGACTTAACCCACGCTGCTCCTTTGGCCTTGGCAGAGATGAAAGCACAAAGGCATTCTGAGGCTGTTTGAAAGAAAGGATTTTAAAAATGTAGAAAGCAGAGATCACTAAACAAGTAGGGGGGCATCATTAACCAGTCTTCCAAGCCCAGGTCACTCTTGCTACTCAGGGCAGACAGGCTTCATCCATTCTGAAGCCCCGGGAAGCGTGGGTAAGTAAGGGTGCCATCCAGCCCCGTGCAGGTCTTCTCCTCCGGGGTGATGCTTTGCCTCCCCACCATGTCACACCTGGGTGGATTTCACTGGCTTGGTGAAGCCTGTGGTCTGTCTCTAAATTTGCCCAGTTTTTATTCCCGCCCCTATTGAAGGGGGCAATAAACTTTACTGCAGAGGATGCAATTATTTGGGGGCCAGGTGTGACTTAACAAGCTTGAAACCCTCTGAACAGAAGCAAAGCCAAAGGGAAGGGTATGTTTTCCAAGTGATTAAAAAGCGGGTGACTCCCTTCACACCCGTCCTGCCCGCTCCCCACCCCCACCCCGTCTTGCCCTGACAAAGCAAGGGAAGGATTCAAATCAAAGGGATCTGGACTTTACTCACCAGATGAATATATTAAAGCGCTCTGGCTGCAAAGTTTCTACCAAACTGACCATGGCTAGGACAGGGGCAGGAAGGACCGGAGTGAAAAGGAGGAGGTGAAAAACCCATAAAGAAACACAGGTTTCCCTCAAATTATACAACAGACACATTTCAAAAAGTGAAATATAAATTGTTTTAATAAATGGGTTCACTGTCAGCGTACCAGCTATTGTTCCTAGAGGGAAACCTTTCCTAACTTGAAAAAGAAAGAGTAGCTGCTATTTATCTTTCAGGCCAATCTGGGTTGCTAGGTATGATATGGAATTTTTATAAAGTAAAGGACATCAAAATAAAAGCTTTTCTGAATTTTTTAAAATATGAAACACCAGCCAGAAATGTAGCTGCAAGGTACATGTACTGAAATAAATGAAGGGGGGGGGAAGAGAAAGAAGAAAGAAGGAGAGAAGGAGCAAAAGAGAAAGACAATACTTCCTTGGGTCAATGAACCCAATTCAGGGGATTAGGGTGTCCATACCCCATCTTAAAGAGGACCAAGATGAGCAAATAGCGCGCAGAGAGATGAACCGCCAAGGTGGAGAACCAAAGAGAGGGGGTGTTACTACACAGAGAGCAAGGCAGAGAAAAGGAGTGCGGTCCGGAAAACTGCACGCAGGCTGCGTGTATTGGGGAGGGCAGGTGTTGGTGGTCAGAGACCCCAGCCAAGTGTTTGAAAGAGTTCTGGGCTGGATGGGAGCCAGAGCATGTACAGAGGGAGTCAGAAAAGGGGGTTTGGAGATATATCTGTTCCCCTTGTTCTCTAGCAAAGAAGATTCCAAAATAAGCTGCGATCTCATGGACCAGAGGGTCATATGCCATTCTTAGGGCCACATTACCCTTCCCTAATGGAAAAAGGTCACGTCTATTTCCAGCTCAAAACCTACCCACGTCCTCTCAGCCTCGGGGAGCATAATTCCACAGACAGAAGGTGGAAAAGAAAAGCTACCAATGAGATGCAAGAATTAATAGCAGAACAGGAAAACTTTCAAGTCATTAATTCCTAATGAAATAAAGTTCATTTCAACCTTGTAGAGGTTTTTCATGTGTTCATTTTTTGTGTGTTTTGCTTAATTTGTTTCTTTAAGAGGGAAGTTCAAAGAGGTTGGTACTGTTTCAGATTATTTTAAGAAATGTGCCTCAGTAATTCCGTTATTCTTGGTTACTCATTTAGCCCACGCAGACTGTAGGGGCCTCCTTGGGTATCCAGCACCCAGGAAACTCCTCAAGTGTGCAAGGCCCAGACCCACCCCACAGGAGATTATGATCTGGCTATACACACAGATAGGAAGATCAGGCCACAAGAAGAACAAGCACCATTCTCTAAGAACCAGACATTGCACCAAGAACTTACCCAACCATGTCTTAAATAATCCTCACAAAAACCCATGGAGGTGGATACAATTCCCACCAGCTTGCAAAGGAGGAGACTGAGGCCCAAGGAGGTTAAGTCTCTTGCCCCAGGTCACATAGCTGGGAAGTGGCTGCGTCTGAGTGCCCAATGATGTAGGACACACCACATGTGCCACAGGCAGTCAGAGGACAGCAGAATCCGGGGTGCCCTCACAAACCATCTTAGCACTGCCATGAGGGACCCAACCCATCCAGAAGGGTGGGGTTGGACTCTTACTTGCTCAATCAGGGGCTCTGCGAGGCACCGGTCAGTCATACGTGCAACATTCAAAAACAAAACAAAAACAACAACAACAACAACAACAACAAAAAAACACCCTTTACAAGGCACGAAAAGGAAACCCAGTTTTCTATCTTTAGGTCATTCTGTGCCTCCATAGCCATCTGCAGGGATGGAACTTGGTTTCATTAAACATGATATTTTTGTCAGCTCTCATGCTTTTTTGTTTTCTCTTGCTTTCAATTAAAGGATTTTTTTCCCCTCCCAAAAATTCTTTGGGGATTTGAAACCCACTTCAAGGAAAGGGGAAAAAAAAAAAAGGAAATCCATCTTAGAGTATTAGTCACCGAGATGGGTGTGAAGACAACGGACTATAAAACCGAAACCAGCTCCGTCTCCCAAAAGCAAAGAACATTCTCTAACAAACTGCTTTGAATTTTAAGAACTAGAAATAATGCTGGCAAACTGGTTTGTCATTCTTAAAATGCAATAATAATTTTTTTTAAAAAACTCCAAATTAACTCCCAATGGTTACAACCAAATAAAGAACATAGGCTGGAACGTCGAGCAGAAGCCAGAATGCTTCACCAGAGAAAAATACTTAGCTATGAAAAAATAAAAGTATGAACTGGAAATAAAATGAAAATCACACAAGAGCAAATGTGGTGGGCCTTGGAAGATCTTACATTCCACCAGCAAGTAAAACCAGTGCAGAATTGACCAGTGGTAGGGAGTCTGGGAAGGGTGCCAGGCTTGGACAGAGTGTTTCCCACCTTGAAATCAAAGAAAAGGGCGTGTGCGGGGTGTCTGCCCTGCACGTATGACCGTCCGTCTCCTCTGCACAGTCGTGATGAAATAATCTCCCTCTTATCATAGCCTTTGATCTCACAATCCCCGTTTCCCACGCTATTAAGATATCCCCTGTCTCAGCAATTCAACTTTGCATACTCAAACCCCTTTTTTTTCTCGGCCCGCACCTGCCCACACATCAGTGGCTCTGCTTTGCTTTATGCCTTTGCTTTGTGCCATTTCGAAATGTTTTCATTAGATGGGAGCGATCGCCGTGGCGGAGGCCAACTGCCACCCCCACATGGGGAGCTCCAGCCAGCATCCCTCCTCTGTGGGGCTGGAGAGGGGCTGGAGAGACCAGAGCAAGAGGGCTCCCAAGGACTCCAGGCCTCGCTGAGAGAGGAGGCACTGACCCAAGGACAGGGAAAGGTCACACTTGCTTGGTGAAGCTCCCAGGTTCTCAGGGACTCTCCCTCACTCTCTCTCTCTGGCATTCTTGGGCAAATGCTGCTGTCAAAAGCTCATTGGGGAGCTTGGCTCAAGAAGAGATCGCCTACCTGTATCTTGTCTTTAGCAACCCTTTCTACTAGGTTTGCATCACCACCCCCCTCACCTCCAACAGTCTGGGTCCCTTCTGAAACATCTGAATGGAGAGTCTATGATGCAGGCTCTGGTCTGGAAATTGCCTGCCAATCCCCTCCAGCCATCTTTGGTCTTCCCCCTAAGGACAAGAGAGTAAGATTCTGGAATCAGGTGCACCTAGATTCAAATCAACCTCACTGGGGCCCCTTAACCCCCTTGAGGCTCAGTTTCCTCATCTCTAAACTGAAAACCACTCTGTCTCCTGCACATGTCTTTTGTGGTGATTCCATTTAATCATACGTGTAAAGTGCCTATGTAGTCCAGTGTCAGGCACATACTAGGTAGTGAACCTCAATGGTTCCTGCTCCAACTGCCTACACCTAGTTTATATTCCCTTACAATAATAATAACTACAACTATCTGTGGAGTCTTTACTACTTGCCAAGCACTGTCCTAAGTATTTTACATAGATAATCTATTGCACCCTCAAAAGTAAAATCCTGTGTAGTAAGTACCACCTTATTCCCCTTTTATAGGCCAGGCAACTAAGGCTCAGTGCTTGAGGTCACGCCCCTGAGTGAGCCGCAGACATAGAATTCACACCCAGATCTTCTGGACTTTAAACACCCTGTCCTATTGTGCACATTTGCTGCTTCCTAAATCCTCACAATATTTGTGAAAACTTTTGCCTATTTTAAAACCTATTTTTAAAGTTTGTCTCTTAACATTTCCCATTTATTCATTCATAAACAAATCCTAACCCGCTTGAAATAAGAAAAACAAGTGATTTTCCCTATTCCATAATCATTTACATGATCCATGGCTGTGTAGCTCCTGGTGTATTAGCAACGCAGATTTCCATAGAAAGTGAATTCTCCCTTCTCCAAAACCCACGTTGTAGCCTGGCAACAAACGTATTTCTTCAGATCCCTAGGGACGAGACCTGGGTCCTCATCCTAAGGCAACATCCACCCTGGCTACATTTTTTGCAAAACCCAATTTTCATTTATCTATCCTAAGGCACGATTATTTGGGAGGTCAGCCTCCTGCATTGATCTTCCACTTTGTTCTCCAAGCCCCAGCTCAGATTCCTCTAGGCAGCCCTTTCTTTCAGCCCAAGGCCTGAACCCCTTGCCCCGTTGTGTCACAGAGCTCAGAGCCTATTCTACAGACACCATCCAGCACTTCCTTAAAGGGTTTTCTAAGTGTTTCACATGTGGACATCTTGTTGACCTAAGAAGATTATGAATTCCTCAAAGACTGAAATTTTGAAGCTCCTAAAGTACTTAGCCCTTCACTAGGCATCAAGGAAACACCTAGTAGAATGTCCATGGATGCAATTACCCCCACAAAGTGCTAATGCATCAGCTGCCCCACAAGCCACAGCATACCTCTGTTTTCCCTTTGGAAGTTACCACCAGCCCTATCCCAGTGCCCAAACCAAACCAAAATGATTTAAGGTCCAGAGGAGACCCAAATAGAGAACTGATAATCCTAGCTCTATGACCCAGGTGATCTTCCACCTTCTCCTCATAAAGATAATCCAGCCAGTCCCACCCAACCCAGACTCTCCTTGCCCTAAACTCTTCCTTTACAAGGAGACACAGGCATCAATCCTTCCTTCTTCAGATAATGGCACTCTCCCCATCCCAACTGTTTGGAAACTGCTCTCCTCCCAACATAACCTGATGAACACAACATAATGGTTCTGATAAGGGGTGAGCATCCCATCCCTCTAGCTTCAATAGTTGGTCCTAGGATAACCACAGGATGTATAGCCCATCTATCTGGTTACAATGATTGGTTCAAAGATGAGCACATGACCCAAGCTGAGCCAATAGGATCCTTCCTCAAGATTTTTTTTTTTTTTTTTTTTTTACTAGAACTGACAGAGAAGGACCTCCCCTCTCTCTGATTGTGAGGTCGTATATAACCATGAAAGTCGGGAGCTGTCTGTTCCTTTTTGGAAGAGAGAAACTAGCTGTGACTAGAGCAAATGAAGCAAACAGAAGAACAGAACCTGAGAGAGTAATGACAACATTCGAGCCCTGGCTGCAGTGATCCCTAAGGCAGCCCTCCTGCCTGAGACTGGGTTATGGGGGTTCAGAGCCCCCTTTTGTTTAAGTTAGGTTTCTGTCACTTGTACCCAAAGCGTTCTCCTAACATAATTAGTTCCCAGGAAGGGCATGTAAATTAGCACCAAGAACAAGTATGGATTAGACCATCCTGCAGATAAAGATAAAGGTAAGTGGGTGGCAAGAATTGAGCCATGGATTCCTCATGAGCAGGACCTCTGCTGTTCTGCAGGTGGACACAGGAAGGAAGTCCTTCTCAGCCTACCGTGGCTTGGGTCATGGCCTACAGCATCAAAGGTCTTATGACTGAAACCCCCCTGAAAACAATGCCCCTTCCTTCCCTGCTGGTCACAGGTGCTGATAGGCAAAGGGACTCACCAGCCTCCTGGTTGGACCCCTGAGGGAGGAGCCTGCTCTCCCTGCTCCAGGAAGACAGGTAGCACTGGGTGGTTCCTCAGCAGAGTCTGCTTTTCCATGTCAAGATGACAGCAAAATAAAACTTTGGTATCAACAACCTAGTATGAAAAACTGAACTAGGAATAAAAACTTGAGATGTGGAGTTTCTCTCAATTTCCTCTGTTACATGGGTAAAGAGAGCCTGGCCGCCTCCCAGGCAAGGCTCAAATAAGAGCATAACAATCACGACAACCTCCTTCATAGTCACTATGTGCTGAGCCTATGCATGCATTAGCTCATTAAGTCCTCACAGCACAGCCTGGCAAACACAAGAAAACTCTGGGTGGATTTTTAAAAGGAAATCTCACCCAAAGACACAGAACTAGTAAGTTACAGAGCTTGGCATACAAACCACATCTATCTTAACGGTTTTGTGCTTTAGCTGTTGTACCAGTCCTCTACCCAGAGATAGTATTGCCAGATCTAGGGGGGGTGGGGAGAAACATAGGACACCCAACTACATTTGAATTTCAGATAAGCAACAAATAATTTTTTAGTCTAGCTAAGCCCCATGCAATATGTGGGGCATACATATATTAAAAAGATTATTTGGTTTTTGTCTGAAGTTCAAATATAATTTGGGTGGCTTTGTACTTTATCTAGCAAAACTATCTGGAGACCGACTGTATGAATGAACTTTGAAAATGGTAAAGCACTACACAAAGTAAAGTTCTTTTGTTATAAATCCTAACCCCAGGTCTAACAGGTGACTGGCACTATTCTGGGACTATTCCAGGACATTCATAGCCAGAGCTATAAGATCCAGACAAGTATCCAGCATTAGTAGTTTTATATAGCCCTTGTGGATATCAGATAAGCTCTAAACATAAAAGATAAAGTTAGTGGGGATTCAGAAAAAAATGATATTAACCAGGAACGCCTGGGTGACTCAGTCGGTTAAGCGTCTGCCTTCAGCTCAGGTCATGATCCCAGGGTCCTGGGATCGAGTCCCACATCGGGCTCCCTGCTCAGCAGGAGCCTGCTTCTCCCTCTGCCTGCTTCTCTCCCTGCTTGTGCTCTCTCTGACAAATAAAAAAATCTTAAAAAAAAAAAATGATATGGGGCACCTGGGTGGCTTATTGGTTAGGCATCTGCCTTCGGCTCGTGTCATGATCCCAGGGTCCTGGGATCGAGCCCCACATCGGGCTCCTGGCTCAGCGCAGAGCCTGCTTCTCCCTCTCCCTCTGCCTCTCCCCCTGTTTGTACTCTCTGTCTCTCTCTCTGTATCTCTGTGTCTCAAATGAATAAATAAAATCTTTAAATAAATTACTTAATTAAATAAAAATGATATTAACCACTCTTACGTCCTACCTACCCCCCCCAACACCACCACACACACTTACCTTCCCAGTAGTTGGGGTATCTTTTCTGGGGCCTCCTCTTCTCCTTCCCCACCACTCAAATACCTAGATGGCAAGGTCATTCCACTTGCTGAGTTTCTGGCCACAGCACGCCACTTTAGTAGTAGGTTCTGTGGATTTTACTGTAGAGATATGGGCCCTGCCCTCAAGGTATAACATTGTGGTTGAAGCAACAGCATACAATTTAGTGTAGGAGCATGAGGAGACAGTCCCCACTTACTGGGCACCTTGGGCTCATCAGGCACTATGCTGGCCACATTCCCAGAGACGGTCATGTATAATGCTCCCAACCCCTCATCCAGAATCACAGGTATGCTGCAACCTGCACAGGTATGCTGAAACCACCAGGGAGCCCCCCTCCTGCTGTCAGAGGTGCCAAATGAGTTGATGATGAATTCAAATCACCAAGTTGAGTATATCAGGAGGAGAGCTCTGCTCTTTTCCATTTCTCACATTTCTCATACAGATCACTCTAAGACTGTTCACACCTCAGGGATATTCAGAATGTCAAGCTGGACTGGGTCCCAAAACGTGAACCCTGTCAGAACACATGGTATATCCAGGACAATAGCAGACACCGGCTCCATAATCCCTCCTTTGTGGACAGAGGGAGAAAGACAGTGTCTGAGTTCCTTTCCCAAACCTTTCTGTGGTCCTACTGGCACAGTTGGCTACCACCTCCCAGATCCATTACACGCAGACTTGCACTTCTATCAGGCTAAGGGCGGCCCTGCCCTGGGTGACTGATGCCCTGTTTTTGTCTCATTATGGATTCCTAATCTCTTCTCGTTTTTCCCCATAATTCCAGCTGATAAGAGTCATCAACTTTTCTCTCACTGTGGAAGAGGCCTTCTGAGATAATGTAATTCCTTGCATTCATAAGCGGTTGAAGGAGAGTATTCAGCAAGGGTTTTCTGAGGTCTAAGAGAAACAGAGCAGACCATAACCAGTGGAAAGAGCCCACACCACCTCCAGCTTTCCACTCCACATCTCCCAACTCAGACCTCTGGCTACACTGGAAGCATTATGCCTATGAACTTTTAATGGTCCCCACACTGCCAGCCTTCCTAACAACGGTTTCTGCTCAACTTTTCCCAACATGTTACTCTCCCTTGCCCTGCTTCTCAGTCTGACCTTGTCCAGGCTCAGGCTACAAAGACCTCAACTCACCTTTCCCTTAGGGAGTGCAATGGAACTCTCTGTGAGGCGAGGTGAAGCTGAGGAACCAGAAGGCTGCCCACCTCAGATGCTGCTTGTGCTGAACTGGGCTCTGGAACCATATAGTTTTACAATTCAAGAAATACGATGTGACATCTCGGATAACTGAATCCAGGAAAGAGTAAACAGGATCCTACTGGACTTGCATGTCCTACTTTTATCACCCTCTCTTCATTTTCTAGAATATATAGTCAATGGCTTCCATACTAAACATTATATCTGCTTTTGGTCCCAAAGTTTTCACTTCTTCATAAGGGATGCTCAACAGAAGTCTCTTTTTCTCTCTTTTTTTTTTCTTGCTAGCTTGCTTCCTTGTTTGCTTGCCTGCTCTTTCAAGGTCTTCATTTTATACCACTAACTTGTGGTTAAAAGGCTTGTTTTAGTTGTTTCTGTATTATCTAGAGGGTTTTTTTTGTTTGTTTATTTATTGTGTTTTGTTACTAGCCTTAAGAGATTCTAGGAACCTAACTTTTGTTCTGATATTTGACCTCATTCTTAGCTTTTTGCCTCTAATACTTCCTTTTCGTCACCCAGAACATTCCATCTTGCCTTGGGCCTCTCTGAAATCCCTACATGTGTCCGTATTCCTTCCCAAATCCTCTAGTAGTCTTCCCTTAATTGTGAGTTCCTAAGAAAAAGGGTCAGTAAAATTTTTCCCCTCAAAATGAGACACATTCAACCAATGCCCCTTCACCATTTTCACAGTGAAACTCAACTTAAAAATTAAATAGTTTTTGGAATTTTTCTTTCAGATTTGAGCCCATGCCAATCATGTCTGTGCTCTTTACAAATGGATGGCTAGTCTTGCCCCACAGTGACTTCCCCTTTCAAATCCTGCTCCCAAAAATGTTTCCTCCTTGTCAGTTTACCACTGATTCCCTGCAAATCATCCTGTGATCCCATGTAGAAAGGACATGATACACAAATAAATTTTAGTGTCCTGTACTTGAGGGTTATAACTGAAAATAGATTGGTAGTCAGAAAAAAATGATGTGTGTACAGTATAGGACAGATATTTTATATACATATATATATATATATATATAAAAGCCCTCCACAGAGAGCTTACATTTTATATATATATATATATATATATATATATATAAAATGATGCTACATATATGGTGCATATGTCAATAGCCGTAAATCCAATATGATAATCTACAAAATAAAACACAACATCTGCCCCCAAATCCAAAGATTTTTGAATGAGACAAGTTTCTCATGGCTAATAAAGCTATTCAAAACCCCAACTGTACTTCATCCATGTGGATACAGTTACATCCTGTTTAGTACTCTACCTCAGTAATCATTACATATGATATTATCACCAGGGCTAGCACTTACAGAGAGCTAACCATGTTAAGGAGCATATGTGCCTTCACTTTTCATTCTCACCAAAACCCCATGAGGTAGCTATTCTTTATCATCCCAATTTAATAGATGAGGAAACCAAGGCTTAAAGGCAATTGGTAACTTGACGAAGTTCCCATAATGTGGCAAGTGATGGAGCAAGAATTAGAAGTTAAGCTCATCCAGCTCCAGAGCCCATCACAGCCACTTCCTCCCTTCATTCCTCCCCTTGAAGGGTTCCACAGAGGGCTTACATTTTAAACCTGCATGTGGGACAGGTGTTTGGGGCCCTCCACCCAGCTGCTCACCAAGAGACTAATCAGTCAGCATGGCTGTAGTAGGTCACACTTTGCTCCCCATCTTCTGTGGAGTATAAAGATGATTAATTGCTTACACAGAAATTGATCTAACCATGGTTTTATGAAAAATGCAGGATTTCCCTATCTTTAAAGGGACTTCTCAAAGAAATTTGAATTAGGGAACTAAGTAATTGAATTTTTCTGTCTTTCCTGGCATTTTTAGCTACTGATTAATGTAGACTCTGGGGTGTTGGACAGACTTGGAAAGATCGATAATAATATTAACCCTTATGAAAAGGTTTGCTATGAGAAGGGATTGTGGCTCAGGGTCTTGGATGGAAAACAATCAAAGATTCGAGTTTTGTGAGCATCAGCTCTATTGGCAGGAGGGCAGGGGTGGGGCAAACTTTCTGGCTACCATGATCTTCTGTATTTCCTCAGAACCGGAGCTTTCCCCTGGTCTGAGGCAGACAGCAATCTCCTCCTGTAACATGTCACCATTAGGAAGGAGGGGGAAGAGTAGGGTTGACGACCACAGCTAGGCAACAGTATCAGGCATAATGGCGCCCTCCCCCATCACCCTCCCAGTCAAGCAGACTAATTGTCCACCCCCCCAGCTCTGTCCTATTAAGAAGAACGCCCCTTGTCTCTCAGGCCACAGTTGGTCATGAGGATTAACCCCTCCCACCCCCTCACCCCCAACCCAGGCATTTCCCCCTCCTTCCAACAGTCCTCTGAGCAGACATGACTGACAAGAGTACCACAAGCGATGATGTCACAAAGAGAGGGGGCAGCATGCCCTGTTAGACCATCTTTCACTCCAGTGGACTCGCCTTCACAGACAAATTGATTTGCAAAGGTTCAGGCTGCCAGCCCGGCCTGCTTTGCATACAGAACGCTCCCTGGTGACACAATAAAAAGTGGCCAGGCTAACAGAGGAGCACAGCAGGGTCTGGCCGGTTCAAAGTCCAAACTCCACACCCCCCTCACCTCAGTCTGGTTTGAAAGGTCACTGTGTGTCTGGGAAAATAGTCGCAGGATACAATCCTTTATTAAAGGTCACTATTTTTCAACAGCACTTAACACACACTTACACACAAATTGAGACTGGAGAGGGGGGAAAAAAACTGGGGGCTGCATCGTATTGTATATTGTGCTTGCAAGATTTATGTCTTGTGGTCACCAGCAATAAACACACACTGCTTCAGTATTAAAGTTCACATTAATCCACTGATTCTCCCTCTCCTGGAAATCAGGCCTCTTCTTTGCCAGGCAGACAGGGCAACCAAGACTTCTGTTCATCTCTTTGGTTCCTTCCCCATATTTTCCTCCCCTTGTTGCAAATGTTTTACTTTTGTGGATTTTTTTTTAAAAATTATTGTTGGCATTGTTATTATTGATATACAGCCATAGAACTTTACTCTTGGTAGTTTGTTCTCTTGCACCGTTCATGACATGTGCCTGGCATTTGAATCCAAGACCACGCGGACTCACAACGCCCAGGACTCAGAGTGTGTGTCTGTGGATCATGTATGTGTCACAGACCTCGAGAAGCAAAAGTCAAGTTCCTTTCTGTGCTGCCTGTGAAAATCCAGGGGAGCACACCGACGCTAAGCCAGTGACCATAAAGCCATCAAGGAGACTGCCAGTCCTGCCTATCCGTTATGTTGTATATCTTATTTGAGTAAATACTTCCAATAGAAGCAAAAATAGCAATTGTATTTTCCTCCAGTAACAGACAGTTCATGTTTGGTTCCCAAAGAATGTTAACAATAGCAATCCCTGCATTCATAACAAAAGAGGTTATCAAAGAAGTCAGCCCAAGCTGTTAGATTAATTTAGGCAAGAATTGCAAAAGAAAATATTTAGGGGAAATTCTATGAATTTCAAATAGCCAGCAAAAATATATAATGTTGAGGATTCCACTCTGCTCTGCAGCACATTTTTGCAAAGCTTTTGCCAGTGATAGGTTTCTGAGCTATCAAAAGCACATTAATTTTTTCTGATTAAAACAGCTGTGAAAATATACAAGTGTAACTGTGAAAAATCCGGGGCTTATTGTAATACTTTAAGCAAAACAAGGATAAAAGATTTTTAAATACGGACTTGCCAAAAGTAAAATATCTAACACGGGGAGAACTAATTCTGCGTGTGCTTCTAATATTTTGGCATAAATACTTTAATCCTCTTGTCCATCCTGTTGGCACCTCATCTACAGTTGACTTGTTAAGGGCTAGTTCCTTTGTAATGTCGTCAGCACCTCTCCATAGTTATTGACTGTGCTCTCATTAAAACTGGCAAGATCACAAAGCGGCAGAAGTGAGGGGAGGTGGGGAGGAAGCTGGCTCCTCGCTACAAAGGTACTCAGAAAGGCAAAAGGACCTAAAGGAGAAATGAAGAAACATGACAGAAGTGAAACTGTCTGATGAGGAGGAGGAGGAGGAGGAGGAGGAGGAGGAGCAGAGGGGAGGAGGGGGGAGGGAGGAGGAGGGAAGCGGGCAGAGGGGAGGTGAGGAGGGGGAGGAGACTTCTGGAGGTGGGGCTGGGGTTTGGTGACTCTGCTTTCATGTTTTTGTTTATTATAAAAATACACAAGTAATCACAAAGACCAAGTTCAAGTTGCTTATCACGTTCACCCAGAGCTATGGCATGATATGGCACATAGATGTAGTGCACACACTCATAGCCACGGACGGCTCATCTTTTTTTCTCGTTATTTAAAATAAATGCTTTTTGGGGGAGATGTCAATTTCTCTGGCCCTTACCCCTGATTTGGGCTTGGCTGGTAATGATTTATTTCACTGTGGACCCAGACTCTTCATTCCCTAATCTACTACCGTGAAAGGGGTGACCTCATGAATAAAATCACAGCGTGATTCAAAAGCGTGTGTAGGGGAGGTGGTACCTACTTAACCATAACAAGGTGCCTTTTGAGGAGAACCTCAAAAGGTTCTCCTTTTGAGGAGCACCCAAAATTGAAGCACCCAAAATTCAGCTCCTCAACTCCAAAGATAATATAAAGATTGAGAAAAGAAAAGAAAAGAAAAAAAAAAAAAAAAAAAAGTCCTCTCTCTTCGGCCCCTGGGCCTGAGTTGGAAAACAGGATGGAACTGTGTGCCGCACTGACTGTCTGCCCATTCCCATTCACACAGGAGTTCTGGGGCTGGGGCTCCAGGTCAGATGGTGAAGTCACCAAGTGCTACCCGTTCCCAGTGTAGAGCCCAGACCCAGCATTCCCCTGCCTCTGAGGCAGTGACACAAAGCCGCGAGGGCTGGGGTCCCACTGTAAACATAAGCGCCTGGGATTCCAACCTAGAGCCCGCATTGTGTTCAAAGGCAGCACTAATGCATAAAACGTCTGGGCTCAGCTGAGGCATCACATCAGTCTCTGCAAATGAGGCTTTTCGGACAGCAAAGGATGAAGAGCCAGATTCTGAGGGGGGTTTGGGAATTGCTGAGCCGGGATGGTCCTTCTCTCCCCTCTTCTTGACTCTCCCTCCCTCCAGCCTCCACCCCTCCCCTCTCCCCAGCCAGGTGATTAATTCCAGGCCCCAAGAGGGTCTCTAAAGGGATCCACATTCGCTGCAGTGACACCCAGTGCTAAGGGAGAGAGAAACAAGCAGAAGATTCTCTGCTGCCAGCTGTGGCCAGAAGCCAGTATGTCCCTTCTGACCAGGCTGAACGTGCCCTGATCCCTAGGCAACTAGGCACTCTGCCCCACCGAGGATGGGGTGCTGAGGCCACAGTCTGGCCACAGTCTTGGGGTTTAAGGATGCCCTGTGCCCCCAGAAGGGCTCCCAGCACCTTTACACAGCACAGTGGTGCCCTCAAGCCCAGTCCTCTTCCTCTGCGTCCTGGTTCAGCCTCCTGTCCAAGACCACGCCACTCATCCCTGCCTCATCCCAGGAAACCTGTGGTCAGCTACACACAGGTACTACCCATCCAGGAACTTTCCAGGGAAACAGCACCTCTCACTTACTAAAGAAGTGCTTGGGGGGTGCCTGGGTGGCTCAGGCGGGTTAATCATCTGACGCTCAATTTCAGCTCAGGTCATGATCTCAGGGTGCTGGTATCAGTGGAGGCGTACAATAGGCTCCCCCTCAGTGGGGAGTCTGCTTCAGGACTCTCTCTCTCCGTCTGTTCCTCCCCAGCCCCTGCTGTCTCTCTCTCTAAAAAAAAGGGGGGGAGTGCTTAGACTTGTCCAGGTACTTCAAGCCCTTGAGATTATCTTTCCAGGTAGGCAGAATCTGACTAATGCAAAGGCCTCCCAGGGCATCATGGACCTTTAGGCTGAAAAACTAGCATCACTTTTCTCTAAGATTCATGGGTTTGGGACATTTTAGTTTTTTCTATTTTTGCAGGTCCCAAAGAGAAGTGTCCCAGATATTTTCTTACCCTTGCATTATTCAAGCCTATAACGATTATGTGGAAGTATGTGCACACATCTGTGTTTGCACAAATCCACACTGGGGGAAATACTGACGCAATCATGCCCTGGTCACAGGGGAGGCTTCAATCCTCACAAACTGAAGACAGGCAGTTTTGCATCAGTGTGTCCAGAATGCCAGCTCCATGAGGGCAGGGATTCTTGTCTGTTTTGTACACCACTTAGCCCCTGCACCTAGAACAGTGCTGGCTCCATAGTCCGTGCTCAATCAATATTTACTGGAAAATGTTACATGCTGCAGAATATGAGTGTGTGACTCAGTGGTTTCTGGCATTTCTTTTATTTTTCACTGATTAAAAGAAAAACCACCAGGATAGGAGTTCACCAAGATCCTTTTTGCTTATTCGTGTGTGTGCATGTCTCGGGGATGGGGGGGAAGGCGGTGTTAGTATCTATATGTGGGTTTTCTCCCTTTGCTGTGTCTGGTCCAATCCTTCCACTTCTTCTTCGCCTAGGTCATGCACCTGAGTTTTGTTATAATAGTAAGTACAGCGGTTTTGACAGCCTTATGAGTATAGTTGGGAAAGCAGCTGTCACAGAAATTAGCAAGTTTGGCCAACAGCTCAGCTCTGAGGTGATGGGAGCCCAGGCCGGGACAGGAGGAGTTAACTGAGACGAGTGGGGTGTTATGCAAAGCACCAAATCCCTAAACTCCCGCAAAGATCTTTGAAGGCCGTGATCAATAGATTCTCAGACCACACTGACATAACCTTGTCATGCCTCAGCAAGGGTATGGTGGCTAAAAAGGCGTGGGGAGGTGGAGAGGTGGGAGGAGAGGGGGGAAAGAGAGAAAACAGGGAAAGGGATAAAGATATCATGTGCCTTCCCCTCTCCTGCACCCCCAGCGCTCCTCCTTTCCACACCTACCCCCTCTTCATCAGGCCTCACACAGCAAGTGACTGGTAATGGTTCTTTGGCCTTGTGCAGCTTTTAAAATCCTTCAGCTGAAGCATCTCAGCTCCAGTCGCCAGCAAAGCTTGAGCACCCTTGAGACCCTGGTGCAGATAATCATCATCCACTCAGTGACAAGAAGCTGAGCGCCGCTTCGGTACCAAGGAGACCGAATGTGGCAGGGCACCAAGGTGCCATCTTAGACGCATCCAAGCAGCCGCCGTGGCGGCAGCAGCACGCAGGGATGTGGCTGTGTGTGCAAGTTTTTGTCTCCCCCCGCCCTTTTTCTTCTTCGTCTCTATCTTCTTCTCCCTCTTTTTTCACCCTCCGCAGAGAATCCTTTCTCGAGAGGGATGCTGTTAACACAGCTGCTCCTAGCAGGCTTCCCGTTACCCAGCACCTGCCGGACCAAATTGAATCCTGTAGTCAATACTATTGGAAAGGAAAATGACGTTAATTTGTGTAAAAGTGTAATCAAAAGGTGGCTGGGTGATTTTTCTTGCTTTCAGAGAAATGCAGGTTTGAGTTTATGATTATATAAAAGGGAGCCAGTCGGTCAGCAGCTTCCTGCCTTCCACCCAGCACTTCCCAAGCGCTCTTGCTGCTGTGTGACAGCATTAGAGTTAATGGTGTTGCATTATGTATACAATACACTGTGGATGGTACAGCTGGCTGGGATGGTCCTGCGGACCAGGGTGCTGATGGGTATTTACACGCCAGCTGAAAGGTGGGAGAGAGAATATCCAGAAATAAAAGAAGAGCCATCCCTAATACACACAGAACTCAAACCTCCAGCAGCTTGGAACAGTGGGTAAATTTCCAGATCACAAGGGCCCCCACGTTTATATTCCCTTTTCCACCTCAGGCCTTTGGCTCACATTTTCCATTCACAGAGCTCCCTGGCAAATTGAAGATGGTCTAAACAAGGAATACCACATCCCTTGCACGTATTAAAAATAGCTCTCCAAACAGCCCAAAATATTTTCATTCCATTGTCAACTTTCCATCTCACACCTTAACAAGGGGCAGTCCTCAGAAAGAGACAGCCCTGGGCAATTGTCCTTTGCAGACCTGACTTTAAGGCCAAGTTACCAGGCCTGAAACCCCTGTCCAGAAGCAGACCGATTTTACTATTAAGCAGTCATACAAAGGAGACGCAGGCACTGGAGGTTTGCAAAAGAAAAGATGCTGTTCCAGTCTCGACTCCATGAGGACAGAGGTGGGCATTGCATATGCAGCTTTGCTCTCCCCCAGGGCTGAGGGAACATTAGCCACTGACCACTGCGATGGAAGAGGTCACGGTAATGACGCCGGGAGCCTGGGAGAGTGGGAGAGGAAATCATCTTTGCCCTGAAAGTGTGGAAAGTCTGCCAGGAACCAAAGCAGGGGATTTTAGGATCCCAGAGAGCCTGACAAAAGAAAACTACATCTTTAAAAAAGTTATTTAAGGGACTGGCCTTATGCAGGGATGGGGTTGGGGAGGCTGGCAAGAAGGTAGGAGCCTATGGAAAACCCCAGAGGCAGCAGGGGTGGTCACAGTACCTCTTTATACTCTGTCATCCCCCACCCCCTAAGGAAAAGCTGCCCCCATGTGCTGACCAAAATTTGAATTCACTTCGTTGATGCATTCATTCATTCAAATCTATTGATCATCTACCACCTGCCAGGCACTGTGCTAGGTCCTGGGGATACAACAGTGGACAAAACTGACAAAAATATCTGTCCATATGGAATATCCCTCCACCAAGGATGAGGCCTTTCAAAAGACAGGGAGAGGTTGCAAGCAGTCTTGGGCAAGATAACCAAGTTGTAAGCAACTCATACCTGTGTTCTCTATGGAATTTCTAGTGGTGGGGGTGGAGGGGTGGGAAGAACACAGGACACTAAGCTGAGAGGGAAGAAGGAAGTGGGGGGGAGGGGGCCGGGCCAGCCGTGTAAGGAGGGAGGAGGGTACAAACCTGAAGTCACTGAGGCAAGATGTACCCACTCTGCAATTTTGCTGATGATTAGCACTGGTAATGAGGAGGTGATCATGCAAATACCCATGGGGTGAAGTGCCAAGACTGTGAGTTACTATTATATTTATATGAGGCAAAAAGCTGGCAAAAATCTCTGTTCAGCTGCCAATAAGCCTGCATTCCAAGGCCGGGTCTAGATGCAAAACTGCAGGGCTCTCCAATATTCAGAGCAGTACAGAAACTGTCCCTGGTCTCTCGGCAGCTGGCCTCATCCTTCTTCCCCTGGGCTTCCCACAAATCTCTGTAATGCCCTGGGAGCCCAAGCGTGTCAACTGGCACCCCGTTCACCGATAAAAGATCCAGCAATTTGCAAATAACAGTTCTTTCCCTAAAATTCTGGTGTGCTGTGCAAAGTTATTAAAAAATTTGACCTTCATCCTCAACCACAGCAGTACCCACAAAAGCCATGGATTTCACTCAAGCCACAGGTCACGCTTTCCCCTGGTGTGCAGCATCACTCAGAGTCCTTGAGTCACAAGTCATAGGAAAGCCTGCCATGTGTCTGAATCATGCAGAGCTTGTGTCCAGTCCCAGAGAGGAGTCCAGTGGCCTCCTTGTCATCATGCTATTTCCAGTCCTAACACAGAGTCATAGTCTTTTTTTCAGCCCTAATTCCTTTACCCTCTACCTGCATCATGACATAAGACTTGGGCACTGTCCCATTTCTAGAAAGGTCTTTTCCCCAGTAGCTGGAAGTATTGCCAATTTCCTTCTCTCAGAAAAAGAAAAGGAAAAGCTTTCAAATTACTTCATAGGAATCAAAATAGCATCCCCAAAATAAATCAATCAATCCCTTTACAATGTCATGTTTGTGTGCATAGGTGTGCACACATGCACACACACACACACACACACACACACACTCACTCACCCACATGCAACCATCCCAAAACTATTGGCCTGAAAAACTGCCTATCCCATGGATGCTCCTTTCGACATTAACTACATAAAAAGAGGTCAGGTCTCGATCTGCAGCCTGAGCTCAGTCTGTGATCTGCCCAGGGTCACTAAAATAAAAGATCATCCAGCGAGCTGAAAGATCCAAAGTTACTCAGTGTGCACACCGCCTAGGGGTGCTGAGACGAGGTTGAAAATACAACCTGGTATGTGACGGCTGTGTGGGGTATTAGATTGTGGCTGGCCCAGGGTGCTGACTGGCTCGCTGATACATTGGGTGTAGTTGGTTGTGCAGAGGAAGACCCAAATACACAGAGGGAAAGAGAGACAGGGGAGAGATCTAGAGCGAGACCGAGTGATGGAGGGAGACAGAATGAGTGACAAGGACACAAAGAGGCAGGGAAGACAAAGGCGGGAGATACCCTCTTTTCCTCAGTGTTCCCAGAGATTAGAAACGAAAGCAAAATGAATAAATCGCCATCCTGGTTGGTGATATTGGAAACTTCTTTTCTTCCTTGAGGGGAAGGAAAGCGGATGATGTCTTCTCTTTATCCAATTTTTAAACAGTCTGCAGGGAGCTGGGAGGGAAATGCAGACCAGGAAAAATGACAACAGCCATGGGGGGATAAAAGAATAGTGAATGAACTCGGAGCCACAGTGAAAGTTGGGTGGCATCAAACTGTTGTAATTTTAGCACTGATTTCTCCTCACCAGCGTCTTTTTTCTTTTCTCCCCCCAAACTTGTTCCTTTAGGCCCTGCTTCACTGAACCTTAGACGATAGTGACCTCAGCACAGAGACATATATCCAGGCAGCCTCAGCCTGAGGCGGGATACCAGGACGCAAAGGGCAAAGGTTTGACCCTAAGAAAATTTCTCATGGGGGTCAGATCACACTGCCTAGCTGGAGGGATTTTTTTTTTTTTTTTTTTTTTTTGCCTGATGTTGTTTTCGCTCTTCAAGCGACTGATTTTCCCAGCTAAATCTTTTACTCTCATGGATGAGGAATGGTGTTTGCCTGTTAATTGGGTATGCTTATCTGCCTCCTTCCACTTCCCATCAACACCATCACTTGCCACGTCTCCAAGTCTCAGCCTTGGAGATGTGGCAATGCAGCCAAGGCTGGACTGCACCAGCTCCAGCCTCCCTGCAACCTCCCACCTCCCACCCTTAGTGCCCACCCACCCCACAACCTCCTTAGGGGACCCAGCATCCCTCAAAACTGTCTGGTTTCCTGGGGGCCAATGGGAAGGCATTTCTTAGTTGCAAATGTTCAAATTAACACTTACTCCTGTCTCTGAGTCTGCAGGGAAAACCAAGTCTGACTACTAATTACAGCTTTGGGGGGTGAAAATAAACGGAAGTGTGCCAAGTCAAGGCCTACATGCAGAAGAAAAATGTCTTCATTTGGTTGCAGCATTTTGACATTTGAGGCCCAAGAGTTGGAGAGAGGAGCCTGGGGCCAAAAGGGGATGTATCCTACTCAGGGAGAAGCACAGTATCTTCAGGTCTTGCCCTTATACCCTGGGCATCAGAGTTGCAGGGCTGTCTCACACATCTTTGTTGGTTATTTGAGAGTAGCAGAGGTGGGGAGGAAGCTGTCCCAGGTTATCAAGGGAAGGTCAGTGGGAAGTGCAATGGCCCCATCATGGCTGCCCTCCACAGCTGTCTCTTTCTGCCCTCTGAGCTCAACATTCCCTGCATTGCACCAGACCTAGCAGAATCTCCCAGCCTTGCCTCCACCACCTGTGAAGATTTTCCTGGCTACTCAACCCTTGCAATCTCTTGCCCTTTGTTTCCTTGAAGTTCTTTTTTCTACCACTCTTTTGCCAGTGTAACTGCTTTGTAGAGTTGGCTAGCTTTTAGCTCACCCCTAAGGAGACTTCCCAATCTGGGAAATACAATACTCTCCCTAGTCTTGGAAAATTTTCAGCCCTTACACCTTCATGTATTGCTCCTACATCATTTTGTCCTCTTGGGACTCCTATTTAAACATGTGTTAGGGCTTTTTGATCTGTCCTCCAAATCTCTTAACTTTTGTTCATGTTTTCCAACTCATTAGCTCTTCTTGTCACATTTTGGGACATTTCCTCAGCTCAGTCTTCCAGGTTCATAATCCATTTTTTGTTATGTGCAGTAAGCTATTTGGTCTGTTGTGTGGTTTAAAATATACCTGCAAATTCTCGAATAGTCCTTCTTCCAAGAGGTGGCATCTTACTCCTCTCCCCTTAAGTAAGGGCTAGTTTCAATGACTCTCATCTAATGAATAGGATATGGTGGACACGATGGTGTGTAACTTCCAAGACTTGGTGACAAAGAGTATCATGGTTTCCTTCCCCTTTGCTCATCTCTTTGATCACTACTCTATGGGGAGCCAACTGTCATGTCATGAGGATACATCAAGGTGTAATTTGGAGAGGCCCACGTGACAAGGAACTGAGCTCATCTCCAACTTCCCTGTGAAACAGCCATCTTGGAAGCAGGGCCTGGGCCTCCAGGCCCAACCAGGCCTTTATAGGACTACAGATCTGGCTGACACCTTCACTAAAACCTAAGGAGAGAACCTGAACTAATACCAGCCAGCTAAGCCATTCCTGAATTCCCAACACCAAGAAACGGGGATAATAAGTGTTTATTATTTTAAGCTACTAAGGTTTGGCATGATTTGTTAACTAATATACCCATAGACTCGATTTTTTTAGTCCAGTAATGACTTCTTCATCTTTGAAGTTTCTAAATTTTTTTTAAAGATTTTATTTATTTATTTAATTGACAGAGAGAGAGAAAGCGTGAGAGGGAACACAAGCAGGGGGAGTGGGAGTGGGAGAAGCAGGCTTCCAGACGAGCAGGGAGCCCGATGCAGGGCTTGATCCCAGGACCCCGGGATCATGACCTGAGCCGAAGGCAGTCGCCTAACCAACTGAGCCACCCAGGCGCCCCTGAAGTTTCTAAATTTTTTAATGACCACCTGTTCTTGTTTCATTTCCTTCTGTTCATATTTCACATTTCCATGCCTTCCATTATCTTTGAAAACATTTAAATTACTTGTTTGAAAATGTTTTGTTTTGTTTTTATTGCTCTATCAGGTCTTTCTCTTGGATGTTGGTTCATCTATTTGCTGAATTTGTTACTTGTCTTTCATGATGTTGGACTTCCTGGGTGCTTTGTAATTTCCGTTTGTAAAATTACCTTCTATGAGAATTTCCTCCAGTAAATATTCAGAAAACCCAGGGCAGTCTTAAGAAGGACTTGATACTCAGGTCCAGCCTTCTTAATTCAAAGTAATCTGCTAATCAGCTATTTGGCCTGAGTATATACCATGATCCCAGGATCCTGTCAGGCTGGGTGGCACTTCTCAGGACCTTAGCCACAACCCAAGGCAGGAAAGAAGGGTTTTTCTGCTGCCCCCTCCCAAATTTAATGGGTAGAATATGTGTCTGGGCCTTACCTTTATATAGCCTGTATAACTCCAGCTGCAGGCTTTCAGGGTAATGGGGTCCCAACCTGAACCCACTGATAAGCCAGTTCCCTTCCCAGTGCCCACAAGCCTAACAGCTTCGGCCTCCAAATTCCAGTGTGACCTATGTGTTAAATTATTTTACAGAAACCTCTTCATTTATGACTGCTGGAAATTTCCTCTCTTGATTTAAGCATGACTATGTTCTTGTTAAATTTTTTTCTCATCATTTGTAAGTGTTCAAGGTAGAAAGGGGAGGCTTCAGCTTATGCTTATAACTAATGTTTTTGCTCTGTACCAGAAATCTTATTTGCTAACTTTCCACATTTATTTTTCCTCTCTCCCCAATCACACCATAAGCTTCTAACAGTCAGGAACAGGATTTGCCCTTTTTTACTTCTCCTCATTGGAAGAGCAAAACACCTTCAATGTGGGAGCCGCTCTATAAATATCTGATTGACTGACAGGTAATGTGTTAGGAAGGTTTGGGAGCAAAAGGAAATTAAATTTTTCTCCTATTTCATCGAGACTACCAACTCCCAGATTTGGAACCCTCCTACAAAGGTGGCTCTTAAGCTCTTCTAGATTATAGATACTTTGAAAACCTAATTAAACACTCCGCAGGAAAAAAGAAAGAGAGAGAGACTGAGAGAGAAAGAAAGAAAGAATACACACACACACACACACACACACACACACAAACACAAAATTCTGCATTGTTTCAGGGATTTAAGTAGTTTAAAAAATTAATACTAGAATATAAAAATGTTTCTTTTTTGTGTCTCTTAACAAAATTTCTTTTGGTTTCATGAGTTATTTTTTCCTGCCACTTACCAAATATCCTTTTTTTAATCATTAGAAATAACCCTATCCTTCTCTTGACAGATGTGGAAGCTGAGGGCCAGAGAGTCTATGTGACTTGCCCAAGCAAATCACGGTGTGATGTTTGGCTAGATGCAAGTCTAGGACCAGCTGTTTTCTACTATCTCAACGGCTTCTCCTCATAACTTTGGGTCTACATACACTACTATGTGGTTGCACCACAAAAACATCAGAATTAACTTTAATCCTATCAATAAATGACACTAATTTGTTACCAATATGGAACCCATACTTCACCTTGCTTTATAAATACTCCCTTGTACCTGGCCTTTTGCTATGGATCAGTAAAGTCAACTGGTACATCTAAAAATGGGACCTACAATCTCAGCCCCCTTAGCCAATTGAACTCATGTCATGCTCCCATCTGTCATTCAAGGTCAATTCAGCCAACATTTATTGATGTCTGGCATTTACCAGGCACTGCTCTCAACACTGAAAATACAGAATGGTCAAGGTCACACAGGGCCCATTGGCTAATGGAATGATAGACATGTAGACACATAACTATAATAAAATGTACATGCTAAACTAAGGATATGCACAAAGTGGAGAGCCTTCCAACAAAGAAAATTACAATTAATTTGAAAAAGTGAAAACTGGCTAAACCATATTCTCAATTCACCATAAAACACACCTAGAAATTATTAAGAAAACAATAACACCCCCCAAAAAGAATACCCTCAGCTCCTTGAAATTTTAAAAATTCACTGATAAATAATTTTCAGTTAAAGATGAAAAAAGTCAGTTCAGGACTATCTACAAAACTATATATGTGAACTTATGAGATGCTGTCAAATCTTTAGTCAGAAGACAAATAGCCTTAAATATTTTCATTAGTAATTTTTAAAAAGATAAACTAAAATTTCAAATCAAATGATTTAGAAAACGTAAAGAAGAAATAATTAGCAAAAATAAAACAAAAATTAATGTATTAAAAAAGAAAGAGTTGAAGTTATAAATAAATTTAAGAGAAAAAATATTAATATTCAAAATTAGGCATAAAAGAGTATAATCCACTGGCAAGCAAATGCTTTTATTTATACAACAATCTCATGTGCCACACTACAACAAATAAAAAATAAAATCTTTGTGTAAAATAGATAACTTTTTAAGAAAATGCAGATTACCAAAATTGTATCCAAAAGAAGTGGAAAGTTGAACAAATGAATGCCATGGAAGAAACTGGAAAAGTTGGCCAAGGGATTAGACCCAGATGGTTTTATGGGAAGATTCTTTCAAACTTTGAAGAAATCAACTATTCTGTTGCTATATAAAATGCTGCAGATCATATCATTTTTTTGAAAGCTCCCTTGTTTATTTTGTGAAGACAGTATAACGCCAATAAAAAAATCTGATAATGACAAAAACAGCAATAAATAGTCTAACAAAACTTTGGTCAATCTCATACTAGTATAAGTAAAAAGATCAAAACATATCAAGGTCAGGTCAAGTATGCTCATTATTCCCACTATAGTTGGATATTTTTTTTCTAGACACTTAGCCAATGCAGTAAGACAAGAAGAAATAAGAAATGCAAACACAAAAGGGAGACCAAATTAACACTACTCGCATAACTGAAAGTCACCAACCCAAAACACTCAAGGTAATAAACCACTGAAGCTAATTACCCAGTAAACGAGACAATTACAAAATAAATCTATCTAAAACAACAGCTTCTTTAAAAAGCAGCAGTAACTACTCAGTGCATATAATGGGTAAAAGGTTCCATTTTCAATAGCAACAAAAATACAAAGTATCTTGGAATAAATTCAATAAGAAATGTGTAGGGACTTTATAAAGGAAACAATATGCTTTACAAAGGTCTGTAAAGAATACCCTGAGAATGGAAGGAATGTTATATATTGTGTCGGAAACCTAAGATTTAATATTGGAAGGCTATAAATTCTTCCCGAGTTAATGGGCTTTTGCTCAAAATCACAATGGGAATTTTGGGAATCTGAAAAAAAGTAGTTTTGAATTTCAAAAACTGTTTTGAAATATCAAGAATAATGAGGCGAACTTGAACTTCAGCTGCCAAAACAAATTATAACTCTAGTAAATAAAACAATGCAGAACAGAATAGAAAGCCCCCAAACAGGTCCAATCAGTAAGAATTTAGTCTAGGAAAAGTGTGACATTTCAAATGAATGAGAAAAGATAAAATTTTTAGGCAGCAGTTCTAGAAAAACTAGGTAACTATTTGAAATAAAATGTAAAATTCAATCACATGGCATGCCAAAATTCCAAATAGGTTTTAAAAAATCAAATGTTCAAAAAATGATGAAAGAATAAAAAGATAGATGAATATTGATCTGATGACAGGTATGGAAAAGTTTTCTATGAATAAAATTAAGAAGGGAGGGAGAAAATATTAACAGATTTAACTACATAAAAGTTACTTCCAAAAATAAAATGACAAACACTGAAGGCAAATACTAACTAGATAAAAATACTTGCAACACCTAACAGATAAAGAATTAATATTCTTACAATTGGCTCTTGCACGTCTATAAGGAAAATAGAAATATCATTAAAAATGAGCAAAGGACATGGATAAGCAGTTTGAAAAAGGAAAAACACAAATAACATGTTAATGTTTGAAATGTTTAGTTGCAATAATAACCAAAGAAATTCAAATTAAAACAAGTCACCACATTTCATTTAATTTCAAAAACAAATATCCGAGGCTGGTAAGGATATAGGATAATGGCTTTTTTTTTTTTAATTCTTTTGGCAGAGCTATAAATTAATACAACACTTCTGAGGAGCAATTTAGCTATATATATCAAAAACACAAAAATATTCACCCCTTTGACCCAGGATTTCCACCTCTTGAAGTTTACCCTAAGTAAGTGATCAAAGCTGCTTACAAGGATATGTGTACATGAATATTATTTGCAGCATTACTTCAATAGAGAAGAGTTTGCACCCTCTAAAATATAGAATAGGGGGCGCCTGAGTGGCTCAGTAGGTTGAGCACCTGCCTTGGGCTCAGGTCATGATCCAGGAGTTCCAGGATCCAGCCCCAGCGTCCTGTCGGGCTTCCTGCTTGGCGGAGAGTCTGCTTCTCCCTCTCTCTTTGCCCCTTCCCCCACTCTCTCTCTCTCTCTCTCTGAAAATAAATAAAATCTTAAAAATAAATAAATAAAATAAAATAAAATATAGAATAGGGCCCTGATGAAATCACTTATAGCATATCCACATATAAACTTATTAAATTTTAACTGTAAATTATCTAACGATACACGAAAATGTCTAAGACACACTGCTAAAGAAAATGTTACAAATATATGCATAACATAATCTTAACTGTGTTTTCAAATTTTAATTATGAAATTTGTTATTAACATCTGTCTTGCTCACTCTCACACTGCTAGAATGTTCTCATCCCTGGCTGCATGTTACAATAGTCTGGAACACTTATATAAAATACCCCTACCTAGGTCTCACCCAAAAATATCAAGTCAGAATCTCTATAGGTGAGGTTGGTTTTTTTTTTTTTTTCCAATTTCTCCAAGTGATTCTAATGTGCAGGCAGTATTAAAAACTACTGCCGTATAGAGCAGTGGTGCTTGACCTGGGCAAGTTTGCACCCAGGGGACATTTGGCCATATCCAGAGAGATTTTTGGTTGTTGTCCCAACTTGGAGTGAGGGATGTTACTGATGTGTAGTGGGTGGAGGCCAGGTTTTATGGGCTGAATTCTGTCATTCCAAAATTCGTATGTATAAGTCCCAACCCCCAGTACCTCCAAGTGAGGTAACAGTATTTGAAGATAAAGTCATCAAAGAGGTGATTAAGTTAAAATGAGGCCTCTAGGGTAGGCCTTGAATCCAATATGGCTGATGTCCCTATAAGAAGAGAGACACCAGAGATGTGTGTGCACAGAGAAAAGGCCATGTGAGGACACAGCAAGAAGGCAGCCATCTGCAAGCCAAAAGAGAGGCCTAAGGAGAGACCAACTCTGCTAGCACCTTGATTTTGGACTTCTAGCCTCCAGAACTGTGAGGAAATAAATTTCTGTTGTGTAAGCACCAGTCTCTGGTGCTTTGTTACAGTGGCCCTAGTGAAAAAGGGATACTACTAAATATCATACAACACACAGGACCTTCTCTGCAACAAGGAATCATATGGCCCAATGTCAATAATACCAAGATGGAGAAACCCTGCTCTAGAGCCTGGCTTGGTGCTGCATGCAGATAATCAATAAATATTTTCTTGACTAGGTAAATGAGATATTTGGTAGGTAGAAATCAGCAGGAGTTGGGCACCAACTGAAAGTGAAGAGGGGTGCCTGGGTGGCTCAGTTGGTTGGGCATCTGACCTTGACTCAGGTCATGATCCTGGAGTCCTGGGATCGAGCCCTGCATTGGGCTCCCTGCTCAGCAGGGAGTCTGTTTCTCCCTCTGGTCCTCACCCCACTCTCGTGCTCTCTCTCTCTCTCTCCCCCTCTCTCTCAAATAAATAAATAAAATATTAAAAAAAAAAAAAAGTGAAGAGAGACCAGAGGGAAGAGTCAAGAATGGCAACCAGATCTCTGGTTGGACTGACCAGGTGAGTGGGGAAGGCAGAATTCGTGGCAGGGGGTGGGGGCAAACAGGTTGGATCAGGGAATCAGGTGGAAATTGAGGGAAGTACCCAGTGGAGGTGCTCAGTGGCAAATCCGAAATAGGTTTCTAGAAATACAAACAAGGCAATAGCTGATGTACAGGGAGAGGTTCAGCTGCTACAAGGAGATAAGACTGTCCCAGAGGAGCACCTAGAATCAGCAAAATACAACCATGGACGCTTGAAGACCACCGATATTTAAGGAGTAGACAGAGGAGAAAGGAGCCAGCGCATCAGATGAAGGAAGAAGAGGCCAACTGAAACCTTCACCCAAGAGCAGCGGTGGAAGCTGTGATGGTTAGTTTTATGTATCAACATGGCTAAGCTATGGTACCCACTTATTCAACCAAACACTAATGTGAGTATTGTGAGGGTATTTCATAGATGTGGTTAATATCCACCAGCAGTTGACTTTAAGTAGAGGATATTATCCTCAATAATGTGAGGAAGCCTCATCCAGTCCACTGAAGGGCCTTGAGAGTGAAACTGAGGTTTCCCTGCAGAAAAAGAATAGTGCCTCAAGACTGCAGTATCAGCTCCTGCCTGAGTTGCCAGCCAGCTGGGTGGCCCGACAGACTTCAGACTTGTTGGTGCCCACAACTGGGTAAACTGATTCCTTGTTCTGGTTCTCTGAAGCCAAGGAGGAGGCAGGGAGAAAGTGAGCTACTGCTCCATCCTGCACTCTTACACATACCTGCCTATGGCATATATGAATGAAAAGAAGAGGTTACTCCACACTCATAGCAAGAACTCGGGAGAGAAGAAAGGAGAGATGAGAGAGAGGGCACAGGAAGATTTCGAAAATGTGTGCCTGCCTGTGGAAATGAGGAGGGGTCAGGATAGGGGAACATGGAGGCTCAAGACAGGACACAGGTGCCCGGCTGTCCCACCTTACCCCTGCCACTGCTTGCTAAGCGCTCACTACACCTTGGATCTGCTTTAAGCAGTTTATTCTCACTAACCCCTACCACAAACCTTCCCAGGGTTGGGGGAGGTTCATCATTTTACAGATGTGGCACCTGGACCTGAGAGACAGTAATTGCTCTAGATCCTCCTCTAGTATGTAGGGAAGCTCAGATCCAAATCCAGGCCTCTCTGACTCCTCACTCCTGCTATTCATGACAAACTTGTTATTGTATCAGCAGCTTGATGGAAACATTCAGAGTGGGGAAAATGGAGCTCTAAAGCTTACTCTATCCTAAGTGGCTGCAGGGCATCTACAGGAAGGTGGTAGGTGGTGAGCTAGAACAGCCCAGACTTTGGGGTTAGACACCTGGGTCTAGATCTCAAGTTTACCATTTATTGGTTGGGTGGCCTTGGGCATGTTTCTTACTATTCTATAATTCAGCCACCCCATCCTTAAAGCAGAGGTAAACGGTATCTACCTTTAAAAGACCGTCTTTTCTGAGACAGCGTCCGTAAAGCACATTGCAGTGCTCAACAAATGGGGGCTCCAGGCCACTCTCAGTCTTCCTTTGGTTCTCAGTTTTCTCACCCATTCTGCCTCCTCCAGTGTTGCTGGGCTGGTTCAGTGAGATAATGAATGCCAATGTCCTTGATAAGTTCAGGGCATCACCATTATGGGAGGACAGGATGCAAACACTGCACTTTAGGCAAAATTCAGCCACCAGCTGTACAACCCTGAGGAAGTCAGGTAGACCCCCCTGTGCCTCAGTTTCTCCATCTGAAATGCTCGTATACTGATAGCTGTTCCTTCTTCCCCTACACTTAGGCCTATGAGGACAAACGAGTGCAATTTATAATTGTTATAAATTGAATTTCGGGCCATATTGTTCTGTCGGACTTCTAAACAGCCAGATGACATGCCCAGCCCTCCTCCCCCATAACGCGCACAACTCCCATGGCCTATAATGGAATATCAGCCCCCTCACATCAGCTCATTTGTCTCCTCAAGGACACACTAGCTCTAACCTCACAGAATTTCCTTTTGTTCTTTCAACTCCTGACTTGATGCACATCTCATGCCTTGCTCTCCCTGTCATCTTCTCTCCCAGAGTTGACATATGGCTGAACTGATATCCTTCCTCTGTTTCCTTTCTTGTTACTACATGTCCAGTAGTATTGCATAAAAGTGCTCAACGGGAAGGGTCAAGCTCAGTTTCAAGCCTGAGGTCTGGGATTACATCAAATCCGTAACGTTTATCTGCCCTCACCATCAGCCAAATACTTCCCAATTTAGGTCTCACTCACATCAAGAGAAGACTGAATTGTCTGGGCTCCAGCATGCCCTTCTCTCACCTCTGTTTTTCTTACTTAATTCCAAGGTACAGCTCCCAAACCCACTTAGGCCTGTTTAACGGTCCCAGAAAGCATGGCTCTTGGGAGCCAGGCAGCATTTCTACCCGTGGAGGCTGCAGGGGCTGCTGAGCAAACAGACCACCTCTGGCCAGGCTGGAAGGGGGAAAGCCACACAAAGGGCTTTTTGGTTCAATGAAATAAGAAGTCAATTTGAGCCCCATTTTGAAAGTGCCTCACTCTCCACATGCCTTAGACACACAGTGAATATTATTACCGGACAGAACTCCCCCATCATAGCACGCACAGCCTTAACTTGGGGTTAGGGGATACTGGCCCATCCCAAACACCAGCACTCTGGGGTTCTATGTCAGAAGTCACCCCCTGCCAGAAGATGTGGTGTCCCTATCTATTCTCTTGCCTCTTGTACTTAAGTTCATTTTATTGCCAATAAATCCACGGTGAATAATTGGGTACATCCCCAGTACCTAGAACGGTGCCTGAAACCAGGGAGACATTTTATAAACACTTGTGTATAATGAATAAACAAATGAACGATGTACAAATAAAAAGTTCAAGTGGAGATTAGAAGGGAAAACAGAGTTTTGGGGTTTGGTTTTGTCTGGTTTTGTTTTGTATTTAAATGAAAGAAGAAAGAACTGTAATTTGGGTTCCAAATTAGAAGGCAACCAGGCCCAGGAAAAAGTCAGTCATTTGTTTGACCATTTGGGGGCAAAGTAGTCGGCCAGCAGGTACTGACTGTTGACAGTTTAAGGTATAGCTCTAGACAGCATCCAGGTCCAAGAAGTTTCATCCACCAGGTTCGGGGACATCTCCCCTGCAGCCCCTGTTCCTCGTTTCTGCCTTGTTTTGCTCATCCTGCTCCACGTACACAAGCTGAGCGAGGTTACTTAAGCCTGACAGCTTTCTCTGGGGAGCAATTAGAGCCTTTAAGATCTTACCTGTGCTTCACCAGAAGTTCTTCTCATTAAGTAGTTACTTAAAACGTTCCCAGGGCCTAAAACATTAAGATTTAAAGGAAACAATTGGCTGCTTTTTTCCATGCCAAATCAGACCGTTGTTTAACATGGTGAGAGCTACCACTGAGGCTACTGAAGTAGAAAAAGGGGGGCATATGTTGCTGGAGAACAGAAACCTCGCAGGGAAATTAAAACCAAGACAGGTTCAGGGACCAAACGAGTCAATGGGATGTCTTCAGGAATCGGGCTTTGCAGGGCTCCTGCAGTCCAAAAGTCAGAACCAAACTAGCCTCCGGGACTTCCAAAGCACCTCTGTTCTGCATCCCTTCTTACAAAATAGTCAGACTAGAGGCTTCATGGAGGAAGCAGCCATGGGCCTGCCTTGAAAGATGGCAAGCCAGAGAGGTGGAAGAGCAGGAAACAAGGCACAACGGTGGGAACAAGGGGGTGAGAGAGCGCAGGGCCCAGCCAAGACAGAAAGCTTGTTTGGAAGCAGTAGATAAAGTTCTCCTTTCTGATCATGCCCCACCCTGCCAAGAGAATCTCACCCTTCGTGGGAAAGTGCTTTGGGGAACACCAAAGTCATCTGTGTCTGAATTGTGTGGGGAGCTCACTACTAAGTCATCTTGAAGTTCTAACTCATGCCTTGCAGTTTAAGGCAGGGGTTCCAAATTATTCCAAATTTATTCAAAAATTCTAAATGGGATCAGTTCAGATCAGAAAATGGCAATCTGCAGTTTACTGATCCAGGACAGGAAGAGGCCTTCTCAGTGGGCCAGGAAAGACACATAGGTCTGTTTGGAGTCCAGCTCAGAATAAATGGAAAACATCCCTGGGTTCTAAGCACTTACAGGCTTCTGTTTACCAGGACTTTCTGAGAAAGAATTCTTCACTCTTTTGAGCTGTGAGTTTATGCAGGCATCAGGATAACTCAGTAATTAAGTCCCCACACAAACCAAACTCAGATGGTTTTTTTGCCCTCCCTGTCATTTCCCATGAAGGCCTTGTTCTCTTTGCAGGGCAGGGTACTATCAAAAGACTAAGTCCACATAAGCTTGCCTTGGGCTCCTTCCAGTTCCCTGGTAGTTGCTTCCCTGCTCGTGAGGACTCCACCCCCAGCACGCCCCTCTGCCATGCTGCAGTCAAGGTTGCCGTCCTGGGTGATTACTCCATGCCAAAGCCACCTTCCTAGACTTCCTTCTTTCTAGGGCTTGATAAGGTAACGTATGCCTTTTGTACTATGTACAAATTTTGATTTTTAATAGGGCCCTCTGTAGACATTGTCTGTAAGAAACACTGAACCTATCTTTACAAATCCTTTCTGTATTTGGGGACATTTCCCATGATATAAGCCCTGCATTCTTAACAGAGTCAGGACTCAAACTCCTGGCCTCTTTTGCAACTAAGATACAGGACTGTGACCTAACTCTGTCATTACACACATCCACATACGACTTTGTTCTGGAAATGCGCAAGCGTGCAATGTGAGGAGCCAAGCTCTGCCAAGGGAACACAGAGGCAGCAGGCCTTGGGAGACCAGGTCCAGCTCCAGACACAAAAGCAGCCCTACTGCTGGAGGCAGCAATGCATGCAGCAGAGGTAATGAGTTCCTGGCATTGAGCTGTAATGGTGGTTCCATCTTCAGACCAATTCCGTAGGATGGTTGGGCATTTTTCCTGGAAGCTTAACCTTGAACTTGCTTCTCTCCCAACTCACAGTGATTCTGGTGGGAATCAAGTATCACATAATTAATCCATTTTCTTCTTGAAACAGTCAAAGTGGTTTCTGTTGTCTGCAACCAAGAGTGCTGACCATGGGTATTTCAGGAGCCAAGGGGCACACAGACCTTTGACACTTGTCTATGCTCTGTGGGGACTATTTCCTCTGCTAGTCTTTAGTGACAGGGTAGAGGACAAGCGTCATGGCTTCCTGGGGACATAGGGAACTCATTCCTTCAATGCAAGGCAACCTTGTTAAGAGTACCCTTTCTTTGAATCAGCGACGTCTGCAAATGTAAATTCCTTTGACACCCACGTAAAGCTACAACAGAGAAGAGCTTCAAACTGTGACCTCAGGCCAGGTCATGACCTCTCTCCTCCCTCCTTTCCCCAGCTATAGCTCAATCTTTCCTTCAGCCCTTTCCATACTCCCAGTTACCTCCTCTCTCAGACCCTTTTCTCCATCTAACCTCAGTCAAACTTGCAATTAACCCCTTTAAAGAATAATAATGAAAAATACCTTAGAATCTTATCCTTTGCCAGAAGTATGTGCATGATACAGGAACTAAAACCTTGGACTAAAAGAACAATACTCCCTGGTGAAATTCCAAGCATCGGCCCAGTCAATAAAGGAAATTTGTCTTTGATATGCTTCAATGTTTGTTTGCTTGTTTGTTTGCTTTGGGCAATGAGGACTTCCTAGGGTGACTATAAAGCCATCACATAGGAAGGAAGGACTAACATTTATTGAAAGGTATTGTGCTGGATGCTTTTTCCCCACAGCGTCACACATAACCTTCGCCTTCAGCACTTCAGCTGTACCAACCATATTGCTGTTCCTCCAACGTGCCAAGCACCATTCAGCCTCAGGCCTTTTATTCTGCCAGTCCCTCTGAAGCACTTTGCCTAAATACCTGCATGTCTCACTTTCTTATGACCTTCAGGTCTCAGCTCAAGTATCCTTAATTAGAGACACTTTTCCTAGACCACCTGCTGGTATTCCTGCTCCTGGTATTCTCATCTCCCCTTACTGCTTTATTAGTTCTCCATATCACTGATCACCATATGACATATTTATTTATTTACTGTCCAGCTCCCACCCAAATGTAAGTTCTATAAGGTCAAGGATTCTGTTTTTGTTCTCACCACTTAAAAAAATCGCTGGCAAGTAGTAAGTGCTCAGTAAAATTTACTGACTGGATTAAATTTATACAGAATTATGTAAATGCCATTCTCATTCTCAAAATTTAATTATGTTCAGAAAAATTTAATGAATTGCTCAAGCTCTCCCAGCTCCCAAACCTGAATCTATACAACAAAGACCAAGCCTGTTCAACCCCACCACCCTAGGCAGGTTAATCACAGAGAGTATTAAGGTTGGCTCCCTCACTTCCTCAGTGACCTTCCAACTTCTTCCTGGTCGGTAACACTTCTACTGCTTAAGGTAACGCTGGTTGCTGTAACTAATAAACCTTCATATCTAAGTGGATTAACACAATAAAAGAATCTGATACAGGTGTTCTTGGTAGGAATGCTTTCCTCCAAATGGTGAATCAAGGACCCAGGCTCTTTCTAACTTGTATGGATCCACCCTCCTTGACACACTGTGGTTCACAAGGTTGCCCTGGCAATCACTTCTACTTCAGCCCACCTGAAAGGGTAAGAGCATGAGGATCACATATGTGGGGGTGGCGTGGGGTGGGGAGGAGATGTAGTGGGGCTGTGAGCCCAGGAAGAAAAAAAAATAGGTATGATGATCAATTGCCAGCCCTAAGACCCAGATGTCATCTTCTATTAGTAACCCAGGTTTTAGAGTGCCCCAAATGCTGAGTGGGGAGGTGCCACCTAGACCCAGAATTTAGGTAGTCTTAGGTTCAAGTCCTAGGCCCACCACTGACTACTTGCTTGACGTTAGTCAATTACATACCTAAATCTCAATTTCCTCAGCTATAAAATGAGGACAGTAACAGCACCTACTTCATCAGGCTGTAGAGAGGAAAAGCTGAGATAATGCTGGTTGGGTATGCAGCACAGTCCTGACACATGGCTATTACTAGGGGGAAGATGGTCAGAAGAGGGGTCCCCAGCCTCTTATCCTGGCAGTCTTACTTGCAGGCTAGCTGGTGGTCCAGAGAGCCACTCTGGGTCTCAAAGCTTAGGCTAGAAAAGCTTTGTCCCCACTTGAAAAGTGACCTCTGAATCCTCTCTGTTGCATCCTACTGATAGTTTCTGACAAATCCTACAGTATCGGTTTGCATAAGTAAGTTTAAAATGCCCTTTCCATTAACAGAGAAGCTCTGCTATTAACTAATTACACTTTGGCTTTTCCTGCGTTAGTCGCAGTGCCAGGGAGAAGAGGCTGAGTTTGAGGTGGCCTTTGGCATGGAGAGAAGGCTTGTGCAGATTGGGATGAAAAGGGGTTGGGGTGGGTGTCGGGGCTGCTGATTTATTTCTTTTCCTTCCTACAGATCCAGTCAATGGGAGGGAGGCCTGCTGAAAAGAGGACCCATGGAGGAGGTGCTACTCCAATTTCCCTTAGGAGTATTTTCAAAGGATTTGAGGAACCTCAGATTTTCAGAAAAATACTAATGTTCAAAAAAGATTAAGTAAACTGCTCAAGATCACCCACTGAATGCATGGTTTGATTATGGTGGGATCCTAATAGGGAGAGCTCTAGTCTTAGAAACTAGAGCTCCTATGCTGGGTCCAACCCCATGTCTAACATCTGCAGGGTCAGCTCCAGGCTAGACTAGGATGCAGTGGTCTGCCCACTCCCATCTTTGGCTATGCCTTCCTCCATGTTGGTAAAAAAAAAAAAAGCCTTGGTTTTGGAGTGAGTTGGCTGTGAGTTCAAATCCCTGCTTTGCCACTTAGGCAAGTTATATAATCTCTCTGAGTCTCGGCTTCCTTATATGTAAAGTGAGAAAATCTATGTCAGTGCCACTGCTGTGAAAGAGGGTGACTCAAAGTAGATACCAAGTAAATGTTAGTAGGTAGGAGTTTCCAACCCCACCCGGACCCTGAGATCTCTCCCATTCCCATAGGCCTTGATGTCACCAACCTGAAAATGTTCCTAAAATGTCACCCCTCTCTGAGGTATTCTCATTATAATGTGACACACTGCATACCTGAGGGGTGGGGGAGTTCACCACATCTTGAATAGTGAGATACAGATACCTCTGTGACACGGGGTGGGCCCAACAGAAACGCATTTAATAGGGTTGAGAACCTCTTGGAGGGACAACTCCTCCTGAGAGATGGAGTCAGAAATTATGAGCTTCACCCAAGAGAAAGCCTTCCACAAAGAAAGGGCGTAAAGATTTTGAGTTAGAATCAATCAAACCTATCCATATCCCAGCTACAATGGATAAGTGTTTAGGTCCTGGACACAGAAAGTAAATAAAAATAGAAAAAACTAAGCACCACTTCCAATTAGAATGCAGAAAATCACAAGAGACTGTTGCTTCCATCCTAACCATGAAAAAAGGCCAGATAAGCTACATCACAAAAATCAGAGAGCTAAGATGCAAAGAAATGAAAATGAACTAAATTTCAAAAAGTGTTGGTTCCTTCCTGGCAAGAAGAGAGTTATGATGCTTTCATTACTAGTGAAAGAGTAGAGAAAGAGGAATATGCCATGGATGGGGATTAGGAGAAATCCACCAAACTTACAACAAACATAGCAGTGAGCTGGTTGACATGACAGATTAGGACCTTGAGGAACCCAAGCAAAACTGTGAATCTGTATCTACCCACCAATATGCTCCCTTTGTTCTCATGTAGGCCCAGAGATAGTATGATGAGGACTGGGAATGCAAGAAGGCTGACACAGATCCCCTGAGGTACCCACAGCCTTCCCCAAGTACAAGGCTGAAGCTCAGGGTGGGACAAGAGATCTGAAAGAAATCACCCTGAGGTGCTCTGGGCTTCCACCAAGTACACTGCAACCATCCTCCAGAAGATGTGGACAGGACATCTAGGGAGACAGAGAACTCTCAAGATGCAGAAAACTGGGGGCAAATTTGGAAAGCAAAGAATACTCTCCAGTGAGGGAGGTGGAAGCTGGCAGCCAGATTCTAAGGCATAAAGAATCTTCTGGAATCTCACCAGTATTCAGATCCTAAATCTTGCTAAAGTGAGTCTTAATATTGTTCTCAAACCATTTTAAGCCAGTGGCACAATGAATCTAACTTAAGTTGAAATCAAGCCGACTTAGCTGAACTACAGATGAGATTGACTCAACTCTCCCACAAATGCCCTCAGGGAAAAAAAAATCCCTTTTTTGGAGGTGAATATTATTTACTCTACTGTTATTCTACACAAAATGACCCCAAACATCAAGCTATATGAAAGGTACAAAGACGCAAGAAAATCTTACCCATGGTCAAAAGAGGAAATAGTCAATTGAATAAGACCCAGAAATGACCCAGGTAGGGACTTTAAAATAACAATGACAAATATTTTAAAGAATCTAGGGGGAAAAATATATGCATGAACAAATTAGGGATTTCGGAAAACAGAAGATAACTATAAAAAAGACCCAAATGGAAACAAGAGAAATGAAAAAAAAGATCAAAAATTAAAAATGTATTTAATAAATTTAACATCAAATTAGATAGAGCATGGAACAGATTAATAAACTTGAAGACAAAATAGAAATTAACCAAACAAAAACAAAAAGTAAAATACGGGGGAAAAAAACCAGAACTGAGGGATAATCTCAAATGATCTAGAAAACATGTAATTGAAGTTCCAGAAGAAAAAAAGAAAGATAACAGGGCAAATATGTTTTTCTTTCTTTCCTTTCTTTCTTTCTTTTTTTTTTTTCTTTTTAAGAAATAACAGTCAAGTACTTTCCAAAATCAACGTGTAGATCCAAGAAGCTCAGTGAACCCAAGCAGGACAAACACAAAGAAAACCACACCTTAAAATGTCACAGTTAAACTGCTGAGATTCAAAGATAAAAAGAAAATTCACAAAAGTAGCCAGAGGAAAAAAGATATATTATTTACAGGAAACAACAATAAGAACGAGGATAGAAAACTGAAACATCTTTATAGCACTGAAAGGGGGGAAAACCTATCAACTTAATGTTCCATATCCTGTAAAAATAGAGGCAATATATAGACATTTTTCAGATAGATAAAAACAGAGAGAATCTGTCTCCAGCAAACCAGTACCACAAGAAAGGATCCCCCCAAAGTTATGTGTGTGTGTATAAAATATATCATATTTTTATTCTCTATATATATGTAATATATACTGTAATGTATATTATATATTAAGTTCTGCAAAAATTGTTGACTTTTTAAAACAATAATAATATAATGATAATAATACATCATGAAATTTATAACATAAATAGAAGTAAAATATATAAAAACAAGAGGATAAAGGGCAAGAGTCAGGTACATGAAATCGTTGCTTTTTTATATTGTTCATAAAATAGTATGAACACATTGTGACCATTTAAAGACACAAAGTTTAATTTCTAAAGAGCAAATGCTATAAAAATAACAAAAAAGCATAGCTATAAAGCAATAGAGAAGACAAAATAGAAGACCAAAAAATACTTGATTCATCCAAAAGAATACAGGTAGGAAAAGGAAGTAAAGAGCAAAGAACAGATGGTAAAAAGCCAAGATGGTAGACTTAAACCCAACCATACATTAATTATATTAAATGTAAGCAGATTAAACACACCCAGGGTAAGGCAAAAATTGTCAGACTCAATAAAAAAGTAAGACTTACCTATATGTTATTTAAAAATAACATATGTTAAATATAAATTCACAGGTATATTAAAAGGAAAAAAGTAGATAGAACTACCTTATGAGCCAGCAATTACATTGCTAGATATTTACCCAAAGGATATAAAGGGATACATACACCCCAATGTTTCTAACAGCATTATCAACAATAGCCAAACTATGGAAAGAGCCCAAATGTCCATCAACTAATGAATGGATAAAGAAGATGTGATATATATATATTACGGAATATTAGTCAGCCATCAAAAAGAATGAAATCTTGCCATTTACAATGACATGGGTGGAGCTAGAGTATATGATGTTAAGCGAAATTAAGTCAGTCAGAGAAAGACAAATACCATATGATCTCACTCATATGTTGAATTTAAGAAAGAAAACAGATGAACATCTGAAGGGGGAAAAGAAAAAAAGGAGAGAGAAGCCATGAGACTCTTAACAATTGAGAAAAAACAGGGTTGATGGAGGGAGGTGGGTGGGGGATAAGCTAGATGGGTATTAAAGAGGGCACTTGTGGGGCACCCGGGTGGCTCAGTCATTAAGCGTCTGCCTTCGGCTCAGGTCATGATCCCAGGGTCCTGGGACTGAGCCCCGCATCAGGCTCCCCACTCAGCGGGAAGCCTGCTTCTCCCTCTCCCACTCCCCCTGCTTGTGTTCCCTCTCTTGCTGTGTCTCTCTCTAACAAATAAATAAAAAAAATCTTTAAAAAAAAAAAAGAGGGCACTTGTGATGAGCACTGGGTGTTATATGTAAGTGATAAATCACTGAATTCTACTCCAAAAACCAATATTGCACTGTATATTAACTAAAATTTAAATTTAAAAAATTTTAAATAAATAATACATTTTTAAAAATAAAAAAGGAAAAGAGTAGAAAAAGATACTCTATATAAACATTAAGTATAAGAAAGCTAGCGTGCTATATTAAAATCAGACAAAGTGAGCTTCAAGACAAAACATATTACCAGAGATAAAGAGAGCATTCCATAATTATAAAAGGATCTTTAGAAATACCTAAAAATCAATCCTAAATGTGTGGAGAGTCATAACAGCATTTTAAAATTCAAAGAGCAGACCTTGACAAAACTAAAGAGAAATCCACATTCATAGTTTTAGATTTTAACACCTTTCTCTCAGTAATTGATATAATAGGAAAAAAAAAATCAGTAAGAATATAAGAATTGAATACCACTTTCAAACAGCCTGACATAATTGACATTTATATAATGCTGTTTTCCGGCCAGAGAGAGGTAAGATGGCGGAGGAATAGGGCAACCCTAAGCTTGCTCCCTCCCTTGAACACAGCTAGATAAATATCAAATCATTCTGAATACCCAAAAAATTGATCTGAAGTCGTAGAGAACAAAGCTGCACATCTACAAACCCAAAAAATGACGGAAGGTAGGAACTGCAGAGAGTTTGTGGGAGAAAAGAGCCATGGGCTCTGTCCAGGGGAGAGAGCTCTGACCATGTGGGGAGGAGCAAGAGAGAAGGAGAGAGAAAAAGTGTGTGGGGGGTGAGGGGGAAGAGTGAAAACATGGTCAGGGGACTGCACAAGAAAACCATTCCCAAAACCATGGATGGGGGAAAAGGAGAGGGTTACAATACCACCAGTTTTCTAAAAACAGTGAAGCACAGATTGTGAAGTTTCAGAAGTCTGCAACACTGCCATGTTCACACCTGGGAAGCTGAGTGGTGCTCTGGTGGGAGAGCAGAGCTGAGCCCCAGCAGAGGGCAGCCTGAGGATCCCCAGGGTCACATGGGGAGAAGAGGTTTCGCTGCTTAGAATGCATTTGGTAGAGACCATATGGCCTCTCCCTGGGCAGAGGACACTGTGGGCGCCATGGAGCTATCCCACTCACCAGTATAGGAACAAAGACACTGATGCAAAACTGCAAACTTGGCACCAGCTCTGTGTTGTGATTTACCATAAACTCTGAACCACTGCACAGTCATGCAACTGTCTTCTGTAACAAGCCAGCAATGGCCACAAAGCAGGGAGACCCTCCCCCAGAGGATCAGTGGGGGTCCACAGTTCAGGGTCTCTGAAGTGTGGGGTCTTGAAACACAGCTGTGCCTGAGATAAAACACAGGAGTGATGCACCATTTGGCAGGGAGACAGCTCAGACACAGACAGGGTGAAGACGGGGATCTGACAGAAACCAAGGACAAAGGCAGGGTTACTGCATCTGTGAGGGCTTACTGAAGTGGGGTGACATGCATTTCCTGCTCCACAGAGGAGAGAGAGAACAGGGCAAAGCCATTTTCTCCCTGGCCCACCAACTTGATCCACCTCAGTGAACTGAACAGCATCACCAAGTGGAGAACAGAGATGCTACACCAAGCTCCGCCCCCCTGCATGGGGAAGGCACATCTCCACCAGGGCTTATAATCAGAACAGCAGGCCCCTCCCCCAGAAGACCAGCACAAACCCCTCGCCCACACCAAGTCTACTGATCACAGAGTGCTGCAAAGCTTCAGCTCTAGGGAAGACAGGATCTAGTGTCCTTTGGGTGTTCTTTGTTTATTTCTTTTGTTTTTTGTTTTTAATCTTTGTTTTTGTTTGTTTTTTGTTTGTTTTGGATACAGAAAGAGCAATTTTTATTTTTTAATTTACTTTATATATTTTTAAAATTTTTTTCTTTTCTGTTTTTCTTTCTTTCCACCTTTTTTCTGTCAACTTTCTCACAACAAGCAGACCAAAACACACTTAGGATCTAGCTTCCTTTATATATTTTATTTTATTTTATTTTTCAATCTATTTTTTAATTTTTAATTTTTATTTTGTTATATTTTGCTCTATTTCTCCCCAAAATGACAAGACAGAGGTATTCTTCCCAAAAGAAAGAACAGGAAGAAATGATTACCAGAGATTTAATCAACGTGAAATAAGATGTCTGAACTAGAATTTAAAACAAGAATTATAAGGATATTAGCTGGGCTCGAAAAAAGCATAGAAGACACTAGAGAATCCCTTACTGCAGAGATAAAAGAACTAAAAGTCTAGTCAGGCCAAAATTAAAAATGCTATAAATGAGACGAAGACCTGAAGAGATGTCATAAAAACAAGGATGGATGAATCAGAGGAACAAATCAGTGATATAGAAGACAAACCATGGAAAATAATGAAATTGAAGAGAAGAGGGAAACAAACATAACAGACCATGAAGGTAGACTTAGAGAACTCAGAGACTTATTAAAATGGAATAACATTCATGTCATAGGAGTCCCAAAAGATAAAGAGAGAGAAAAAGGGGCAGAAGGTTTATCTGAGCAAATTATAGCTGAAAACTTCCTAATCTGGGGAAAGATATGGGCATCAAAATCCAAGAAGCACAGAGAACTTCCATTAAATTCAACAAAAGTTGACCATCACCAAGGCATATCATAGTCAAATTCACAAAATACAAAAACAAGAAAAGAATCCTGAAAGCAGCAAGGGGGAGAAAAGTACCTAACCTATGAGGGAAGACAGATCAGGTTTCCAGCAGATTTGTCCACAGAAACCAAGCCAGATGCAAGTGGCAGGATATAGTCAATGTGCTGAATGGGTAAATATGCAGCCAAGAATACTTTATCCAGCAAGGCTATCATTCAGAATAGAAGGAGAGATAAAGACGTTCCCAAACAAAAACTAAAGGAGTTCATGACCACCAAACCAGCCCTACAAAAAATATTAAGGGGAAATTCTTAGTGGGGAAAAAAGAACAAAAGCAACAAAGACTAGAAAGGAGAAGAGAACATCACCAGAAACACCAATTCTGCAGGTAACACAATGATACTATATTCATGTCTTTGAATAATCACTCTGACTATAAATGGACTAAATGTTCCAACAAAAGACAGTATCAGGGGACTATCAGAGGGGCGCCTGGGTGGCTCGGTGAGTTAAGCATCCAACTCCTGATTTCAGCTCAGGTCATGATCTCTGGGTCATGGGATCAAGCCCCGAGTCAGGATCCACACTCAGTAGGGAGTCTGCTTGAGATTTTCTCTCTCCCTCTCTCTCTGCCCCTCCCCTCATTCACACTCTCTCTCTAAAATAAATAAATAAATCTATAAAAAAAAAGACAGGGTATCAGAATGGATTTAAAATATAAAAACACAAAAAAAAACAAGATCCATCTATATGCTGCCTACAAGAGACTCAGTTTAGGCCTAAAGATACCTGCAGATAGAAAGTGAGGGCATGGAGAACCATCTGTCATGCTAATGATGAATGTCAAAAGAAAGCCAAAGTAGCCAAACTTATATCAGACAAACTAGATTTTAAATGAAAGAAAGTAATAAAAGATGAAGAAGGGCATTATATCATAATTAAGGGGTCAATCCATCAAGAAGATATAACAATCATAAATATTTAGGCCCCCAACTTGGGAACACCCAAATACATAAATCAATTAATAATAAATATAAAGAAATTCATTGGTAATAATAAATTAATAGTAGGGGACTTTAACACCCCACTCAGAGCAATGGACAGATCATCTAAGCAGAAGTTCAACAAGAAAACAATGGCTTTAAATACACACTGGACCAGATGGACTTAACAGATATATTCAGAACATTTCATCCTAAAGCAATAGAATACACATTCTTTTCAAGTGCACATGGAACATTCTCCAGAATAGATCACATACTGGATCACACAAATCAACCCTCAACAAGTACAAAAAGATCGAGATCATACCATGCATATTTTCAGACCACAATGCTATGAAACTTGAAGTCAACCACAAGAAAAAATTTGGAAAGACCTCAAATACATGGAGGTTAAAGAACATCCTACTAAAGAATGACTTGGTTAACCAGGAAATTAAAGAAGAAATTTTTTAAAAACACATGGAAGCAAATAAAAATGAAAACACAACAGTCCAAAACCTTTGTGATGCAGCAAAGGCAGTCCTGACAGGGAAGTATATTGCCATACAGGCCCACCTCAAGAAGCAAGAAAATTCTCAAATACACCACCTAATCTTACACCTAAAGGAGCTAGAAAAGGAACAGGAAATAAAGCCTAAAGCCAGCAGAAGAAGGTAAATAATACAGATTAGAGCAGAAATAAACAATATAGAAAAACAACAACAATAGAACAGATAAATAAAACTAAGAGCTGGTTCTTTAAAAGAATTAATAAAATTGATAAAACCCTAGCCAGACTTATCAAAAAGAAAAGAGAAAGTACCCAAATAGATAAAATCATGAATGAAAGAGGAAAGATCACAACCAACACCACCAAATATAAAATGCTATTCCCCAAACCTGCAAATAGTCATTAATTTCAAGTACACCTAAAACATTCCCCAAGAGAGATTATATGCTGGGCCATAAGACAAATCTGAAAAAATTATCAAGGCTCAAAAATCATATCAAAGTATCAAAATATACTCTCTGATCACAGTGGAATTAAATTAGATATGAATTACAAAAAGCCAGAAAATCTTGAAATGTCTCAAATTTTAAATACTCATTTCTAAATAACCTGTAAGTGAAAGAAGAAATTAGAAAAAAATCTCAGGGCACCTGGGTGGCTCAGTCGGTTAAGCGTTTGCCTTTGGCTCAGGTAATGATCCCATGGTCCTGGGATCAAGCCCCACATCAGCCTCCCTGCTCAGTAGAGAACCTGCTTCTTTCTCTCCCTCTGCTGCTCCCCCTGTTTGTGTGCTCTCCCTCTGTCAAATAAATAAATAAAATCTTTAAAAAAAAAAGAAATTAGAAAATATCTCTAGCTGAATAACAAAGAAAATATAACACAAGAAAATTTGTGAGATACAGATAAAGCTGAGCTTAGAGGAAAATTTAGAGCTATAAGTGCCTATATTAGGAAAGAGTTAATCAAAGACCTAAATTTTCACTCTAAGAATCAAGAAAAAAGGAGCAAATTAAAACCAACGTTAAGGGGCACCTGAGTGGCTCAGTTGGTTAAGCAACTGCCTTCAGCTCAGGTCATGATCCCAGGGTCCTGGGATCAAGCCCCGCATCGGGCTCCCTGCTTGGCAGGAAGCCTGCTTCTCCCTTTCTCTCCCTCTGCTTGTGCTCTCTCTGTCAAATAAATAAAATCTTTAAAAATATATATCAAAAGAATAATAAGGGGATGTTATATACAAATGAATGCTAAAATATCAACAACTTCTATAAAATCAAAAAATTCCTTGAAAAATAAAACTTACTAGAATTCAGATAAGGAGTAAAAGAAAATAGAAAAGGCCCTATGTCTATTAAAGAATTAAACTCATAATAAAATACCTACCAATGAAGAAACCACCAGGCATAGATGGCTTTGCCAATTAATTATGTAAATATTTAAAGAAGAATTAATACCCACCCTACACAAGCACTTTCAGAAATTACAGAGCTTATTTCCCCACTCATTACATGAGGTTCATATAACACTGATATCAAAACCTGACAAAGACTTTATAAGAAAAACAAACAAATATCCTTTATGAACATAAATGAAAAATTCTTAACCACATATTAGCAAAACCAATTTACATATATAGATGGATAGATGATTATATATATATAGATTTTTCCATGAATTTGATTCATGAATGCCAGATTGGTTTAACATTTGAAAACTGCTCAATGGAATTAAAGGAGAAAAGAAATTTCATAATCATTTCACAAGATACAGAAAGAGCAATTACACAATTCAATACCCATTCAATTAAAAAAAATAACCAAAAAAAAAAAAAACCCATAAAACCTCTCAGCAAACCAGGAAGATAGGAAGAGAGGGAGAACTTCCTTAATTTGATAAAAAGAATCTAAAAGAAACTTATGGTGATATCATACTTATATCCATTCTTACCACTTCTATTCAGTATATATTAGAAGTCCAAGACAGTGCAATAAGGCAAGAAAGAAAATATAATACATGAATATTAGAAAAGAAGTAAAGCCATTATTATTTGCAGACAATGTGATTGCATAGTAGAAAACCCTATGGACTCTACAAAAGAAAGAGCAGAAGTAATAAATGAATTTAACACAGTTACAAGATACAAGCCTAAGATACAAAAAGCAATTTAATATAAATATAGTCCTGATGAATAATTAGAAAATAATTTTTTAGGGGTCCCTGGGTGGCTCAGTAGGTTAAGCGTCTGCCTTTGGCTCAGGTCACGATCCCAGGGTCCTGGGGTCGAGTTCCAGGGGTTCCTGCTTGGCAGGGAGTCTGCTTCTCCCTCTACCCCCACCCCCGCTTATACTCTCTCTCTCTCATGTTCTCTCTCTCTAATAAATAAATAAAATCTTTAAAAAAAAAAAGAAGATAATTTTTTAAATCCTATTTAAAACCTCATCAAAAAACATTAAATATCAAGAAATAAATCTACTGGAAAATGTATGATGCACAAGAGAAATTAATGAGGTAAAGAAATGGAGAGATATACTGTGCTCATGAGTTAGAGGACAAAATACTGTTAAAAGTTCATTCCATCTAAATGGATCCATAGATTCAATGCCATTTCAACTAAAATTCCAGCAGGTCTTTTTGAAAAATTTACAAACTAAGTCTAAAAGTTATATGGGCATAGAATATCCAAAACATGTGAAAAAGAATAACAAATTGGGAGGAATTTTATTACAGGATTTCGAGCCTTATCATAAAGTTTAATATAGTTTGATTACAGTTTGATAATGATGAAAGAATAGACAGATCAATAGAAAAATGCAGAGATTCCATAAATCAACCCATACATATGTGGTCAATTGACTTCAACTTTTGTTAAAAACGAATGTCTGACCCATGGTGCTGAATCAGCTAGATATCTGTATGAAAAAGAAAGTCAACCTCAATATCTACCTCACTCCTTACACAACAATTAACTCATGAAAGATGGATTACAGGCCGAAATATGAATAGTAGAACCATACAGTGTCAGAAGAAAACATAAAAGAGTATCTTTATAATCTTTAGGTAGGCAAAAATCTTAGGATGGTAGTAAAAAGCATTAACCAATAAAGAATAAACTGATATATTAGAATTAGACGGGGGTAGATTATATTTTCCAAAAATGGCTAGAGCAATATATCCAGTCACACATGGTCTTCTAAAACATTGCCACTTCCCACTAAGAAGTAGAGTCAGTTAACCCTTCCCTGGAAATAGGGTAATTACAATTGTAATTGTAATTGCTCCAATTCTTAGAGTAAAGCAGAAGTGATGCTATGTGACTTCTGAAGCTAAGTCAGAAAAAAATAAACAGCTTCCATTTGACTCTCTTTCTTGAGATGCTCTCACCTTTGGAACAAAGCAAGATGAAGAGGTCATGGTATGCATTCCTGCCAACAGCTCCATCTAAGGTCTAAGCTGACAGTATCAACGGCCAGACATATGAGCGATCAAGGCTTCAGATTATTTCAGCCCCCAGCTATTAAGTCACCCCAGCAGACACCAAACAGTGTCCAGAGACTAGAGACAAGCTATTCCTACTGAATCCTATCAAAATTATAGATTTGTGAGCAAAATAAATGTTGTCATTATTTTAAGTAAAGAAATTGGGGGATAGTTTTTTGGGTAGTCAGAGTATCTGGAGCATTAACAAAATAAAAATGATTCTGGATGTTAAAAGACACCATTAAGAAAATGTATAGGCTATCCACAGACTGGGAAAAAATATTTACAATACACGACAAGGACGCGTATCCAGCATCTACAAAGAATACCTACAAATTAAACATTTAAAACTAGCAGCCTTATTCTTTTTTAAACCCAAAAAACAACTCTCAAAATAAGATATGGTCAATTAAACACAAAAGGTACTCAACATCATCTTTAAGTGCAAATTAAAACCGTAATTTCACACCCACAAGAATGATTAAAATAAAAAGCACTGGCAATGCCAAATGTTGGAGACAATGCAAAGCCAATAAAATGTTCACGTATTGCTAGGTCCAAGTATAAAATGGTACAATCACTTTGGAGAACTGGCTGTTTCTTATAAAGTTAAGTATACATCTGCCCTATGACCCGGCAATTTCACTACTAGGTATTTACACATGCTTCCCCAAAAAGACTTGTACAAGAATGTTAATTGCAACTTTATTCATAACAGTAAAAAACAGGGAACAACCCAAATATTCATCTATAGGAAGATAGAAAAACAAGTTGCAGCACATCCATGCAATGGGGTATGACCTAACAGTTATAAAGAATGAACTATTAATACATGCAACCACATGGATGAATCTTGAATATATTCTTTTAAGTAAAAGAAGCCAAACACAAAGGATTTGTATTATATAATTCCATTTAGATGAAGTTAAAACTGATCTAAGATGACAAATTAGAAAGTGGCTGCCTCTGGAGGATCAGGGAATTGACACTAGGAGAAGGACAAGAGAAACCTCTGGGATATTCTATCTTTTTTGATTACACAAGCACATACAATGGTGAATATCCATTGAATTGAACACTGTATGCTGTGCATTTTATTGACTATATAAATGATATTCAATTAAAAATTACAAAGAGATGTTTCTCTAAACTCTGTAATACATTGGTTCTAACAAAGAAGATTAAGGCATTGCTTTGTCCCACCCCCCCAACCCACTCTCCCATAGTGAACAATATATTGGCACACAGCAGCACTGAGCAGGACACTGGGGAAAGCAGCAAGACAGACAACAAATATCCAGGGTCCATCAGCAAGTACAAGTGTGTTTATTCACTGCCTCAGAGCATCCCAGGAGTACTAGTGTAAGTAGGAAATTTTGCCGGGGGGCCCAAGGTCATGCGTTTTGCAGGTAGGAGTAACGAGCCAAACAAATGTGTGACTTCATTCATACCTGCCGGTTGGTGCATCAAGTTACATCAGAGAACTGAAAAGCTTTAAAATTTCACTCCAGTGAGATTGCTCATCTTACCATATTTCCCAAGCCACCACCTTCCCACACCTCACCAACTCCCTCTTCTACCCACTGATGAGTTCTGAAATTCATACCATATACACACATACTATTATTTTCTAAATGTATATTTTCCAAAATGTATGTAGACACTAATTATTCAAATACAGATTAAATTACAGGCATTACTGAGCCCACTAAATCTTCTCAAACAGTAAATGTTAAAAGTAGAACTTCTATTCAGGCTGTCAATTATTTTTAATAAATAATTTTAAGGGGGTTCTTATACTTGAGTAAATACTTAGAGTCAGACAGACCTGGATTCAAATTCTGGCTCTGCAACTTCCTAGCTGTTTGACTTTGGGAAAATTACTTTGTCTATATGACCTTCAGTTTCTCATTTGAAGAGGTAGAGATAATGATAGTTTCTACCTCATAGGGTCATTGGGGGGATTAAATGATGATATCAAAGCTTTAACATAGTGCATAACACATATGTCTTCAGTAAATATTAGCATTTCTCAGCAGAAACTGTAAGGTATACTAAAAATGTGTAGGACCTGGGAGTCAAAAGACCTAGTTCTGTTCCTAAATGCCCCCTTCTCTCTGTGATTTGAGCATGTTCCTTTAACTCTCTGGACCTCTATTTCCTTACATGTAAAATGAGAAAGTTGAATCTAGTATTGGTGACTTCTCACCACCAACTGAACATCTTCTCCTCCAGCCTGGCAGATGTCCAAGAATAGAAAGGTTTATCATACCATCAACATAATCCAAATGCAACCCAAGTTGCAGCAAAATGCCGAAGAACAGTAGGGCTGGGATGAGTATAGCTGCCACTCTTGCAGTGGAGAGATAGATGATCCAGAAAAACATCTGGTAAGCAGAAAACTTGGGAGTGTCGAGCTAAGAATGGTCTCTTCTCTGAGGACTAGCAAATGAGTCAAAAGCTCCTTTTTGTAAATCCAAGCAAAGAGGACCTTTGGAATGGGAAAGGAATCAGTGGGTCTACCTCTTTCCATTCCCATTACTGCCACCTAAGTCAGACCTTCAGTCTCTTATCTTGAGACTACAGAGAAAGCTTCCTTACCTGTCACTGTGCCTTAGGCAATCCTTCATCCCTCCTATCCTAAATAGCACAACAGCTACCCTTCCAAAGTACAGCATTGTCATGCTCTCTCCTGCTCAAAGTCCTTCAGTGGTGTCCATCGATACTGGACTTAGGATCTTCCCTCTATCAAGAATGCTTTCTGGGGCGCCTGGGTGGCTCAGTCATTAAGCATCTGCCTTCAGCTCAGGTCATGATCCCAGGGTCCTGGGATCGAGCCCCGCATCGGGTTCCCTGCTCCATGGGAAGCCTGTTTCTCCCTCTCCCACTCCCCCTGCTTGTGTTCCTTCTCTCGCTGTTTCTCTGTCAAATAAATTTTAAAAATCTTTAAAAAAAAAAAAAAAAAAAAAAAGAATGCTTTCTAAATTCTACTGATCCTTGAAGGCCCAGCTCAATTCTTACTGCTTCCAGGGAGCTTCTCCTCATGGGTTCTTAGATGGAATAGAGAATGCTCACACACCTGAAAATCTCCAAGAAGAATAACTAAAGCACATGCTCATAAATCTTTATTGGTTCCCCATTTTCTATTGAATTAAAAAAAGAAATACCTCAGACTTGCACTCAGTCTACAACATGATCGCCATCCAGATTTCCATGCCACTATTCTACCACTGTGGCCAGTCAATCCTGAGAATTTCCTGAACATTATGTTCTCTCCACCTGGTATTCCTGCCCTCTGATTGCCAACACGTGACCCATCCTTTAAGAGTTATTTCAAATGCTGCTGCTTTCTTTTTCTTTCTTACTTACTGCTTAATTCTGCTGCTTTCCCTAATTTTATCATCCTTCCAAGCCCCTTATCACTTTGTTTTTTTAACCTGGGATTCTTATCTTCATGGCATTTCAGTTAAAGGTGCACTTGGAGATTATAAGGCCATTGAGCACAGAAACTGACCCTCTTTATGCATTGTGATCCCTGGATCAGCACTGTCCATGCATGTTACAGGGCTTAGTAAGGGACACTGGAAGGTCCATATCTTGTGCTGAACAAGACATGCCAGCATTGAGCGGGAAGTCAGACACAATGGCACCTAGAGTCCCTTCCAGTTCTAATCTTCCAGGAGCTTGAGAAGGCTCTAAAAAACAAAAATCCTGAACTCTGTTTTTTTCTGAATTCCTTTGGCTACTAGTCACCCAATTCAGCACGTTATTGATTGGTGGTGTTGTTTATATTTAATTTTTTGCAAAGATGATACATTCACAGAGTTCAAAAGACTTTTGTAATTAAAAGGTACAAATGGCAACATCTCACCCCCTACTCCTAACAGGTGACGGCTCAATTAACCACTTTTATTAGGTTTTTTATCCTTCCAGATTTTCTTTTATGCAAATACAAATGTATGTTCTTCTATTTCATCATGCAGACAGGAGCTTGCAGTAAGTCAGTTGCTTTTACAATTAATTTGGGGGTTAAATTTGCCTTGCCAGCTGCAGTGAAATTGCTGTGTGAGGTGTGAACCTCAAAGCTCCTTCATGCCCTACTACACCTAGCTCAAGGCTGGGCACACACAAATGATTAAATAAGTTCTTTTTGGTCCGCTGCCCTTCCACAACTTTCTCTGCCCTGCCTGGAGTTGAGAGCACGTGCCCCACTATGGCTCCGTGTGAAGAGAGGCCCTGAGCTCTCACTTCCTCTGACACATTTTTAGAGAATGATCTGATTCCCAGAGGTCAGTCCAAGTTTCAATCTGCGGTACACCAAGCCTCTTGCCACCTTTCAATTTGGTGGAAGAGAAAGCATGATAGACTGAGAGTCAGGAGACCTGGAGTTAGCAGCAGCTGTGTCCCCAAGTAGCTATGTAACTCTGGTCAAGTCATCCGCCCTCTCCAGTCCTCATTCTTCAAAGGACCTTCCTCCCAGCATCAGCACACCCCTCCGTCAGGGTCTTCCAGCCTCAGCTCTGCAGACATCATGTACCATGGACATGAGGATGTGTTTGCACCAGGAGTCCATGGGAGGCACCAGGGGCACTTCCTTGGACTTGTGTCTGCTCCCCTGCTGATCCTGGCCATGATGACACAGCCCTTGCTGCAGTCACAAGACAGAGTGTGAACAACTCAGGGCAACAGTTCCCTCCCCAGACACCAGAGACTACACAAGACAAAATTGAGGTTTTCCTGGTAAATCAAGACGGGTGTGACTAAGGGCTCCACATTAGTCCAGATATAAACCCCAAGGAACATAACGGCATGTCGGGCGAGGCAAGACCACCCATCCATGCAGCCTTCAAGACCAGTACCCTTGTCACCCACACCCTCTGAGCAGGTGGCACCAGAATGGGGAACTGTGTGGTTCCTGAGAGCCTCTGCTGGGGAATTCCTCTCAATTCCTCTCTGCTCCACTGCCCTCCCCACCTGCCTTCATCTGTCTTTAGGGACAGGAAGGAGCTGACCTGGAAGGGACCTCCATCTGCCCCCCCCCAGTATACAGATTCAGAAACTGAGTCCAGAGAGAGGAAGTCACTCACCCAGGGCACACAGCTGCCTGAGGGGCACAGTCTTGAATGACAAACCACCCAACAAGGGCCAGAAAAGCCAGCCAGAACTCTCTCCTGCCTTCCGGGGGCCACATCCGCACATCCACAGTGAGGCAGGTGCCATAGCAAGGCTGTCCTCAGCAGCAACAGGGTGGGAAAGTGCTTCATAGGATGCAGCCAGGCAGACACTTCTCATGGTTTCCTGTTCTGGCAGGAACCCTGGTTGGTTGATTTGGTTCTCTACACCAGTGACAAAGGCTGGTTGGTTGGCTGCCTGCCTGTGGGGATATAATGTGATTAAAATTTATCATGACAGTTGCAAACAGGACAGCCAGGGAGGAGAGCAAGGTAACAGGTTTGTCTTTAGCTGACCTGCCTCTAGGCTAAAATTGGAGCCTGAACTCAGACTGAAAAAGCTGTCACTAGGAGCCCTGCTCCTTATAGAGCTAGTGATCGTAGGGCTTATAGAATTTTCTCCATCTATTGAGTTATCCTCATTTCCCTCTGCCTGTCTAAAATCCTCTCTCTTTGAAAAGCAGCCCAGCCTCTCTTCCATGGAGCCTTCCCTGACTACAACCCCCCCCTCCTCCGCCCCACAAGGTCTCTATCCTCTGAACCAGGCACCCATGATGTGTCCTGGACCACTCCTTAGAATGTGTGGATACCCACAATCATATGACCAAAGGCTGGGAGTCTTCACGAAGAGGCTGGTGTTCTATTTCTTTAGTGTCGTCCACAGCCCCTAGCCCAGCAGAACGTACAAAAGGTGCACAATAGCAACTTACTGGTCAACCCATTCCAGTTCTTCCCATTGAAGGAAAGTGAAATCAACCCATGTGCCACACCCCAGCAGCCCAGCTGGTTCCACAGGGACAGAAGAGCATGGTGGCAAGTAGTCTCACCATCTGGGGTCCTGGGGTCAGCCTTAGAACCCATATTGGTGGGCTTTACATGGCCTCAGGGACCAGACTTAGGGTAGCAGGACCTGTGAGTCCCACCTTCCCCCTCCCTCCAGTCATCACAAGACACACACACACACACACACACACACACACACACACACACACACAATGTCCTTGCGTTTTCTCTACTCTGCTACCCATGAAGTCTCTCTTCACCCAAGTCCTCCTCGATGGATAAATTAGGACAGGTGTGATTTATCCTAGGGCCCATATGAACTTGAGTAAAAGCCATGCCCCAGTCTGCATGCATTACCCTGCACCAAACTCTCCCCCAGGACGTCCTCCAGCTCCAGGAAAAAGCCAGGTGAGAGCAGCTCTCTACACCCATTCTGAGAGGGGATCAGAGCAAGTAAAACCTGAAATGGAGAAATTGCAGCAGCAAAAGCAAACACCACCGCATCACTGGACCTCATAGAGGCCCCCGTCGACATTTAGAAAGACCCTACCATTTCCAGACCGTCAATAATAATCTGGGGACAATCTTAAAGCTTGATTTCCCTTTCCCAGTGATTTGTGGCTTGTGGAGCTCAAGATCCTTGAGTCCAAAACAGTGTTTGTGCTCATTAGGCCAAGTTGCAAGGCCAGGCAGCATCGGCTCTCTCCAGCCTGGCCCCGCCTGGCCCCAGCCTATGGAGGAGAAAGCCTCCTGACGAAAGGTAAGGGTCTCACGGTGACATTAATGCAGCTACATTCCACACGTGTAATATTCCTGAGTAGTAGGTAAGCCAGTAAATCCATTATTTATGACGTGAAATTGCACGCACGGTGCAATGCAGATGTGTTAGCATCACCATGAGAAACTTCTCAATGTCCTTGCCTTGAAGGGTACAAATGTTACAACTCTGGCAATACGTCACCAACTATTTCTTACATAGCTACTTCCATATGTGGTTCGAAGTGGTTGGTTATATTTAAACATAGAATTTCCCCTACCTGATTACAATGAACAAATTAAAAATGGCTCCATCATTTGCATCCAAGTTCTGGGTTTCTTACCATCACCCTCGCTTCCCTATTGCAGCACTGAAATCAAACCTTAACTGTGTTTGTGAAACAAAAACACAGGAGCCCATTTCCACTGCAGAACAGGAAGTCATCAGCAGACACCTGCATTTCTCTCTTTGTTGGCTGGGGGTGGGGTGAGGACAGAGGTCGAAGGGGAATGTTTCCATGCCCACATCTCGGCTTCAAGTCAGAGATTGGGAGTTCCAACCTCTGTGTGTCCAGGGCACCTGCTCACCTTTTCTGGGCTGTGACATCCTGCTACTGCAAACAGCCTACCACCAGCATGTTTCAACACTGGCAGAAGTGAAGAACTAATCAAAGGGACTGCCGCAAATATACCAGATTATCACAAGCTTGCTTGCCTGGCTGAATTGTGCTAATCTAGAAACAGAATTCACCACCCTCAGGTGCCATGTTCCATGGAGCTCAAGTTCTAAATTCAAACGTATTTCAGGTGGTTGTGAAGATTCTTCTGTCAAGGCAGAAGAAAAGGACATATTGTAGCAACATTAGATTTGTGTGTAACTTTAAAAAATTTAGACATAGGACAGGTGGCTTCCATTTCTACTCTTACCCTACTCTTCTCCTGGCAGTAGGCTGGCTTGTTACTTTCCCACACACATCCTCTGCTTCAGCCAGACCACAATCCCACTGACTCAATGGCTCATCCTTAAACTACACCAGCCCCTCCTCCAGCTTCGTTCTTCTCTTCTTGTTCTGGAGAGAGAAGCTGGAGGACTGCTCCCCCACCCCATCCCATCCTGGAGGCCCCTCCTCCAGGCCTCATACAGCCCACCTCCTCTTTGAAGCCTCTTTGAAGCCTCTCCCAAACCTTTGGCCCCTCACAAACCTACCTTCTCTGCACTCCTGTAATGTTTCCAGCTACACCACAGCCTTGCCCATGGAAAGACTGCTTCAATCACCTGGTGACTTGTCTCTTCACCCTTGGAGACCCCTAGGAGTCCCCCTCTCTTATGTGTCTGTGCATTCTAAATAATGCCTAATGGTCTTGAGTTGAAATCTAACAGTCAATAACTACCACTTTTTTGGAGGAAAAGTGGGCAGTTGCAATCAAAATTTTAAATGCACTTGGCCCCTAACCTAGTATCCCACTTCCAGTCATCTAGCCCATAGATCTACTTGCTCACTTACACAAAGACACATATTTAAATGAGTTCATACATGGAGAGAGCTTAGACTAAAACCCATAGTGAGTATGCTATTCAGAATTACTGATAGCTGTTGGTGCTGCTATTGTTGGGAGGGTCCCTGCAATATTGTTTATAATAGCAAAAACCTGGAAAGAGTGCAAATGGCCACAAATAGGAGAATCATTAAATAAACAATGGTACAATTCTTTACAGATTTTAAAAAGACTGTGGATGTATATGTACTGACATAGTAAAATATCCACACTTTCACTGCTTACCAAAAAAAAAAAAACAAATTGTGGAATATGATTTTATTTTCTTAAGTAAGAACTAAATTTATAATTGTATGTGCTAGATAGTGAACACATTCATGGAGGCAGCACAGAGTCATCGCTAAGAGCACAGCTGCAAATTCAGACTAACTATGTATCAATGTGGCTTCATCTCCCATTACCTATGTGACCCCAAGGAAATCACTTGACTTCTCAGTGCCTCAGTGTCCTCATCTGTCTAATGGAGAGAGTAATAACACCCGTCTCATAGTACTAACGTATGGACTAAATGATTTAATGAGTTCAGACATGTAAAGCACTTAGAAAAGTGGCGGGCACACAGAAAGCCCCCAACTGAAGTTAGTTGTCATCAGTATTACCCTCTGCAAAGAAAAGAAGACAAGAGATAAACACCAAACTGTTAACCCTGACTTCCTCCAGAGAAAGAAATTGGAGGAGAGGAAATTTTCTTGTTCTTCACCACAAGCAGGTCTAACTTATGTAATATAAAGACGCCACCAACTTGTCAACAGGTTGCAGGTTTGGCTCATCAAGACAACTGCTACCTGAGATGGTGCAAGGTGTCGGAACCCAGGGCCACAAGTCGCTGCTTCCCCATCTCTAAATCCTCATTCTGACTCCAACCCACAGCCAGAAAATCAAAAATAAAAGATGTTATCACCAGCTGCTGCCCCCTACACACACACATTCTGCAACCCCACAATGTGCTAAAAAATTAAGAACATCTGTTTGGGGAAAAAAAAAAAACATCAACTATTTTAAACGGGAAGAAAGCGAACAGGAAGTAAATTGGTGACCAATGTATTTTTGTTCATACATCTTGACTGCCAAGGTAGGACCTAGTACTGCTTCAGTAGTCATCTTCCTGTGGTAGAAGATGGGTCTAAGTACAACTTATTACTGCTCCCTCCACCTTGCAGTACTCTGCTCTTCCTTTACACCTTCCCAGCCAACCCCAGTCTATGGCATTCTCTATCCCCCCCCCCTTAGAGGAGTGCTTCAGCCTCCTGCCCCTAGGACATTCTCATCCTGGTGGCACACATTGTGATTTAATATATGCACCACACACAGCCCAAGAACACTGAGAATAGGAGTCTCCACCTTGGATTTCCTTTGTCCCCACCACTTCTTGGCACAACTCATCCCACTGGTCACACCACAAAATCCAAACTCCTTAGCCCGACCCCAAGGCCTCTCCCTCCTAGCCCCACACTCCTTTTCTAGCCCCATCTCCTACCACTCTCCTGCATGTTCCCGCCTCTTTCTGGGGATGCAGTCAAACTGGCCAAGTCCCTGTCCCTCAGTTCTACCTTTTGCTTTTCACTTCTTTTTTAAGATTTACTTATTTATTTATTTGAGAGAGAGACAGAGAGAGTGCACAGTGGGAGGGGCAGAGAGAGAGAACCTCAAGCAGACCCCGCACTCAGTGTGGAGCCTGACCCAGGGCTGGGTCTCATGACCTTGAGATCACGACCTGAACTGAAACCAAGAGTCAGATGCTTAACAGACTGTGCCCCCCAGGCACCCCTGCTTTCCACTTATTTCTTCTGAGGCCACTGTTCCACTCATATTCACCATCTTTGTGCTGTCAGCAACTCCTTCCTTGCTCTCCACATACCCACATCTCACCAACCCTTCAGGCCACTTCCACCACATCCTGGTCCCTGACCAGTGCATAATAATCTCTTTCCACTCTGCACCCCTCATCTGTGCATGACAAACAACCCAACACACATGGTCTACCCTCTGAATGAGTAGAGCTTGTCTCCTTGACCAGAAGGCAGGACACCTGTCATGGTTCTTTTCCTTTGGGCGCCTGGGTGGCTCAGTCGTTAAGCGTCTGCCTTCGGCTCAGGTCATGATCCCAGGGTCCTGGGATCAAGTCCCACATCAGGCTCCCTGCTCTGCGGGAAGCCTGCTTCTCCCTCTCCCACTCCCCCTGCTTGTGTTCCTGCTCTCGCTGTGTCTCTCTCTGTCAAATAAATAAAATCTTAAAAAAAAAAAAAAAACGGTTCTTTTTCCTTTGTTATATTGGGCATGGGAAGAGTGAGGGTGAGAGAAGGTTGGGAATTGGGAGAAGGGGAGGTGGGAATCTTCCCCAAAAAGCTGAAGTAAAGTTTCATTTAGTAGTGAAATCTCTATTGACAGCTTGCTAACTTCTCATGGCAAATTTTTCTTATTTGACTTTGTGTTCATTTTTCTAGCTAAAAAAGGAAAAAAATAAAAAGATTGTTAAAAATTAAATCCAAAACTTTCAGCTCTGATGAGTTTTCTCAAATGCCAATAATTCCACATGGCTTGTCTAAAATTAGAGAGAGAGAAGTGACCAGGATTTTTAATAGATTGGCTTTCATAGTAGATGCAAGATAGTCAAAGTCTATTTAAATGACTTTTCTCAGGGAACTGGAGCAGCCGGCAATGCATCAGACGCCAGAAGTCCATTTAAATATTATACTAAGGGAAGGAAATTCATTCGGTCAAGATGCTAAAATGAACAGGCAGGGACAGAAATGCCCTGGAGAAGTGCTGGGTGTTTCATCTTGAATCCATTTGTAAAATAAACACATTTATTTACCAAGTTCCGTCCTTCAACTATTTTCTGGAATCATCAGTACTTGCACAAATCTAGGCTGGGATGGCCAACTTGGAATTAAAAAATGACCAAAACTACGAAATTAATTTGACACTCCTCAATTTCCTTGTTTAGAAACACAAAGCAAATCCTAATCAATTGGAAGTTTATACAGTATTCAGTCTACAACTTGGAAATTGTCACAGTGCACTGGCAAATAGCAGCCCTTAGCGCCTCCAGCCCCAGTGCGCTTGCGGGGATGGTCCAGGCAGCAGCTGTTTACGAGCCTAGAATGCAAACACACTAACTCTTTTCTTCTGTGGGAAGAACTTGCCTCCCCACTGACACCTACTGCTGTCTTACAGATGGGCCTAACTCTGAGATCTCAAACCTTCTATGGGAAACACACACACACACACACACACGCACACACACACGCACACACACACATACCCTGCTCAGGCCCCACTCTACCCACTTTCTAAATTGCTTTTCCAGGAGGATCCCAGGAAAAGGTTCCATTTCACTACCCCCTGCACATGGCCAGGATATGACTGGTTTGACAATCTATCGCCTCTCTGGTCCTGCAGGGGTCCTCGGGGTAACTCTGCCCCCCACCTGGTTAATGACCCCTTGTGGGCTTTGGACTGGGTGTTTGGTATCCTGAGTTTCCTGTAGCCAGCAGGGGCAGGAAGACCACACAGTACGAGACATAACATCCCACAAGATGAGGTGTGGCACAACAGACCTACTGTGTTGGCAACTAGGGCTGGCTGGTGAGGATGTCATTTAATGGCCCGGCAACTCACCGGCCAGTTTCATTACTGAACACCTTCCTCCTCACCTCTGAGTAACAGAACTCCTACAGGCAGGCCTGGCTCTTCCCCGTAGCTCACAAAGGTTACGGAAGCCCTTTTTCCCCTTGCAAACTCTTTCAGCAACAGCCTACCCTGCTCTCCCCATATTGTCAACAATTCATAGCTGAAGCCTCAGTGGAATATCCCATCCGATTTCCCATAAAATGGGACATGAAAATAAACACACATATTGTATGTTGGTTTACATTTCCTGCACAGACCCAGCAGGGGCGACAGGAAAGACATTAAGGAAACTATTTCTAAAGCAATGGGCTACATTTTAGCAAGAATACTCTCACTGACCCTAAAAAGAAAGCCATTCAGAAGGCTAAAATCCCATATAATTCTTTGAAAACGTTCTTGAACATTCCCATTTTAAATTCCAAAATCAATATGGCTTGCTCATGCTCCATGTTTGATGACAACCATTCATACTGATGGGGAGGGAGGTATGAACATTTTTCTATTGAATGGAAAATTTGGTTATTTTTAAGAACATTATTCCAAGAGAGAAAAAAGTCTTAAGTCCACTGCACCTGATAGAGTATTGTTTTGTTCCTAGAAGGCTGGTTTCTCTTAACATCTCTGCCCTCATTAAAAAAGCATATCACGGTTGTCGCCTTTATGTTTTCAGTCATACAGTTTCAAGACCCAAAACAGAATGTTATCATTTATTTTTCGTCTGGAGAAAGGAACGCTGCTTGCATGCATGCTCAACACCAAAAATTCAAGAGAACATTCCTGTCACACCGCTCCAGTTCAAAGCACCTAGCAAGTCCGACTTAGTGAGGTGTCTGAACCAGAGTACGGTAAAGGCTATTTTATATCTTTGAAGTAGATTCACTAACTGATAATAACTACTTGCCATTAGCACATTAAAATTGTATGTAAGTGGTACTACTAAAGTACTAGAAAACAGTTTGTCACAGATAAATTGTCCCTCCTGCAGTCTTGTTCACACCGTCAATCTGCTTTCCTCATGGATTGTGCAAACATCAGCACCAGGTGCCATGCCAGGAAAGCACACACATAGTCCAATGCCACCTTGGGACACAATGCATCTTCCATTGATATGGAGCCATTTTACCATATCTAAGAACCTGAAAAGGAACAACAACGATAAAAAGGAGGCAATGTACGTAATATCATTGCCTCTCTCAGCAATGGCCTTCCTTTGGCGGGGACAAAATGCTAGTCCCGCACTTCAGCCATCAGGAGAAACCTGATAGCATCTTCCACTCATCTTCCCTCCACATCCTCCTCCACACTAGCTGCCTTATCGCCTGAATTTTTCCCTGAGAACCCTGTGAGGAGAGAAGGGTAAAGAAGCGTGGAGTGTCCAGGTCTGGTGCTCTTTCTGTTTTCATCTGTTCATACTTCTCTCTCTTAGCACTCCCATGCCAGTGAGCCTGGGACCATGACTTTAGCGGGCTGGCCAAGGTGGGCATCTTAGGTCAATTCCACTCTAGCCTTACAGAGAAATTTCCTCTTCACTGGCTCTTCCTTGAGGACCCGTGCTTTTTCTCATCTCAAAAGGCAAAACTGAAAGATCAAGCTCAGAGCATGGGGCTACAGGGCTAAGGACATTACTAGCCTACTTTGGGGCCAGGCCTTCAGCCAGAAGGGCTAACAGAGCCCATGTGGCCCATGCTTGGTGCAGCGGATTTCAGCAAGAATGGGAGTTTCACATCAGAGCCTGGGGCCAAAGCCCTGTGGAAATCAACAGGATGCCTTTGCCAAGAGTGCCCACTCTGCATATTTCCCTTGAGCCTGATCTAAGGTTTCATGTTTAAGATCCTGGTTAAATGGCTTTTCAACTCATCACAACTAATTTAATAGGAAGAAAGCTAGTAAGTGGAAATTTGGAACTTAAGAAGCTGAGATAACCCACATACGAATGACAAGTCTTCAAAGGACTATGGATTGACTATACGCACATCCAGACATTATCTTAAACCACAAAGAGTTAAGGTTGACTGAATGAAGTCTTGCCCCTTCTTACACATGCATATAATACGACTACTAATATCTAGCACCATTATTGGGGGTGACTGAATTTGACATTATACATACAATAAGATCCATACTCTAAAGATATTAAAATTCACAGTCAGACAAATAAATCTTTCTCAGCTCTGGTAAGGAACTCAGTAGGGTGATTGGTTCAAGGGTCATGTGATTTTCTACCCTTCACTCAGAGAAGAGTGAATACTTCTGGGAACCCCAAGATGGAGGTTGATATAAAGTCCCAAGCAGAAGTTTGAAGTTTCCTGATCTTATTAAAATCAATGTAAATTTTATAATTTATGTAAAATTAATGTAAACTTCAACTCCATAATGTAATAATAATCTTTCCACTAATTAACTTTTCCTCAAAAATTCTTTTTTTTTTTTTTAATGGAAGAAGGAGCCAATTCAATAGCTAGTCCTTATTGGAAAGAAGAAACTTTAGAGCACATTTTGAGTAAGTTAGTGCAAAGGCTCTGTGGGCCAGCTAGTGGGCCACCAGCTTCCCATGGGTTCTAAAACTAGGGTATCACTGGGTCTCGACTTTGTGTATCCAGAACCAGATGACGGCAATATTGTGCTCTTCAAAGATGCAGCCCACTATTTACTTGTTGGTGACAGATGGGACTAAATAAGGGTCGTCCTTGATGCCTGAAGCTGCCTTTGTGGGCTAGCATATTGTATGGGTCCAGTCCCTTCCGTGCAACTGTCATGACCTCCCTCTCCAGCCCACGCACCTGCTCATCATCAGTAGGAACACCACCTCCAGATGCCATGGAGCACACCATGGTGACTCCATTGGGACCACAGGCCCTGAGGGCCTGCGATGCCTGTGCTCCAAATCCACGAAGTAACCTTGAAGCCAACATGCCCACTACAAACAGCAACACTTCCTCAAAAATTCTAAAGTAAAATAAATGCTCCAAGAAAATTACCATGCTGATCCTACAGCCCCAAGGTTTATCCAGCATACCACCACCTCACCCCACATACCCTGGTTTGAGAAGAAAAGCAACAGGGGAACCAAAGTAGAATTCTGAATCTTGGAAAGAGAAGTGAAAATAATGCTTACCAAAGCAGGGGAAGAACAAAGGATACTGATTATATTTTTTCCACAACCATTTTCCATAGCCACAGATAGAAAATGATTAAAATATTATGCTGGCTTGTCATGAGGTTCCACACTGAAGTGTGTTCATTTGGCACATAGAAAGTTTTCTTCCTTGGGGACCATCAGAACTTGGCTTAGAAACATGCTCTGAGAACACCTTGAGAACTTCATACATAAAAGCCAAGCTCCTTGATCCCTTAATACACCTAAATTCTGATGAAGTCACTAAAGGTGTCAGAGCAAGACGCAAAATCCTCAAGAGACTATAGTCAACTTAGCATTTCCACTTCACGTAGAGACAAAGAAAAGTAAAAAAGGCACTCATTATGAAAAGCAGAAACCCAAAATGAAGTATATTATGGGTTGGTATCAGCTAAGTTCCCCTGAATTTATTACCTTAGAAAGTTCAACAGAGATCTAAGACTTCCAACCAAGACGGTAGCTAGTGGAAAGTAGCATCTGGGAGCAATCACCAGGGTCCCGGTAGCCTTTTCACTGGGTACAAATTGTGTAACCTCCCAACATGAATGAAGGAGGAATAATCATTTTGGGAAACAGATTAAGGAAATCATATATGTAAAGACAAGACCATTTAAAATTTTAATATTATTCTGAGATAATTTGATGTGTGATGGGATGAGACCAGGAGGAAAAGATTGAGAGATACAGGAGAAAGACAAAGTAGGAAGTTGGGGCGGGGGGGGGGGGGAGCAGGGAGATGCAAAGCCCAGAAGACAAAGAACAGGAAGTGCAGGAAGAGTCCAGGTGATGGGAACAGAGAAGAGCAGCCACCAAAATCCTTTCCTCAGGAGGCATACTTGTGCCATGTGGAGGAATATCTTTAATTTGTATTGTCTTTTTCTTACTGTTTCAGAACATCTGTGGTTTGGACAGATAAGTTCTCATTTGAAAAGAGAAAAATTTAGTTATGACTTTAAGAGTTAACCAATTTTGGGGAAAAAAAATAGCATCAATTTGAAGCTTCTGAAGATGAACCTTAAATTTGATTGGTAGTTCAATCCACCTCCATGAAACAAAACTGTAATTATTATATTTCCATGATCACATCTTCTGCCATTATTTGATTTGGGGGAAGAGTCTACAAGGCAAGATTATACTAGGGAAAGTTATGGTCAATGGATTTACCGATTAGAATTAGAAGCACTGTTTTCTCTATTTCACCCCCAAGTCAGACATCAAAGTAACCTCTCTCTCTCTCGCTTGCTCGCTCTCTCTCTCACACACACATGTATACACACACTTGGGCCCATATACACTCCACCTCACCCTCTCTCACTCCATGTATTCATGTTGACAGAGAGTCCCAAAGTCTTTTTCACCTGTGCACCCCCATCTCTTTTTCCTTATAATCTTAGAGCCATGTGCATGATATATCAATTCAGTTCTCACTTGTCAGGCCAAGAATGGGGATAATACATAGGTTTAATTTAAAGAGTTTCTGAGTTGTCAGAATTTCAGGACTCAAACAAAAACTAAATTTGACTTAGAGGGTGTTTTCCCTCCAACTCCCCGGTGAAGGTACAATGAAATGGCCAACAGGTAGGTGCACTATGGAGAACAGATGCAAAGAGCTGGAAAATCCTCAGTTCTTGAATAATTGAAGGCAGACTAGAGATCCTTCTGTTTTATGAACTCTCTACAATTGGAGAGTAGGCTCCCCGAAAAGATCTGGGCACTGGTCAGAGAATTCCAAATTACAAGGGGAGAAATCCCTTGAAAGAGGAGCTCAATGAGAGATCTCAATCTGTATAAGTTGTAAAGATACCAAAAACATGAAAATCTGCCTGCAGGTCCTGCACTCATTTACTTGAGCCCACTACATGCATGCACTTGGACACAGAAAATAAAAATGGCCCTGCACTGCCTTGAAAAACTTTCCTTAATCTTGATGTTACTTTAAAGCTATCATAAATCACACAACCTGCCAATCTTGCCATGTTTTATAAACTGTGGGGAGAGGTAGAGCATTTCTGGCCCAACGATCTCCCAATAACGAATGCCAGTTTTACTGCTGTGGTATTTCCTCCATACCACCCGACCTCTTAAACAAGGCTCTACAAATATATTAACTGTCATATTCTCAATTTCTTTTCTACAATGGGAAGTGATAACCTCTTATGGCCAGCTCGATGGAGCCCAGGGCAGCAGCTGTCTAGGGACTGAAAAACACCCAACTGTGGTGGGCAAGGCTTTCCTACCCTCCAATTACATCTCTAACATTCCTATGGGTTCCCTGTTCCCTATGAGACCCCCTAAGGTCACACCCAATGGCTCACCAGGTTCCTGCTCAATCCTGCCTCTGCAACTCGCTGCCATCCGAATGGGTGCCAAAACCAAGCCCCACCGGTGAGGGGGCATAGAGAGGGGGGGAGGACACATGATGCCTGGCCTTTGAGATCAATCAAAAAGGCTGAACCCAGGCAAGCCCAGGGTCTGGCTTGCCTTCAGGAAATTCCAGGCTGTCTGCAGCAGCTGTGGTTCGAGTAGTACAACAAATTCACTTACTGAATGACAACAGCTTTATTGGCAAGCCAATTCAATTAAAGCCCCTGCATCCAACAAAGTCTCCGGCAGCCCTCTCTGCATAAAGAACATGGAATCATGCCTACATTTCCCTGAGTGCCCTCAGCCCTAGCTGTCCCTCTACATGAGAGGGAGAGGGATGAATGAATTAGATGCGGATGATGGTAATTAATGGCTGGCTGTCAGAGAGTCATTTTGGAGGCTCAGCCGTTGAAGGCTCTGTATTAAACACTGAATCCCAGCACAAAGTGACCAGGACAGGCTCTCTTCCTAAATGTTAGGAGTGTCACAGGCTCCTGGGGCAAGGAGGGGAAATCAGGGGAAGGCAAAAGAAGGTTTGAGGGGAAATAGAAAAACAAAACATCAGGCTGCTTTGCATTGATCAATGCTTTTTACACTATTGATATATAAATAATATGTGCATTTTTCATTTTTACAAAATACGTCCTTTAGGCTACCATTATGGCAAACTTACTTCAGAGCTCTGACATGAGCTAATTAGGCGGAGGCAGGGGTGGGGGGGCCGGGAGGGCTGACTGTAGAGCTATAAACAAAACACATTTTCTTATAAAATACACATAGCAGATCATTTTTGCCTTCAGTAACAAAAATCAAATCAGAGTTTTTTGGATCCCTGGCACAGTCTTGCCAACCGATCATTGGGCACTTGGAGAGAAGAGGGGGATGAAGAGGAGTATCAGAGGGGACACTGAAAGAAAATAGTTAACAAATAAGCTCCAACTGGCTCATTTACATGGAGATGGGCAGCTCTCACTTTGCCTGTAGCCAATGCCACCAATGGAGCCAAGTGCAGATTAACTACCTAGCAGGAGATAACCTGGGAAGATTGGGCTTAATTATTCCTCCTAGTAACAGGCTACCTTACGCATTGTTTGGGGCATAAACATAAGCCAGATACCGAGGCACCGAACTGATCCTTCTCCAACAACTCGAGTTGGGTGAAAAGCCACGCTCTTGGTTTGTTGCCTCTGTCTAAATCCTAGTCTTAGAGGTCACAGGGCCTTGAGCTGCCACCCATGAAATGTGAGAAATTCTGTTACTGTACTAGAATGAGTCTTTTGTCCCAGTCCCATGAAGAGACGGGAGAATTCTGGGTGGGAAATTCCATATAGGGAATTTGTTTCTCTGTTCATGGCAACCCTCCAGAATGTTTGCCTAGAACCTAACTTCAAAATTCCGAGTTCTGAGCAAATGTCAACTCCCCCAGGCGGCCTTCCCAGATTCTCTCAGTAAGAACAGATTGCTCCTTCTTCTACACTCCTGCAGAACCCTGTATGTGTCCCTCACATGGCGTTTAATTTCTCCTGATACTGTAGTCAGCTGTCCCCTTGTCTGCCTTCCCCAATAAACAAGGGCTTCCTGAGGGCCAGGTCTGGGCTTTGTATATAGCTGGCACTCAATAAGTCTAAGTGGAATTAAACTGTACGACCCTTCAGAAATGGATATAATTTGGTAAAGACTCAGTCTTGGAGAAATACGTAGGGCTTCTTGTGACCCTACGGCCATCAGGATTTTGCTGTTTCCTTCACTGCAGCCACCAAACTGGTTGCCCACTTTAATTAGAACTGAGGCCAGATGTCTGGCCAGCTCTGCTAGCACCGGAAGACCTAGCAAGCTGGTGGAGTTTCCCAGCTGGGGGCTCGAGAGACTAGCTTCGTGTGGTTGGGTCACCTTCCCTTGCATACTTCCTTCCCTCTTGCTTGACTCCCCACCACCCCACCCCATCCTGAGGGCAGCTGTCCCTTTTATCAGCAAAAGCCCTTTCCTGACAACACATCTGTCCAGCACACTATTTCACCCCATCCAGTGATTCGGTTACCTGAGACATTTTCATCCTTGATCACTGCAAGGGCATGAAACATTTGTGTCCCTAAAAAGCCAGCAGAGGCAGAACATCCCTTTTCAGAAGCCTACCATCCACTAAGTAATGAAATCTAATATTTAAAGGACATGACACCCCGTTCATACTAGATTTCATTAATCAATGTTTTCATGGAAAGGATAAATCCTTTATGCATGCCTTTTTCCTGATTTTTCCCCCATTTAAAAAAAATGCAATGCTTATTTTTCTTCCCTGCTATTAGCTCGCAGAGACCCAACAACGTGAACCCTAGTTTCTTGCCTCCCAAAACTTACCCTTTCACATTCACACTGAGGGAATGAAGTTCAGGAGTCAAGAAAACGGAGATAGACAGAAAAAGCGTTCTAGTTAGTCTTAAGTACATTTCATTAAAGAAAACTTTTGCAATGATGAAAAAACATCAAGAATGTCACTGTAATTACAGGCCTATACTTGGCATGTGAGTGACCAATACATTCAGTGCCTCGGGAGTATTAAGCAAAGGTTCACAGCCTTCATTTGGACGCTCACTGAGTACCATATTATTGACATTGAACATTACAAGAATGGTACTGCTTTACAGCCACAAAACCCACACCTTTAGGTGAAGTCCAGATAAATAGGATATCACGTACTTGTATCTTTCCTGCAGAATATTGACCAAAATATGCTGATTTTTTGTCACCCTTCCACATAGCTTCTTGTGTATCTGCATATGGCTCTGAAATTGCAATGAAGACCACCACTAAAGTACTTAATCATGTTGCTAAGGACAGAAGAGTCCTAACAACACTCCAAGACCTCTGAATGAATCAGAGATACTTTTAAGGTGTCTAAACACCTATGATTGTGCTAATACCATAATGCTGCATGTTCCCCCTCAATTTACAGAATAGTGAAGACCCAACAAATTGTTAAATGATGCCCTATTTTCCCACTGTAATTGTTAAATAATGCCCCATTTCCCCATTAGCTTCAAATGTGATTCCCACTGTTGAGTAAATATCTTAGATCCTGAATGACACTTTAAAAAAAGCAACAAATAACAAAAATACGGGAAAACAATATGCACAAAGATGCCTATCACAATATGCTTCATAACAGTGGGAAATTGGAAGCAATCAAAATGATAACAATAGGTAAATGGGTAAGTAAATTATGATACACTACAATGGACCATCATACCACCATTAGGAGGATAAAGACCATATAGCAACATGGAAAATGCAAGTGACAAATGCTAAGTGGGAAAGGGACTAGAAATTGTATTGCACTGTGGTTACAACTAGATAAAAGCATACTTATAAAAAAAGACTGGAAGGGAATAAACAAAGATAATAATTGTGTTAGGGATTATGAGTGATTATTTTCCCTTATCCTTACCTCTCAAACTATCAGTAATGCTATATGTCCTTTATAATTTAAAAAATAAATGGAAAACCCAGCAAATTTTTAAGAACTATTATTTTTTAAAGTAGCTATAATTTTGAAATAAAGAACAGAAATATGCAAACTATTTTAACCACATTAAACCCAAATTAAGATGTTCCACATGGAAATAGTGACCCTGGCAGGATGAACATCACCCCATACTACTGCTCCTACCACTAGCGTACATCTTGGAGAGCTTTCCCTTCTGCAGACTCTTTCATGAACTCATATTAATTGTCCTCTTCCCAGATATTTTCATTCCACCTGAACAGTTTATTTCAGTATACTCACTGGATGGGAGAAAGCAGCAGGAGCTGAACTGAGGGCTGGCATAGAAGTCTGCTTACCCATAGAGGCTGGCATCCCGTTGGCTGGCTATTGGGTTGCCAACTGCAGAGAGACTGCTCGTGGGTGGACACTGGAATGGCCACATAGGAGAGATAAGTGGCTGAGAATATGAGCCTCACAATTTAAAATAAACTTGAATCTCCTTGGCTCTGTCGAATAAGATCCCAGGATACTGAAACAAATTACAGCTTTGGCCTTGGATTCACCATGCATGATCTTTGAAAAATTAAGAAGAATGAAAATAAAAGCCTCACTGGCAGAGGACAATCTTATTTCTTTCTTCCAAATGGTACCTCTCATTGTCGAAATGGATCATGCCCACTTCTTGATCCAAACTCGTATCTTCTGGACCCCAGAACAGAGTATACCTAAAATTTATCTCATAGGCAGCTGGTAATAATCTACAGACATTAGCTAACAATAAATAAATTTCTAAATTATACAAGGAAAACTTGGATAGCCATAAGTTTATTCAGCAGGATGTCTCACTCACTTGGCTACACTCTCTGTACTTCAGTACTTCATAGCAATTCATACAGGTCACACATTTCTGTATAACAAAACTACCTTTTCTGTAGTCTTGGGTGAGCAGAACTAATGTTCCCATACAAGCTATAAATGCTAATCCTTTTTTAAGACAATGGCTTCCCTTTAGGATTTGGCTTCTTGCCATGATATTTTTGATGACTTTATCAACCCCAGGGTATTAAAATATCCAAATTTAAGCTCATAAGCATAGAGCATAATGTTGGTCCATGAGTCTCCTCCTAAGACTAGCTCTTTAAGCTGTTACAGCTACTTTTATATGCAACCTGAGTACAAGACAATATCATATTCAGTTTGGAAGCCAGACCTTATAAAGTGTAAAATCTTTTAACACACCATAAGGGTACACAAAACAATTATAATAAGTATTGCACATATTTTAAAATGTGACTCTTTTGCTGGCCTCCTTCCTCATCTCAATGCTTCTGGTCTCACTTCTTTGGTCAACATAGTAAGTCACTTCAGTAAGTCTTCCCAGGAAAATGGAAGGAAGAATTTAGCTCTTCTTCTGGGTGCAAGCCCTAGACAGCAGCTGCATTAAGAGAGCTAGACAGAGGAGAACAAGAAGAGACAACTCCTCAGAAAAGTGATAAATAAGTCTTCATACTTCTGTTTGGCATGAGCAGAGTTTAAGAATTTACATCAGTTCCTGAAACAAGCACAAAGAACATCTCACACCACACACTAACCTGTACCACCTGCTCAGTAACTTCCCCCTTATACTCTCAGGTTCTTCTAAGTCATTCCCTGAAACAGATTTTTAAATCTACAGTTAAATAAAGGGCACCTCCTCCCTACAGAAACCTCAGCTCTCCCAAGGTCAAGGCAAAGGGTTATTGCTGAAAAGAAGTATCAAAATGGAAAGACAACTAGGACTCTTTAGCCTAGTGGTGGCCACCAAATCACCAGAAGAGCCTGTGACCCAGTCCCAGAGACACTGCTTCAGTGTAGGGGGACTAGAAGCCACCCAGACACACACACACACACACACACACACACACACACACACACACACACACAAACTGTAACAGGTGGCCCCAGCATGGCACTTTGAGAAACAATGATGTAGTCCAATATCCTCTGAGGCTCAGAGAAGTTGCCCAAGACACATAACCCATTGGCAGCAGAGTTAGGAGCTTTATTCAGCCTATAGACTCTTGCCACATCCTGCTGCCCAAGAGCGAAAGGAAAAGCAGTTACAACTGGAAGCCAGGCAGGAGTGGGGAGCACAACTCTTCTCAGTGGATATCAATTTGTGCTGTGAAGYTTGTTGCTAAGTGGTCATAATTCTACCTTTAATGATGTCTTGGGCTAACCCTCCCCCATGGAAGCCATAGCAAGAAAACTCTTTTCTAGGCACCTACATTATTTAGACAGAACTGGGCTTCTGGAACTAACTTAGCAAAATTGGAAAATCAGGTCCCAGATTCACCAAATGCCAGCCACATGTCTATGAGCAATTCACTTGCCACTTCTAGGCTTCCTTTTGCCCATTTGAAAAATGAACCTAATGCCTACCCTGCCTATTTTTCTGATTTGTTGTGAGAATCAAATGAGATCATAGGGTATTCTTCGAAAATTAAAACCTTCTAGAAGCACAAGGCCCTATGTAGTATTCTCATAGTCCTTACGGGTCTTGTGCAAAAATAGGATGAAAGAAATCTCTTCTAAGACAAACATTGGATAGAATAGAGCTTCTCAAAACCACCAGAACTGCTCATATTTTCTAGGAAGCCTAGAGCCATTCTACATAGTGTCAGTATGGACCTGTGTTAAGCAGAACAGAAGTTATGAAGCCTTTAGAAGGTACTGGGGATGCATTCAGACCTGGACCATCTGGCTCCATTAACTTCCTATAGCCAAGACCCAGGACGTGGGTTTATCTCGTTCACTTAGACCTGGTCAGAGCCAACGGTCCTAATGATTCTAGAGCCCTTCGATGGCTCTCCTCCCCAGCTATCTAAACATATGATGCTGAAGGCACTTCCTGTTCCTCTTATACCAGCACTCACAAATGCATTCCATGCAGGTTTCCAAATAATCGATTTTCTGCCTGTATTTGCACATTTAAAATGAGGAAGATGTTTTAGACCTCCGTTTTTTTATTCCAGATGGAATCTGTTTGTAAAAACCCAGAGCTCCCTTCAGGGGCCATTGAGGAGGGATGGAGGAAGGTGAGGGGTGGGGCTTCTAGGAAGGCTTTGGGGCCCCAACTTCCTCTTCAAGTAGAGCAGCTGCACTTCTACCTCATCAGACTTCCACAGAAGGCTTCATTTTGCTAATTGAAAAAAAAAAGGCACAAAAGTCATCTTATCCAGTCCCCTGGTTTATAGGCAAGGAGATCATATTGGAAAAAGTTTAACTGAAAAGAGCTATCAAATTGGAAGGACAACTAGGACTCTTTAGCCTAGTGGTGGCCACCAAATCACCAGAAGAGCCTGTGACCCAGTCCCAGAGACTCTGCTTCGGTGTAGGGGGACTAGAAGCCACCCAGAAACACACACACACACACACACAAACTGTAACAGGTGGCCCCAGCATGGCACTTTGAGAAACAACGATGTAGTCCAATATCCTCTGAGGCTCAGAGAAGTTGCCCAAGACACATAACCCATTGGCAGCAGAGTTAGGAGCTTTATTCAGGTCTGTAAACTCTTGCCACATCTTGCTGCCCCAGAGAGCGAAAAGAAAAGCAGTTACAACTGGAGGCCAGGCAGGAGTGGGGAGCACAACCCTTCTCAGTGGATATCAATTTGTGCTGTGAAGTTTGTTGCTAAGTGGTCATAATTCTACCTTTAATGATGTCTTGGGCTAACCTTCCCCCACGGAAGCCACAGCAACAAAACTCTTTTTCTCCCTTAACCACTTGCCCAGGCAGAATAAAAATGGGAAATTCTGCTTCCAGTGGAAGGGCTTCAGCCAGGGTCCCTGGTCTCAAGGTAAGCTCCTAATTGTGGCAGCAGGTGGAGTGGCTTCTCCTGTCCTGTCCCTGCACCTGGCAGCTCTCAGCAGTGGCCACCTCCATTCCCATTTCATCAGTGCCTCCCTAGGGCCTCTCCTGGGCATGCCAATAAATACTTGCATGACATCCCCAGGGTTCCTCACCTCCTCAGCCAGCTCATTTGACCCTCTGATTTCTGGGTAGGACCACCTTTATAGAATCAGCCCCACATAGGAGCTCTTTCAAAGGGTAGTTCTCCAAAGAAACTTATTAATGACTCCGAAGTGACTCTAGGGAAGCAAGTCCATGTAAGGCACCCTAGTTGTATCACCTTAGTTGCCCCCATAGGGCCCAGGCCTGTTGGCTCTCCTTAGCTCAGGGTGTGTTCTCAGGTTTCCAAAGCTGTCCTCCCAGGGGTTCTAGGGGGAAACTTTTTGCTCTTCCTGGAAAATATCTAAACTCTTAGCTGGGGGCCTTGGCAAACCTTCTTGTTGTTCTTCATGAGTTTCCACCATAAAGAAGCTCCACAGACACAGATGAAGACTGACTCCCAAGATTTTCAAACACATGATACTGAAGCTGTAAGAGATAACACCAGATAGGACCTTAAACAATGGCGTGGCCATTGTGTGTGGAGGGGGAGTGTTTGGATATAGTAAGAAAACTTCCAAAAACATCGTCCTCCTTTATAGGCTATCTCTCTGGTCTACACTCCCCTCCTCTCACTCCCCCAACTACAGGAGGAGTAGACAAGAGAAGATTAACAGGTGTGTACGTTCAGCTTTGTTCCATGGAGCAAGTTGTATCTGTGTAATACCTGACAAAAAGTCTCCAGGTATCATGGGCACCAGTGGTTTCCCTGCTACTTAAGTTCCTAGCCTAAGGACTTGACTCACAAAGGAGGGGAGAAGGGCACATGGATTCAGATTGAACAGGATGGTATTCACCCTACAGAGTGTGATGTCCTAACAACCATGAGATGTTAGCAGGTATTTTCTTTTTGTAAAGGGTCCTTGAACAGAATTCCTTGGGGCAAACGACTGATTCTAGGTCTGAAGCTAAAAAGTACAACGTGATCATGGAATATCTTGATCCAGAAAGCAAGGTAGTACACAAAAATTAACAGAGACATGACAAAAGGATAGAGGAGCTGAAAGAAAGGAGAAGGGAAGGAGGAAGAGAGAGGGAAGGAAAGAAGAAGAAAAGGAAGGAAAGGGGAAGGGAGGGAAGAGGAAGGGAGTAAAAGGTTACAAAGAATTTTTAGATGGAATTGGGGACATGTAAACGTGGTGTGGGGTATACATTAGACAGTATTATATCTATATTACATTTATTGAACATGGAAATGGTATTGTAGTTATGTAGGAAAATGACCTGTTCCTAGAAGATATAGTCTGAAGTGTGTGTGTGTGTGTGTGTGTGTGTGTGTGTGTGTACATGGGGAAGGGGGAGAAGTAACGATTGAGAACCAAGTAAAGCAAATGTGGTAAAAGGTTGATTGGTGTATCTTGGTTAATGGTATACAACTGTTTATTGCACTAGTCTTTCAACTTCTCCTTAGGTTTAAAATTTTTCCAAATAAATACTTGGGGTATGGGAAGGGGTAAAGTTACTTTGAAGTGGATGAAGCTTAAGTATCAAGGCCCCTCACTAGACAGGGTCCTTCCAAGACCTGGGTAGGTTAATGAGAGTTATCGATGTAAAGAGCCAGAGGAGTTACTACATCAGAAAACTTGAAACATCCTGAAATCTTGAAGCTCACAAAGGAAACTTGATAGAGGTTGTCCCAAATTTGTCAACAACCTAAAAATTTACATGACATTACCAATAACAAGGGGCAAAGTTGACATTTTCTTACTTATCAATAGTAAAAGACAAATTTCCATCAACCATGTTAGAGAAAAACTAAATCATCTTTCTATTCTCTCAGTCAAAAATATTACAAAATTGTTGTCATATGAAGAGGTGAACAAAGAAGGTGTAGCCATAAAATGTAGAAGAAAAATAGCACAGAAATATCTCAAGTAATTAATAAATAAAATATTATATTAGTTTCTAGATTCCATCATGTTTGTAGCATTTGTCAGCCTTTTTAATAATTGTATAACTTATTATTTATATTCTCCTTCAATATATGAAATCATTTTTATAGCTCCCCTCCTTCCAAATTTGTATGTATTATTTCCTGAACATGTTAATCACACAAATACGTACATACATACATACATACACACACACACACACAAATACATGCAAGCCTTTTTTCAAAGCAACATTTTCTGTGCTTAAGGTTCCTTGGAACACATCTGGAAAACAGTGCCCCAGAGCAAAATAGCCTTTTTATCCACATCTACCTATCATGGTAATGCTGCACTATAGCATTTGACCTCCAGGAAGACATTTATTTGAAGAGCTTATTTAAAGCAAATAAACCATATTTTTCATTGATGACTATCTTATATTTACATACATTCTGCTTTATACAGCCACATTCATTAATCCAGTTAGGCCCCAAACAGCACTGTGAGGGAGGCAGAACAGGTTTAAGAATTTGCCCCAGGTCTCACTTTGCAAACAGACACCCCAACCCTCCAGCTTCTATCTGACTTCTTCAATTCCCACATGAATAAACTGAGACAAGGGGAGGTGGGGGTAAGTTTTCTCAGAACAAGGTATAGGATCTGGGTTTCCATTTGGGAGAATACTGTTGAACTGGTAAGTTATTTTAACAGGCTCAATTTCTGCAGCATCTTTGTCCTTTGACATCTTGTGCCCAGTGCTACCTGGGAAAGAGAGGGACAGAAAACTGGGGCTCACACAGGGGGGAGACAGAGGGAGGTAGGAGGTATATGAGGGTATGATTCACCTTTCTTCCCCCTCCCCAAAGTGTAAACAATTTGTCCTTGCCCCAGTGAAAAAGAATCAGTCTCTGATGCCTTGCATTATAGATAAGGCCAAAGAAGTAGCTCTAAACCCTGAAGGAAATTTGCAGGGAGAAGGGCAGCTTTCCCCAGCTCCCTCCTCCTAACCATTCCTCATCAGCAGACCAGGGACCCCACACAGTCTTTTGCCCCATGAAGAAACTGGAGGGACAGACACCCAGCACAATGCTCAGCTTACACTAAATTCTCTTGCTTCAACATGGAATTCCAGAGGCAGGAAGGGGAGCCCTTCTGGTAAAAATTTCAGAGCTAGTGAGCCAAACTGAAACATAGCAACAACAACATCATCATAATAATAATGGTAAAACAACGGTCATTAGTATTTTCCTGACCACATGAGATATTTTCCAGTTATCTTATTTGCTATAACAAACTAGCAAACACTTCCTCAAACACTGAGGTAGGAGGGTCCCATCGTGGTAAAGGGTATAGAGCATCAGACTGCTTTGACTCATCTCAATAAGTAGGTGAAGGAAGCTGACCCCCATGGTTGGGAGTCATCCCCACTTCCCCATCCCTCATCCAATCACAGCCCCTTCACTAAATACTTGGAGGACCAGCAACACATGGCCTCAACAGAACAGAGGGAGGTGGGAAGGAAGGAAGGGCGAGGGTGGGGTGGTGAGTACATGGGCTGGTGTGATGGTCACCCTCAGATACTAAGGACAATGAATAAGCAAAAAATAAAATAATTATACAGGTGATACATTAATGCATTTTCATTTTAATATTTAAATAACATCGAAGTTTATACAGTTGAAATAGAAATTCACTTTTCGCCTCCTCTCCTACAATAACTGTTCTTAGTGGGTACCCTTCCAGATTTTCCACATATATGTGTGTACACAGTATTGACCTAGACAGGTCCAGAAGTCCCTGCCTCCAAGATCATGGTAGGAAAGAAATGACTGGGGAACATTTCCAGAAAAGATGGAGTCAGAGACCAGTGCCACCACTTTATCCCTAATCATATGGCTCCAAAGAACCTACCTCAGATCAGATTCCCTGGAAACAGATTCTGACAAAGATTTGGGTGCAGAGCAAATTAGGAAGCACTCTTGGGAATGATACCTGCAAGAGAAAGGGGAAAGCAGAAATGGATAGGCTGGGGAGTTGAGCTGTGGTATAGCTGTACATAACAAAGACTGCAGCCAATCCCGTAGGGAGCTCTGGACTTAGGATGTCCTTGTGAACTGTCCCAAGGTAAAGCAACATAGCCAGGCTTTTTTATTCTCAAGTCAACTAATAATTAGATGCAGGGAGCCCCCAAAGGAAAGGGAGTAAGATTGGGCAAGGCAGCTTCCTTCTTCCAGGGCTGGTTCAAGAGAGAGTGCAATTGTCAATCAGCCACAGCCAACACTCTTGGTCTTGAAGCAGAAGCTGGGTAGCCCACCATCACATATACTACAAGACCTTCAGATGTTCCAAAACATTCTTTTCTAGAAAGGATGCATCTCTTCCAGAAAGGATGAGGAGTAAATGGGAAGAAAAAAATTTACTGAGTGAACAGATAAGAGAATGCCACAGCCCAAATGTTGACACAGCTCCTGGATCTAAAATGCCAAGACTCGTACCTAATGTTCCCACAATTTCCAAGAATATTGCACTATGCCATACCCTAGACAATGACATACATCAGACCGTAACTACAGTTGCAAATAAGAAATGGCTAGGATGATACTTCCTTCCCCTTTGGCCCAAAGCACTGAATTCCACTGGACAAATTTCACCTGTGTTTGGAAAAAATTAATTCTTTTCTTCATGAACAATAATAAAAACAATTCTAGGAGAGGGGATAGAGTAAGGCAAAGCTTTCTAGGGAACTTCATTGCTGCCCCAGGAGCAAACTGCCAGGCACACACTCACAGTCCTGTCCCACCCCCAGCAGCCCTTGCAAACACATGAATCCAGAGTTCCTGGTGATCCTGCTCATCGGGTTCTGTGTTCTTTCCTTCTAAGCTTAGCAAGGACACCCAAACCTGATGTGGGCAGGTCCAGCTCCAGGACCAAGCTGGGACCCCAGGCATCTGAACAGTGTTTTAATGTTACGTCAACATTGGTATTCTTTGGGTGACACTGTGTCAGAAGTGTCATATTGATTGAATTGTCCTATAAACAACGATAATGAATAAAACTGGAACCTTTGTAAACAGGCCTGGACCAGCATGCTTTCCTATAAAACCCTACAAAGTTCCTCTAAGTAGGATTTCTATCCAGTAAGAAGTGTCCAAAATTGTCCCAACTAGTTTCAAAATAACACAACCATTATCAGCACTTGTGGTGAAAATGGCCAATAAATGTACCTCTGGGTCTCAGGCTCCTGGTATATAAAATGGGCAGCTACCTGTCCGCACTGAACTTTGAAGAACAGGTCAGAAAACAGACAGCAATTCTTTCAGCCTTGGGAAGACAGACTATGAATAAAAGTAGACTAACTGACCAACCTTATAGCATGACCGTCCGTTCTAAAACATGAGAGGAGATTTTGATTGAGATGGGGCAAGCACCACTGAACAAATCATTGTATACATTAATTTAGCCACTAACAACCTCTTTCCCCATAAGTTCATATAAATACAAATCTGCTTTTCAGACTCTATGAAGAGACAGAGAAGGGTCAACATTCGGGAATTTATCTTTAAACATTCCCCCCCTGGCTTTTTTACAAAGAATGGCAGAACACTTGGCCAGTTGTCCCCTTATCAGTGCCTTACAGGGCAATACTGCAGAAAAATAAGGACCAAGGGGTCCCAGACAGGCCTGTACTGATTTCTTCTGCAGGAATCTTACCTTCAAAGGAGACTTAAAGGACAGACCCTACTCTACAGCAGCTGACTCTTGCAGAGCACCTGGCTGGGCCAGGCAGTATTTGAAGCTCTTTACATTAGTACACCATTTAATCCATACAACAATCCCAATTTACCAGGGTTATCCTCAATTTTCAGATGAGAAAACCAAGACACAGAGAAGTTAAGTGACTTGGTAGTCAGTGTCAGAGCATCTGACTCAGGAGTGTGCACTTAATCATGATGCTATCCTGCTCCCAGAATGGAAGTGTCTTCCAAGGAGTGCTTTATACTTTCAGTGCTTTACGTTCCAAATTCCCTTTGAGTCAGGGAGAGCCAAGGCTACCCATTTCATGAAGACACCAGACCTACATGACTTAATGGAGTCACAAAATTAATCGGTGATTAGACACAGAATGGAACCTAATCCGACACACAGCAAAGACCCTGATAATTCCACCAAGCAGACAAAAAAAAAAAACCCACAGATGCAAGTGTGTTCCTGATCAGCAGACACTTGAGCCCACATGCTGGACAAGTGTGGGAGGTGATTGCTAAACTCAGACCAGTTGTAGCCCCAAGGCACATTGCATCCCCCCTCTAATTCATCTTGGGCAAGGCACTGAACCCTTCTGGGCCTCCTTCTAGAAGCAACGACATTAAGTCAATACATTTCAAGGACAAAACAATAATAAACATTTGCATTTATCCTTAATCATTTCCAAAACATTTCAAGTGCATCATCTCATTTAGTCCTCCTATGAAGGAAGTTTTGTAGTGTTCATTTTAGAGATGGAGAAACCAAGGCTCACAGAAGCTGTTGATTAATCCAGGCCCAGTTCAGTTTTGACATTTGTTCCCCAGCTCTCTCCACTATGCTCTTTCAATTGTGTTCTGGTTCAAGATCCAGCAACTGAAGTTCAAGGTCAAAGACAAGGCTGGGGAAATCTGTACCTGCCATCAAACCAGGGCCTACTCATCCCCAACACCTCAATGTATCCTTGCCAAATGCAAGAGAATGTTGGTTTCCATTATTAACCAAATAGGATCCCTGCACATTCCAACTGCTAATCAGACTTGATGAATCACAAAAGAACATTGTTTTCCAAATTTTTATTCAGTTCTGCCTGACTCCCACCCCACTTGTTAAAACTCTGAGGGACCCCAAGATGCCAGTGGTCAACTTATGCAATTTCAAGAATTTTGTGATCAAAAACTAAATTACACTAATATGGTGTCTTTGTTTTTATTAAAACACCACTGGCCACCAAAATCTAATTGTCCTTTATATTATTATTATATATTTTTAATTATATAAATATTTAGTTATTTATTTTTATTATATATTTAATTATATAAATATAAATAAATAAATAAAAATATATTATAACTATATATAATTATATTATTAGGTCATTTATTCCTCCCAGCAACCCTATGAGGTAGATACTGTTGTTATCCCCATCTTACACATAAGAAAACTAAGGCACAAACTGAGAGTTCTAGAGGGGAGGGGAGTAGGGAGATGGGTTAGCCTGGTGTTGGGTATTAAAGAGGGCACGTATTGAATGGAGCACTGGGTGTTATACACAAACAATGAATCATGGAACACTACATCAAAAAAAATTAATTAAGAAAAAAGAAAACTGAGGCACAGTGAAGTTAAGTGGTCTGCTAGTCAATTTCAGAGCTGTGATTCTGGACTCTGCTCTTATCTGTGGGTTCTGCAATGCTCACTTAAGAGCTTCTTCAGTAGAAGCTCTCCAGGATTGGATTTGAGAGTTTGGGGACAGTAGTGTTGTGTTTTATTTTTTAAGTTTCACCATCTTTTATCAATAGAGTTTATCACCCTTTCTTATCACTACAGTTTTATTCTTTTGCCTCAGAAGAAGACCCCTCTCCACTTCCATCAAAAACAAAATCTTCTTGGAAGGAGCAATGTCTAAAACCCTTATCAGTTAACTTCTTAGTTATCAAGTAATAGAAATATAGAAATGAGAAAAGGTATAGCCTCTGGAGAGACTTGACAATCCCCAGAGGTGACAACAGGAAAAGAAAGAAGACAGAAGTTTTCCAAACACAGATGTCACCTCTATTCTCTCCCCGGCTTTTTATAGCACAACTCATACCTCTCTTAATGAACAGTCTACTTACCAAATAGAAACATATAGAAGCTATAAGGATGACCGAGTGAGTCCAAAGATACAAGTCTGCCTCTCTTTTCCTTTCCAGGCCAGGAGTTGTTGTTCTCAACTCTTGGCCCCCACAAGATTTTCCACTACCCTGACATAAAGGACATGTCACCATGCCTTTGGTGGCAGCTCTCCTGGTCGTAGATGAGCAGACCCAATCTCACAGCCTACCCCTCAGCCAGAACTGGCCCTCCCAGAGACCCACAAAAGGAGGGATCACTTCTTCAGCTGTCACTGCCATTTACCCCATACAGTCAGTCCCAACTTGAAAGGTTCAGCCTATGATTTTTCAGCTTTACCAAGGTACAAAAGTGATATGCATTCAGTAGAAACCATACTTCAAATTTTGAATTTTGATCTTTTTCCTGAGCTTGGGATAGGCAACACAATACATTCTCGCGATGCTGGGCAGTGGCAGGCAGCCACAGCTCCCAGTCAGCCACGCGACCATGAGGATGATCAACCAATACACTAACAACCATTCTGTACCCATATAATGACCCCATTTTTCACTTTCAGTATAGTATTCAATAAACTACATGAGATAACCAATACTTTGTTATAAAATAGACTTTATGTTAGATGATTTTGCTCAACTGTAAGCTAAGGTAAGTGTTCTGAGCTATTTAAGGTATGATGTTTAGCTATGATGGTCACTAGGTTAGGTGTATTAAATTCATCTTCAACTTATAATATTCTAACTTTCTATAGATTTATTGGGATGTAACCCCCTCATAAGTCAAAGAAGATCACTTTCTTTTCTATTTCTTGGTAGTTTATCAGGCTTATTTCCATGTATGTGAGCCACTCAAACACATTTTGAACAAGGTAAAACATTAGTTAAGTATATAATTAAGTAAACACATAAATCACACCACCAATAAAGCCAGAAATAATAATAATAGCAGTAACTACCACAACCACCATGTATGTGATGCTTCCTGTATGCCCTGTGCTTTGTGTATATGACTTCACTTCATCTTCTCAACATGCTTTCAATATAAATATATTTTATAGATGGGGAAATTGAGGCTCAGAGACATTAAGTAACATGCCCAAGTCAACCAATAAGTAGGGATGCCTAGCTCCACCTGAAGGTCTGTCTTTCTCCAAAGCCCAGGCTCTTTACTAATATCCTAGACTCCTTGATCTGCTCTACAACCAGGCAGGCTTTGCTTAAAGGAGTTGATTTATTTCCTTGTTTTTCCCAGAATATTTACTAAATAGACATATTGCTGTTGTTAAGAGTTCAACCAACTACAAAGTTAGAGGGCAGAGTCCTCACAAAACTGCCCTCACTTCAGATACTAGCTGCAAGTTCAGGTGCCACCCTCGCTTCAGACAGGCTGGCTACAAATTTAGCGGTCCCTTTAAACACCTTCAGATTCAATAATTTACTAGAATGACTCACAGAGCTCAGGAAAGTGCTATACTTAACAATGACAGTTTTATTATGGTGAAAGGATACAAATTTAAATCAGTCAAGGGAAAAAATGTATAGGGCATAGGGGTCTAGATGCAAAGCTTGTAGCTTTCCTCTCTCCTTGGAGTTACAGTGTGTTACCTCCTCCCAGCCACAATGTGTGACAATACATGCAGAGTATCTGCCAGTTAGGGAAGCTCACTCAAGCCTTTACTGTCCACAGCTTTTATTGAGGCCCAGTCACATACTGCCTACGTGGTTTAACTTTAGTCTCCAACCCTCCCTGGAGCTTCAGGCCAATACCTTGAGTTTTTAGTTTCTCTGGAAGTTAGAATTCATAGGGCATGTCCCAAAGACCCACCATAAATCAACATTGTTATACTGTCTAGTGGCCAAAGCCCCCAGACAAAGACATTCTTCTCAGGCAGGACATTTCAGGGGCCTAGAGATCACCTCCCAGCAGCTAAGGGCAAAGGCCAGAGCTCTGATACCCATGTACCTTAACAGAGATAAAGGTAGAAAAAGATGATAGATAGATAAATAGGTAAATAGATAGATAGATAGATAGATAGATAGATAGATAGATAGATAAACAAAATCTACAATTTCAATTTTAAGGTCAAAGTAAACTTCAAAAGAGCACATGGCCTAGTCCCTGGGTTCAGGCAGGTTAACACAAGGCACCTATTTTACTGATGGGGTTTAGAGAGGTTTAACTCCCTTGCCTAAGGTCTCATCGAAGTGTGGACAGACATCAAGCCTCATGTCCTCTGATTTCTACTAAAAACACATTCCCCTCTACCATGATACCATGTATACTCCCTTCCAAATTCCATTTGCCCTACCTAGCATTTCCCAGAGCGGCCGGGGTTAGGGAATGCACATATCTCTCAATAGACAACATGCTTCAAGTATCCTCCCTTCCCAAACCCCTTGGAAGACCAAGTAGAATACACAGGGATCCACTTCCATCCAGATGCCCAGTTGCTGAGGCCTGCAGGATCATGCAAGTGCTCTGGGGATCCACATTTACCGCAGAGCATCTGGGAAAGAGGCCCATGCTTCAAGATTCCAGGTGTGGTCACAGAAGGGTATTCTCTGCTAAAACCCACCCCATCCCTGCCAGCAGCACCAGCACAGGAGCATGACCATGCCGTGGATGAGAAAAAGGTTCAAATCTCTACTCTGCCCCACAAACTCCTTCAGGTCTCTGGGCTTCTCTTTTACTCTTTGTAAAATGGAAGGCTTAGTTTAGAATCTGGTTATTCGAATTGTAGTCCAACAACTAGCTGCAGGGTATTATCAGGGAGCTTTTTAGAAATGCATATTTTTCAGCCCCACCCTAGGACTGCTGCATTTGATTCTGCAGGTTTCACAAGGTCTCCAGGTGATTTATGTGAACATTAAGGTTTGAGATACAGCTGAGGACATCTCCAGGTCCTTCCCAAGACCTCAGTTCTGTGATTCCCAAAAGGCAGCTCATGGCTCCATTTCCAGACCTCGAGGCTGAGATGCCTCTTGGAACTGGGGGAATCCAAGCTTCTAATCAGGAGTGGTCAGAAAGTGGAGTCACGGAAGGCGTCTGTGAAACCCTAAGCCCTTGGACAGGCAATGCTGGGATGGAGGAGCAGGAGGAGGAGACCAGTTCATTTCTTCCATAGGCACGCTGTGTGTGCCAGCTGAGGTCTTTAATGTAAACCCTCCTGTGCTCCGACCTAAACAATGAGGGTAATTATGGGCTCGCTTACCGCCTTCCAATGCAGGGCTCGGGGTCGGCCCTCCACAGGGTTCTGCAGGAGGTCTCCTTTCTGAGTCAGGGGGGCCTCTGGTTAACCAGAGTAGACCCAACTCTGAGGGGCAAAGTTGACATACCAGCATAATTACACGTAGGTTGACCATATTTACTGCAATTCTGTTGTTCTAGAATTTCAAACAAAGGCTGAACCCTTGGAAACACACCACTAAAGAGAAGCAGATTGTCCTGAGTGATTTATTGAAGAACAAAAACGAGGGGAAGAAAGAGAAGAGAATTATCAGAGACTTACACATACTTCCCTTTCCCCTGCCTGGTCTAAGGAGAACACACAGTGACCACCGTGTTCCCACCCTCCCCAACGGAAAGGCCTCAAAACACTGACATTTTGCTTTCTCTGAGGCATGTTTTCATGTGGCCACATCAAATCTTATAAGCCCATTTAGACTCATCAGAAGAAAGCAAACTGTAGAAATGTAGGGGGAGAGATCCCCCTTCTTCTCTTCTAACTCACTTGGCTCTCCCCACACGCCCTCTCACATGACATACACCTACATCTCATACAGATATATTTCAAAGGGACAGAAAATCAGCCAAGGCTGCAATGTGGCTTTAGAGAAGCCAGAACAACAGGTCAGGCATGTGAGTGGCCTTTAACTTCAGGAGGTTATTGGTAGGAAGGCTGTGAATAACTGCCAGAACTGTCTGACCTCAACTCTGTCCCATGTAAATACATGACTGTGCTGGAGAGCAGTCGCATTTTCAACACACAGTTCAGAGCTCGCATTGACCTGGCAATGACAAGGGAAGAGTAGTTGGAAATCTGCACAGTTAGGAAACAGCACGCCCCCAAATTAAAACATCTATACATACGATTTAAATATCCCCAGCAGATTAGGTCTACAGGAACCTCAGAGAACTTGCTTGTAGTTGCCACCCTGTTATGGGCTGAACTGTCATGTGGAAGTGCTAGCCCCCAGTGTGACTGTATTTGGAGATAGGGCCTTTAGGAAGGTAACTAAGGTTCAGTTTGGTCACAAAGGTGGGGGGCCCTAATCTGATACTACTGATGTCCATATGAGAAGAGCAAGACCAGAGACCTCTTTCCATGCACATAGAGAGAAGAGGCCATGTGAGGACACCATGAGAAAGTGGCTGTCTACAAGCCAGGAAAAGAGACCTCAGCAGAAGTCAATTCTGGCAGCACCTTAATACAGGACCTCCAGCCTCCAGAACTGTGAGAAAATAAATTTCTGTTGTTTGAGCCACCCAGTCTGTGGTACTCTGTTATGGCAGCCTCAGTGAACTAATACATACCCCTATCCCAACCCCAATACACACACAACTACTACTCCTCAGCCAAGGAAGACTTATCAAGAACTACCACATGCCTGGTGAGTCAAATAGTAGATAGACTTCCCGTCCTCAGAGAGCTTATGACACCTTTGGAGAGATACGATCAACCATGAAAAACAAACTGGAACAATACAAGAAGGGATTTGACCAAGGCTCTAAACTGCTTCTTGGGTGGAGCAGCGCAGCTGATACATTATTGTGTGACAGTGTCACCGGGTAGGAAACAGTGAGAGAATCATTTATCCTAAAGGTTCATGATAGCTACTCAAAGTTTCCTGGTTTTCTCTTTTAAGGTGCTTTTAAAAATATTTTGCTTAAAAAAAATATGTACTTTGCTTAGAAAGTCCCCAAAACGTCATCCTTGCTCACCAAAGCTCGAAGGCAGGGTCTTGAAATTCCTAATGCCAAGTCCTGTCAAGGTGGTTGTCTGCCTTGTCTCATTGTCTGGGGCTCATAAGGGGTGATATACTCCTGGGCCTGGTGGTACCACACAGATGAAGAAATGGCCAGTGGTTGTGCTAATTAGCCTTTTACACACACTCATAAAATTGTGAAAGAACTTTTGCAAAACTACAGATGTTGTTGCTCTTCAAACGTTGAAAAAAGAACATGGAATCATGGGGCACCTGGATGGCTCAGTCAGTTAAGCGTCTGACTTTTGATTTCGACTCAGGTCATGATCTCAGGGTTGTGAGATCAAGCCCTGCATCCAGCTCCATGTTGGGTGTGGAGCCTGCTTAAGATTCTCTCTCTCCCTCTCCCACTGCCCCTCCCCCCAACTCTAAAAAAAAAAAAAAAAGAACACAGAATCACGATAGAATTCAGGTTCTACCAGATGTTCACAGAGGTATAGTTCTGCTGAATGGAAAATTCCAAACTTGGCCATAGAGTTAGAAACCCTATGGGCTTAATTCCCTCTCCAATCCTGTATAGTTTCTAATGACACCACTTGAGATCTCCAAGCCTGAGCCAAGAACAGGGTCTGACCTGAGAAGCCCTGAGACAGAATATGGACACCTACCGCAAAAGACAACCCAGTGGGATGGGGTACTCAGGATCATTCTGGGTAGGGAAACAAGAAATGGGATTGTTAAAAACAAATTCACCAGAGATTTATGCCACAACTTTACTTGGGCTGGACATATTGTAGTCCAGACAAAGAAGGGAGGCATGGAATAGAAGAAAAGCAATAGAAAACGTCCTGGACATTTACCTAATTGTCTGCAAGAAGAGCAATCCCCTTTATTGTCAGCCTCCTCCATCCAGATTGGGTTCCAGCAGCTCATCATAGTTATTCATCCTCCTGCCAGAGAAATGAGCTCATGACCGGGACTGAGCCAATCAGTTTCCCCATCCATCTGATTGATTCAAGGATTGGCATGGGACTAAGCAGGGAAATCAGGATCCTTCCCCAAGAGGAAGAAGAACCATCTTCTGCTTGGGTCATGTGAACCAATCAATATGCCATACCTCCTTTCTTCTTAAACTGATCCCAATGGTAATTCTGTGACTTAACAACCAAAGGACTTGTAACTAATACAGTAAGCATGTGGACTCTTACCAGTTGCCTTCTGGTTTGTATCAGACCTCCCACTAGGTCCTAAAGGACACCCTGGGAAGAAGGGAACTTGGTTCTCTCTCAGAGGAAGTGGGGGTAGGGGGGTATTTCTGCTGGTGGTGACAGTGACACTGTCCAAGGTGTCATGGGGAAACAGTTGTGGGGAAGTCTGCCAATGTGCCACCCAGCAAGGTTGGTGTTCTGGCTCAGGGGGACTCTGTGAACAGAGCCAATGAGACCAGATTCGCTCCGTAAGTTCCTCCAGCTGGGAAATGCCATATCACTCCCAGCCACCTGCCTTTCAGCAGAACTGGCAGGAGAAGCCACAACCTACAACACTTCAGTATATCCAGCAAGCACTAAAAAGGAGTTCAATGTAGCACTTTAGAGCATGAGGTCTGTATCAGGGAAACCTGTGTTTTAATCCCACTCCTTAACAACCATGGGATCTTGGTTAAATAACAAAGCCACTTGAACCTCTCTTTACTCATATGTATAATGGGGATAACAGAACCTAGCTCACAGGGTAGTTGTGAAAGTTAAATGTGATCATGTATGTAAAGCACTTAGCATTGTAGTAGGCACAGTTGGAATTATCGTATCATTATTATCGGCATTCTTATTAGGAAATACTCTGAAAACTGGACTCTGAAATAAGTCAGGATCCGACCCTGTAAAATTAAAAGTGCATTCTCACTGGGAAATAGCTAGCAGATCCTTCCGACCTAGAGAGGCAAATTCCAGGGTTGGGTCTATTTCTTGCCTTTATATTCTTTCTCATTTATTTTTTGATTTATGAAAACGCATCCATCATTTTCTAAGGAAAGCCTCCAGACACATGAACAAAAATGATAAAAATGCACAACGAAAATAAATAAAACCATTCAGCATGGCTAACAAGTCAGGCATTTGGCCCCAGTGGGGTAGATAAATCCAGAGCTGGGCTCAGCACTGGGACCCAAAGGTCAACAGGCTGGGACTTCGCTGAAGGAATAAAAGAGAGGAGATTCTGAAGCTTCAACTAAAACGTACCAAGAACCTAAGAGCATATTACCTAGAGGCAACTCCCAAAAGGGTCTCCAAGAAGCCAGGTCTAGAAAACTCCCTGCTCATTCACTAGGGCATGTTTTCAGAGAGCTCGCAGATTTTCAAAGCTATGCCACCCACCCCTTTTACCTACAATTCCCACTTCAGTGACTGAGGGAACATCTAGGGGAAGAACATTCAGTTAAGAGAATGGGGGCACCCTAGGAAATGTGCCAAAATCACCCCTCCATCCTCATCTCCTTAGTCCAGAGACATTGCTATAAGGGGACCCTCTCTGAAGAAATTGCTTTGGGACCCAACATTTCTAGTCTCTAATATAGATATTTTATTTTCACTTTAGGCTGAGAACATGTGAGAGGAAAAGTGAAAGTGGAAGCCCAATAGAGGCAAGGAGGGATGCTTATTGTGTGAGATGGAAATGGCATCCTCACCGGCAGAGCACAAGTGCCTTCATATAACCCAGGTAGGGCTCCTGATGGGCAACTGGGTCCTCCTGAGTGTCATGTTGGACAGGCTTTGCAGGGTGCCTTCTTGCCCACAGCCTGAGGGGGTTGCCTGTCATGGGTTGTTTTGGCCATTACTGACAGAACAAGGTATTCATTGATAGATAGCCAGGAGGGCCAATGAAGTGGCCTAGTATAAAAACTGTGCCATATCTGGCAGAGCCAATAGATATTCTCTTGGACATGTGCCTGTGAGACATGAGGAACCATCATCTGCAAGTAATGGTAGATGCAGGAGAAGAGAAAAAAGTAATTGAATCGCTCCAACTACCCAACACTGGAGTGGACAATAATGGGTATCTACCTCAGAGGAGTAGAATCCCTGTTAATAACAAGTATTAATAACAACATGGTCCATAGAGTCACTATCAACAGCAACCATACGTGCTGAGCACAACTTTGTGCCTGGCAGTGTTAGGCTATTATACATGTGGTATCAGTGAATCTTCACAAGGACCCTACGCAGTCAGTACCATTATTATCATCATTCTGCAGATAGGGAAAATGAAGCTAAGGAATCAGCACAGCTGTTAAATTAGCAGAGTTGGAATTTTCACTGGGCAGTGTGATTATGGAACATGAGATTTCATTCATTAGGTTACATTCTCACATGGCCATGATCATGTCCTCGTCCTCAGTGAAGGCTGCTCTGTGACTACTCAGATTTTCTGTTCTTCCTCACCTCCCTGTGTGTCCACATCTGCTCCCTGTATGTCCTTCTTGTAGTCCTCCACCAACTAAAGTGATGTCATAGTTCCATAAACTGGAAGCATCTAGCTGATAGAGACACAAAAGTCCCAAAAATGTGGCTTGTGGGGACAGGAGAAAACAGCAGTTCCAAGAGGTTAAAAGGCCCTCGTGTACCCTTCTGAGTCTTAAAGGAGGAAATAAAAGCTAAAGCATTCAGCACAGTGAGAACTCATGCCAGCAAGTCAAGCCACAGAAGCTATGTGCCATGAATATCAACATCAATCAAGCAAATCAATAGATGTGTAGTGAGCACAGCTACAGGCCAGTCCCCAAGACATCCATAGCGCTGCTTGGCAGCTGGAGTGGGGAGGGGTTTGGGGAGGGGCCAGTAATAAGATAGGGAGAGGGTCAAGTTGGTGGAACTCTAGGCTTCTCATTCCATCAGAACATTTCCACTTGTTCTTTTTACACATTTCAGTTTCCACTTTAGATTCTATTTGAATGGAGAGTTCTGTTGCATTTTTTTTTTTAAATCTCAGTCAACAAGTACTTCCTCAGCTCCTACTATGTGCCCAACATTAAGGTGAGTTCAGGATGTGGGGAGGTGGGAAAAGGGAAAGCCATGACCCCTGCCATCCCACAGCTTAGCACAGTAGTAAAAACACACAGGGGGCCCACGTAAATAGAGAACAGCCCTGGAAGATAAGAGGCAGCACAGATCAGAAATGATTTTGAAGTTCAGATTATGAAGATCTGAAATAAAGCAGTAAAGAATGGACAGGACTGGGGGTGCCTGGGTGGCTCAGTTGGTTAAGCGTCTGCCTTTGGCTCTGGTCATGATCCCGGAGTCCAGGATCAAGCCCCACATCGGGCTCCCTGCTCAGAGGAGAGTCTGCTTCTCCCTCTGCCCCTCCCCCTGCTCATGCTCTCTCTCTCTCTTTCAAATAAATAAATAAAATTAAAAAAAAAAAAAGGAATGGAAAGGATTTGCACAGGCAAGAGGGAGAAGAGGAAAGGACGGGCAGGCTGAGGATGAAGAGTCCTCTCGGCCACCGTGGAGGAGCTGGGGCTCCACTAACAGCTTTTTGGGAAAGAAAAGAGCTGTGTTAGCCATCACTCAGGAGATGAGACTCAAGGCTGCCCTATAAAAAGTAAATACTTCTAACTTACTCCAAGGTGGCTCCAGGTGGACATGCCAGTTGTGGGGAGATAAACCTTCCAGCCAGCTGCAAATGAAGGACACAAAGGAACTTTCCAGCAGCCTCAAAGCAAAATTTGTGAAGATTCTACAAGACATTGTTCCAGAAAATGAATGGACTTACCTGTTGATCCTGGGACCTCCAAAATAGGGCAGTCAGCAGACTTGAGCCACATGTATAGACTCTGCTCCATAACTAAAAACCTCCAAAAGCAAATTCTTGAACCCATATTTAGAATCTTTCACATTCATGCAAAGGACCAGCTCTATCCCCTATCGAAGGAGAAGGAAAGAAGAGAGAGGATTTACTACAGGAGGACCAGAGCTTTTCCCTGGAGCAGCCCGTCCACACCACAAAATGAAGTTGGATCCCTTCCCAGGGTCCAGAGAGCCAGTCGGTCTCCAGGGACCTTGGGTTGGGGCTCTAGGGAAAGCCATACATTTTCTAGGTCCCTGTGGGCACAGCTCTGATGTACTGGGGGTGGGAGGTCAGATTTTGTCTACATTTATAAGCAAAACTAAAGTTAGAACTCATCCCCAACTCAGGCCAAAAGAGGAGAGCAGAGCAAGGAGGCCTCAAGGAGTGAGGTAACTTAAGTATACCTTACACAGAACACAGTAGGTTTTCTTGTTCTAAGATTCCAGTTTTACAGATTCTGCTCATTCCTTCCTTTAAAAACAGCTAAAAAGTACACGCACATTTGAATTTTCCTGTTTGTGCAGCGGATGTTGAGACAAATTAAGAAGGAATGTGCTTACCACCAAAATCATCGTCTTTTTCATAGCAAGGTGGCAGAAAGGGCATGAAGTTCATGTTGCCCTATACTTATAGTAAATATCTCCTTTCCTAACACAAAGGAGATATTTCAGTGACCCAGGCCAGGTCAGCCAGACCCTCTCCAGTAGAGTCTGCTGGCATCACATAGAAAGACTGTTTCTCCCCATGTCAGCTGATAGCTTGTGAGTTTGAGGGTTGCCTACCTCAGGGAACTATCTTGAGAGACGGAGAGCAAAACAGAACTCACAACCTGGTGAAGCCCCCAGATCCAGCCGCACCTGCATCCCTAGTTACAAGAGCAAGTAATTTCCCTTTTTTGTTTATTACTAGTTTGAGCTGAGTTTCTGCCACTTGCAACCTAAAGAGGCCTGCCTACAAATCCCAGCCAAGGCATTTGCCTTAGTTGGTCAAGCCCCTTTGAAGAACCTGCAGCCACTGCTTTTGAATAACAAGCTCCTTGCTCCATTTGACCACTGACTACCAGACAACACAAACTCTTAGACCAGTTGAGCACAGCAAGTAAGTACTTCATCCCTCTGTCCCTCCCTGCGTCTCTTTGCCACCCCCTTGGTCTGGCCTGTCAGCCTTCAAACGATACCAATCCCATCCCACTTCCCCCACACCCACCATTAACCCTTCACTCCAGTGCCTCTCTCTGCCCATCTTTGCTATAAGTTCCTCACCAGGGGGAAAAAAAATAACCCTCCTTCAAAGAAGAATAACTGCCACAAATTGTGTACCACGTGAGAGGAAACCATGTCCTGCTTCGATAAACATCCTGTAACTGCTTTGTAATGGCTGTGCTGCCCTGTTGGAACACTCTGGGATTGTGATGCTCACACAAGAAAAGCAGGTAGGTCCCAGTGCCCGGAACATGGGGCACTCATTCCCACACACAAAGCAAAGACACAGCAGTTGCTCTCTGAGACTCAGTTTCCTTATATTTACGCTGGGAATCACGTAGCATTAACGACCACCAGAGCGATGTCCAGGATGAATCATCCCAAACTCGATCAAGTCGACAAAGATAAACGGCTCTGTGGGGAGGAATTCTAGAATGGTCTTTGAGTAATAATAAAACAACAGCGATGCAATAGGTGGCATATAGGGAGTCTCACATTCCAGAAACAGTGCTGAGCACTTGACATGCTTGATTTCATTTAAGCCTCACAACAGGCCCATGCAGTAGGAACTAATTATTGTCTCTTTCTTACAGATGTGGCTCCTGAGGCTTGGAGGGAAGGCGGGACCTGTCCAAGGGCACTCAGCTGGGTGACCACAGAGGTTGGAAGTCAGGCTTCTGTGACTGAGCCCCTGGGGATATTAAAGAACTGACCAGCCACTCAGAATCTCCGTCTCACTATCTCCACAACGCAGGCTATAACAACTGCCTTGTTTCCTCCCAGGGTTCCCGAGTGAATCTATGGGAATGACCCTGGAGAAATAGACAGCTCGGGGAAAGCCCAGGAGGATGTTATGACCATCTAGGCAATCGGTCACAGTTGACAACCCAGACGGTGGCCTGTCCATCTTACCATTTCACCCACAGAAGATGCCAGTAACGTGCGTTTCGCAAAACTGTCCTCTAGGGGCAAACGTTCGCTCCAGAGCAGTCCCACATGAAGTCTCTCCTCCCGCCGGCCTGCGGACCCCAGCAGGCAGCACAGATCAGTGCCTTGGAAGCTTCAGGACAGACAGTCCTGGGTTTACTCCTCTTCCAGCGTTCACTGTCTATGCCAGCTCCAAACCTTGCTTCCTCATCTGTGAACGAGGAACAGTAATAATACTTATTAAAGGGAATTTTCTTTGGCGGCAGTGGGAGGGGGGAGTATTTTATCTCTTTTAAGATTATGAACTATTTTCAACATGGAAAATATAAGTAATAATATATAACCCATCAGCAGTTTAAAAGATAAAATATAATCACTGACACCCCACTTGTACCCCACTCCATCCATTCCTCCTTTCCCCTTCCCAGAGGTAAGCAGTCCCCTGAATTTAATATAGAACAAAAGTTGGTCAAGTTTTTCCATAAAGGGCCAGATATTACATATCTTCAACTTTGTGGGCTCCAGGGTCCCTGTCATAAGTATTCAGCCATGCCCTTGGAGCACCAAGGCAGCCACAGACAAGACACAAACGAATGCGTGTGCAGTGTTCCAATAAGTTTTATTTACAGACACTGAAACTTGAATTTCACGTAATTCTCAGGTGTCATGAAATATTGTTCTTTTCTTTAAGATTTTATTTATTTATTTGAGAGAGAGAGTGAGAGAGAGAGAGCACATGAGGGGGGAGGGTCAGAGGGAGAAGCAGACTCCCTGCTGAGCAGGGAGCCCGATGCAGGACTCGATCCTGGGACTCCAGGATCATGACCTGAGCCGAAGGCAGTCGCTTAACCAACTGAGCCACCCAGGCGCCCCAAAATATTGTTCTTTTGATTTTTTCTTATCAACTACTTCTTTTTTCCCAGGTTTATTAAGATATAATTGACCTATAACTTTTTTTTTATTTTTTTTTAAAGATTGTATTTGACAGAGAGATAGTGAGAGCAGGAACACAGCAGGGGGAGTGGGAGAGGGAGAAGCAGGCTCTGCGCTGAGCAGGGAGCCCGATGCAGGGCTCGATCCCAGGACCCTGGGATCATGACCTGAGCGAAAGGCAGACGCTTAACGACCGAGCCACCCAGGCGCCCCTTGACTTATAACTCTTACCAACTACTTAAAACTGTAAAAACCTTTCTTCATTCACAGGCCATACAAAAGAAGGTGGCAGGCTGGACTGGGCCAGTGGGTGTATTTGCCAGTCAATCCCTGGCATTATATCATTCCCACACGTATTTTAATGCTGCAGTTCCATATGTGCATATCCATATAGACTACTGTGTGGTGTGTCTCAAAATTTCATATAAATGGTACTCTATGGTACACTTGCTTCTACAACTGATGACTTTTTTAACACTATGTTTGCTATTTATCTGAGTTGTTACCTGTAACTATTCATTTTAACTGCTGTATAGGATTTCACTAGATTAATTTACCACAACTTATCTATCTTGATGGACATTACGATGGTTCTGTTGTTTTACAGCTACAAAGCTGGAAAAAGCACCCCCACATATACCTCCTTGTGCACAGGCACCAGAGTTCCTTCTCTAGGATTGCTCCTCCAAGTAGAACTGCCCAGGCATGGGGTATTTTTTGATCATCTAATGCCAGAATCGTAAAGAACTAGGCACTAAGCCTGACACTGGTGGCCCATGTTCCTCTGGCTTCAGAGGATTCCTCTGGATCCCCCTTAAGAACCAGGCAGAGGGGGCGCCTGGGTGGCTCAGTTGGTTAAGCAACTGCCTTCAGCTCAGGTCATGATCCTGGAGTCCCAGGATCGAGTCCCGCATCGGGCTCCCTGCTCAGCGGGGAGTTCGCTTCTCCCTCTGACCCTCCCCTCTCTCATGCTCTATCTCATTCTCTCTCTCAAATAAATAAATAAAATCTTTAAAAAAAAAAAAAAGAACCAGGCAGAGGATTTATTAATAATTTTAAGTGTTTTTAAAAAGTGCTTTAAAATAAGTACTTTTAAATTTAATTCAAAACTATTATGGGCAAAATGTGTGGGACAAATAATGGGATGTACAGGCAACCAAGGAGGGAATCTGCCAGCTAGGTTAGGGTACTCAGCAATGTGGGGCTTGAAGTTAGAAGGGATACAGGGAACGTGGATGCTTGCATGAAGGTGATGACATAGGCTCAGTGTCAGGTGTGGCGTGGTGTGCAGGGGAAATCCAGGAGACCAGGCTGGCAGGAGCTCAGGAGCTCAGGAGCTGTATGGGAAAGGAGAGAGAGAAAATTTGCAAAGCTCTTTTGGTGGGCTCTGAATGCCAGGCAGAAGTATGTGGCTTGGCTTGCTGGGCAATGGGAGTCAAGGAAGGGCCAATCACAATGAGAAGGGCAAGAGCTACCTGGAGGGGGTGTTAACTCAGCCTGTTTGGTGGAACCCTGAGAGTTGACGGAGCCAAGTCAGAGGTGAGGTCAGGGCATTCAGAAGCCAAATACAACACTGGCAGCCTCATCACCCAAAGGGAGTCTCCAGTAGCCTCTATTTGCAGGTCTCAAGTGGTCAATGCTGCCATCACCCTGCTAGATTGGACCTTCAGAGAGTTCTGCTGGGAGCCAAGGCTGAGAGCCAGGCTTTTTTTTTTTTTTTTCAAGTTTTTATTTGAATTCTAGTTAGTTAACATACAGTGTAATATTGGTTTCAGGAGTAGAATTTAGTGAATCATCACTTACATATAATATCCAGTGCTCAAAGCACGTGCCCTTCTTAATGTCCATCACCCATTTAGCCCATCCCCTGCCCTCCTCCTCCCCTCCAGCAACCCTTAGTTTGTTCTCTACAGTTAAGAGTCTCTTATGGGGGGCGCCTGGGTGGCTCAGTCGTTAAGCGTCTGCCTTCGGCTCAGGTCATGATCCCAGGGTCCTGGGATCGAGTCCCACATCGGGCTCCCTGCTGGGCAGGAAGCCTGCTTCTCCCTCTCCCACTCCCCCTGCTTGTGTTCCTGCTCTCGCTGTGTCTCTCTCTCTGTCAAATAAATAAATAAAATCTTTAAAAAAAAAAAAAAAAAGAGTCTCTTATGGTTTGCCTCCCTCTATTTTTTTTTCTTCCTTCCCCTATGTTCACCTGTTTTGCTTCTTAAATTCCACATATGAGTGAAATCATATGGTATTTGTCTTTCTCTGACTTATTTCACTTAGCATAATATACTTTAGCTCTATCCACCTCATTGCAAATGGCAAGATTTCGTTCTTTTTTATGGCTAAGTAATATTCTGTTGTATATCTATACCACATCTTCTTTATCCATTCATCAGTTGATGGACATTTGGGCTTTTTCCATAATTTGGCTATTGTTGATAATGCTGCTATAAATATCAGGGTGCATGTGCCCCTTCCAATCAGTATTTTTGAATCCTTTGGATAAATACCTAGTAGTGCAATTACTGGGTCATAGGGTAGCTCTATTTGAGAGCCAGTCTTTGAGTAGCACATTCCACACTCTGGTCCTGGTTGTGGGTGAGGGGAGGATGGACAAAGCTGCTGCCCGAAATCAGACACAACATGGAAACTGGTGTGTTTGTGTTGTGGCTCTTTCCAAGGCTGAGCCCATTGCAAGCCAGCTTGGCCTTCTCATGCAGTGCCTTTAAACTGATTTAGCATCTGTGCTTCAGGCAGAAATGGGTATACTATTATTCATCCAGCTAGGACGGCAGTCTTAGATCTCCCACTTTAACCTATACATAAGTCAGACAATTATTGTTTTTAAAGGGGGAAACCATGGTTAAGACATGAAATCGGAGATAGAGAAGAAGAAATTCAATAGCACCTCTTCATTCATTCATTCAACATATACATATTTATTAAGCCCCTTTCGCATGTGCCGCTGTGACAGGTACAGTAGGGCCACAACAACGTATAAAGCATGACGCAGGAAGTCCACCTTAGAGGTCAAGACAGCCAGACAGCCGCTGTTTTTTTTAATAGTAATACAAAGCAGCACATGGTAAGTGTCAGAATCTTTTGAACAATTAACACAATGGGAATTCAAGGTAATAAAGAAAGGTTAGGGAAAGCCTAGGAGAGGCATTTCATGGAAGCATTTTTGAAGGATTGAGAAGCTGAGAGAAAGCAGGAGGGGATCCCAAACAGATTGGAATAAGCAGGTTTACCACGGTAAAAATGAGCAAGGCACATTTGGGCTGAGTGAGGCCTGGTGCTGCGGGCTCCTCCACTCACCAGAACACAGCCACACAGTCCTGGCCGAGGGATGTTCATTGCCCCATGTGTCAATACTCTCTCTTCCCCACTATCCTGGTGCTGTAAGCCCTGACCCTTGCTGCCTCCTCCCAGACCCCTGTGGGAGCCAGGTTCCCCGACAACGTAGACTCCGTGGCTTATTGGCCTTGTTAGCTTGGGCAGGTCACTCACCCTCTCTGAGCTTCCGCTTATCTGAGGATTGTGCCCTCACTCACCCACTGTTGTAAATATCAGAGAGAGCCTACACTGAGTCGCTGTAAGTAGGAAAGAGTCCTGCAGACTTGTGTCATCATCACGTCTGTTATGCTAACAGTAAAAGATTGCCATGTGAACATCAAGAGTATAACCAGCTACAAAACCTGAAAGGATGAGATCAGGCCATAAACAAGAAGGGCATTCCATTTAAAATGGAATCTTCAGCCACAGGTACCATGACGGCTGGGATTCTGGGCCTCATCACTACTTCCCTCCCATTGCTGTGAGGACAGAAAGGATAGACGGAGCTGATGGGTGGACAATTGGAGAGTTGGTGAAAATTGTTAAAGATGTTATATCCATAATTTACTGTCATGCTGCTTGGCACTTGGGCAGGACATCTCTTCTCTCTAGGTTTGTTGGGAATGGCTCAGAAATACAACCTAGAAGTGTTCTCTGTGTCTTTTCCCACATGGGGGCTACAATTCTGGAAGGTAGTAGTTTCAAAATGGTGTCCCCACACCCCAAGAGGAGCACAAGATGAACCACTGGGGTGTGGGAAGAAAAGATGAGAACTTCTAGTTACAGTTTTTCTAATATATAATTACATTAGTTGTCTATTGCTACATAACAAATTGCCACAAACCTAGCAGCTTAAAACAACACAAACGTATTATCTCAGTTTCTGGAGGTTGAAAGTCCAGTTGGACTTGATTGGGTCCTCTGTTTAGTGTCTCACAAGGCCAAAATCAAGGTGTGGGCAAGGCCACATTCCTTACTGAAGACCCTGGGGCAGGATCCTCTTCCAAGGTATTCAGGTGGTTGGCAGAATTTAGTTCCTTGTGGCTATAGGACTGATGTCACTGTTTCCTTGTTGGCTGTCAGCTGGGGGCCAGTCTTTGCTCCTAGAGGCTGCCGGCATCGCTAGTCACTCTTTCCATGGTGACTCCTCTCAAAACAGTGGGCTGACTTGTTCTCACACTCCAAATCGCTCTGACCTCCCCTTTGCCACATGCCTGTGACCCCAGCCAGAGAAAGTTCCCTGCTTTTAAGGTCTCATGGTATTAGATTGGGCACACCTGGATATTCCAGGATAATCTCTCTATTTTAAGGTTCTTAACTTTAATCACATCTCAAAGTCTCCTTTGCCAAGTAAGGTCACAAGTTTTCAGTTTCCAGGAACTAGAGCAAGGACACCTTTGGAGAACCTTCTGCCTATCACAATTATAAAGAAAATAAACTTTACTAATATTTGATAGATTGCTGCTCTGGGAGAGAGGATCAGTGTCAAATATGGTACCAACAGTGTCTTTAGGAAAAGGTGGGAATCCCATATGAGGAGGAGTTGGTAACAACACCCTCACTCGTTTGTTTGCTTTTAGCACATTATGACAGATTAAAATTTATGCCTCCACAGAGGCTGGGATTCAGAAATGAGAGCCCCAATTCTCATCTTTCATTTGGGCTTATATATCTTATACTTTGTTAGTTATTACAGCCCAGGTATTGAAAAAAACATATCTAGAAGCAGACTTTTGATTCACTATGTCACAGAACATTATCCCAAGATTTTCAAAAATAATGAGCCTATCCAACCCCACTGCTCTCACTAAAAATATGATTATTGATAACATACTTCAGTACAAAAAGGTTTTCATATTGCTGAGAGATTAAAATTGTTATTTTAAAATATTTATTTCATTTATATCAATTGCTAAAATTTTATTTAGGAGTTTGTTTTTAAATATATGCAACATGTAAGTACAAAATGTATGTGTACATAAAGTATAAATAAACAAACATATGTGAAGTATACATTCTCAAAAATGTTTTTACTGATAAAGTTGCTCGAGCAGGGTTTAGAGTCACAGACAGAGACTGTGGTGGGGTAAAATAACTGCTGGAGTTATTTCAAAGTTCTTCAAACTTCCTAAATATGCTGCTTTTTAAAATATTTGGGGCTTTGGCTGTGATTAATTTTTCAGGCAATTTGGAGAATTTATTTTCCAGGTAGCCACTTCCCCAGGCTCTTGTTTTGGCCGAAGCGTGTTAGGAGAAGAAAGTAGTTTTCTTTCAGGTACTATTTCCGAAGGTGCAAACTGAGAGACGGGGTCTGGGACTCCTGGTTGCTTGCGTTTGGGGTCCAGCAGGAGGTGAGAGCCTCTGAATGGCCGTGCCGGGGGGCTTCCTGTGCAAGACTTTACACATTTGCAGTCCCATCAATCCAACACCTATGGGACAGGAAGCCAATGAGGTTTGTGGAGCCAGATAGCCAAATAAAAAAGGATCACTCTTTACTTTCCTAAAGTTAATTAATGCTGAACGGAGCAGGCCAAGTACAAAACCGATGAGGCTTTCTCTAAGCGAAGACTCCACATTTTACCCATAAAGCCAAATAACCCTGACCCTGGGACTCCCACAAATGCAGGGCAGGCCTAGCTGGGAGGTACAAAGGAACTAACACTTTTCTCTTCACACTCCTTCTGGTGTTTCCCTTCTGGGTCTTATTTTTATTCATTTTTCCAGTTTATAAAACACACTCACCGATGGGCCCTTGGGGCACATGTGGAAAAGCTTAAAAGACACAAGTACAAAAACAGACTGACTTAGAGTCAAGAACGAAAAACATAAGAATTCTCCTCCATCTCGCCCCCACCCCTACTCCTGCCCCAGTTACATTCTGGGCCTTCACCCCCCCTATTTCCTGAAAGGGCCATAAAGTTGGGATTTTTCAGAAGAAAAAAGAGGTGGGTGTCAGAACTATTCTCTAATATCTCCATCCAAGTCTTACTCCAGAGTCTAGTCCTGTAGCCCGAGGTGGTTTGGCAGAGGGTTGCTTGAACAAGGAGTTCAGGACTCAGCAAAGGGCAGTGGGGCCTCTTCATCTGGTTCCAGGCCCTGGACAGCCTCCAGGACATCCAGGTCACTTCCAAGATCTCCAGGATCCAGACCCTGTGCATACCAATTAGAAGCTCCAATTTCCCTAACAATAAAAAATTATTAAAAAAAAAAAAAAGAAGCTCCAATTTCCCACACCAGGAAGGGAAATAAAGACTATACTCTTTGAGGGCTGCCTAAACAATTGCTTTAAAAGGACCACTCAGGGATGCCTGGGTGGCTCAGTCAGTTAAGAATCTGCCTTTGGCTCAGGTCGTGATCCCAGGGTCCTGGGATCGAGCCCCACGTCGGGCTCTCTGCTCAATGAGGAGCCTGCTTCTCCCTCAGCCTGCCACTCCCCTTGCTTGTGCTCTCTAATAAATAAATAAAATCTTAAAAAAAAGGAACGCCTGGATGGCTCAGTCAGTTAAGCTTCTGCCTTCACTCAGGTCATGGTCCCAGGGTCCTGGGATCAAGTCCCTGATCGGGCTCAGCAGGGAGCCTGCTTCTCCCTCTGCCTGACACGCCCCCTGTTTGTGCGCGCTCTCTCTCTCTCTCTCTCTCTGACAAATAAATAAACTCTTTAAAAAAATAAAATAAAATCTTAAAAAAAATAAAAGGGCTACTCAGCCCTCCCTTTTAAAAAGAGTACTGGCAAAATTATTTTAATCTGCTCTCTTAGACAGCTGACAGACAACTTGAAGTATAGAAAAGAAAAGACATGGAGAAGCAGTGTCACTCAATCATTCCCTCTTCCTTTAAACATTTATTTATTTATTTAAGATTTTATTTATTTATTTGAGAGAGAGAGCAGGGGAAGGGGCAGAGGGAGAGAGAGAAAGAATCTCAAGCAGACTTCCCACTGAGTGGGGAGCCCCATGCCTCGCTCGATCCCACAACCCTGAGCCATGACCTGAGCCAAAATCAAGAGTTGGACACTTAGCCAACTGAGCCACCCAGGTACCCTGAACATTTATTTATTGAGTACCTACTATATGCCATGGGCTAGAGATACATCTGCAAATGGAACAGACTTGCCCCTACCCCTGTGTCTCTTATAGTTTAGTGTGGAAGACTGACAGTAAATAATCATACCAAATATGTAATTTCAGTTGAGCATCACACAATGGAAAAAAAGTGCAGGGCTCTATGAACGTGTACCTCGGAGTCACCAACTTAGTCTCTGGGTCAGGGAGGACCTCTCAGAGTACATATAAGGGGAACCCAAAGGATGCAGGGAAGCAAGGGGCAAGAGCCTTCCAGGCAGAGGCCATTACTGTGCAGGAGGCCAACATCCCACAGCTCCACACAGGGAAAGGGGCATGAGATGCAGTTTGAGAAGAGCCCCACATACAGGGTCTGGCTGCCAAACTCAGGGTACAGTTTTCTTCTAAGTACAATAAGTGGACTGACATGATCCAATTCACATTTTTAAAAAGATCACACTGGCCCACATAGAACTAACCACCCACAGCCTAGAACCCTCCCTGTCCTGGGAGCTCTGAGAAACATGGTTTGAAAACCATCACCTACCTGGCGAAATACGATCATGGTCTTCAGTCCCCTCAGAGCCTGACCTCTGTGGTCACGAGAGGTGCTTTCAGGTGGTTTGCTAAGAATCTCACGTGTAGGGGTGACTGGTTGAGCATCAGACTCTTGATATCAGCTCAGGTCATGATCTCAGGGTCGTGGGATCGGGTCCCACATCAGGCTCCACGCTGAGTGTGGAGTCTGCTTGAGATTCTTTCTCACCCTCTCCCTCTGCCCTACCCCTGCTCCCGTGCTCCCTCCCTCTCTGTCTCTCAAATAAAAATAAATAAATAAATAAATAAATAAATAAATAAATAAATAAATAAAATCTTTAAAAAAAAAAAAAGAATCTCACATGTAGTGGACACACAAGAATATGGACAGAACAGACAGGATTCTGGGGCACAGGAATGTGTCATCTAGCAGAAGGTCAAGCAGGCTGCACAAAGTAGCAAATCCCCAAATGCAGTAATCAGGCAAAAACTGAGAGTTGACTTCCGGGGAAGCATTCTCTTCCTGGGAGATCTGGCAGGCAGCAAGAGGCCACTGTCCACTCCTGATTTCCCTCACTTGGTCAAGCACTGCTTTCTCTACCAGGCAGTCACACTCCTCAGCTACAAAAGATTGAAATAAAATAAGGCTGTCTCCATGGCCTCTTAATCAAATGACGAAGCATGACAACTGTCAGGACACTATTTTTCCCCCTGAGGCCTGTGAACACATCCTTCTTGAGGCAAAGGAAAACAAGCAAAACTAAACCATCCTGTAAAGCTTTGGGTACACATTTCTCGAAATGTCACTGAGGACCAGGATCCTCGAATCCTCCTCCTGTCAGAGGAATCTTCCAGAAGGACACCATTCTCCAGTGCCTGTTATGCTGTGGTATTTTCACAGGAAAGGGAAGCAGGGCCTCTTCAAATTGGCTACATGCCCCAGGTCCCCCCAAAGTTAACATAATGCATGTATTCTGCTCTTTCTTTACAAATACAGAGCTGAGATGGGAGATGGGGGGTAACAGGAGGGGGGAGGGCAGTCCTCTGTGATTTATTAATCCTGCTTCCACCCTTCATCCAATGCATGAATAAATGAAAGAAAAGGTGTACTCAGCTGAGGGGGAAAAAAAAGAAAGAAAGAAAGAAAGAAAGAAAAAAGAAGGGAATAAGAGACACCCGCCTGGCCAAAACATGAAAAAATAGGCAATTTTCCCAAAAAGCCATTGCATAGGTTAAAATCACCCCAGGGAATGTTTAACTTGCTCCTTGGTCATTTATTTGAGCTTTAGGCCACTCCTGGGCTGTGGTGCTTAATGGAAAGAGTATTTACCTTAGCAACTGCAGCAAACCGGGGATCCAGCAGGCATGCTGGGAGGACACAAAATACCTTCACGAAGGAGGCCATCAGCTAAGAAAATGTCAGCCTTCGCATTTGGGGATGCCATCAAGGGATCTTTTAAAAACATTTTTCTGCTAATGATGGCTGAAGGCGGAGAAAGAGAAAAAGAAGAAAAAGCATACTCAAGTTTGCCTTCTATTTTTCACCACCACCCCTGCTTTCTCCTTCTGCTCCTCCTCTAATGAAGAGTATGCAAACAGGTAAGGCAGACTGGGTAAAAAGGATCATTTGGGAATGGGGGTTCAGAAAGCAATGCCTTTCTTCATGCCATCTTGTTGGCAACAGCCACTAATATGTATATACAAAGCTCCATATAAAATCCTAGAGGTCATTTACCCCAGGAGACAAAAGGTAAAAGTTATCAGTGCATATACTCTTGCAACTCCCCATAACCAGTCATCTGATCCCCAACACTAAAATCTCACTTGCCTGTGTCTAATATCAGGCCTACAGTACATATACTGCAGGTACATGCACACACACATGCGCACACACACCCCAGGCAGCTCTCTTGTTTTCAGGAGCATGAGAAGCAACTACTATTTAGATGCAGCAAACTGGACCAGGTAACACAGCTTCTCCCTCTGCCTGCCACGCCCCCTGTTTGTGCTCTCTCTCTCTCTCTCTCTCTCTCTCTCTGACAAATAAACTCTTTAAAAAAATAAAATAAAATCTTAAAAAAAATAAAAGGGCTACTCAGCCCTCCCTTTTAAAAAGAGTACTGGCAAAATTATTTTAATCTGCTCTCTTAGACAGCTGACAGACAACTTGAAGTGTAGAAAAGAAAAGACATGGAGAAGCAGTGTCAATCATTCCCTCTTCCTTTAAACATTTATTTATTTATTTAAGATTTTATTTATTTATTTATTTATTTATTTATTTGAGAGAGAGAGCAGGGGAAGGGGCAGAGGGAGAGAGAGAAAGAATCTCAAGCAGACTTCCCACTGAGTGGGGAGCCCCATGCCTCACTCGATCCCACAACCCTGAGCCATGACCTGAGCCAAAATCAAGAGTTGGACACTTAGCCAACTGAGCCACCCAGGGGCCCTAAACATTTATTTACTGAGTACCTACTATATGCCACGGGCTAGAGATACATCTGCAAATGGAACAGACTTGCCTGGAGTGCTAGGGCCCAGACCACGAAAAGAGAAGCACTGGACATTTACATCTTCCAAGGAGCTCCACAGAGCTCTCTGCCTGGTGACTTAGCATAAAACCAAAGGTTGGGTTCTCCAGCTTTTCATGGGGAGGTCTGCTAGTAAACGGGGGAAAAGGGAATGCAGAGAATAGTGGGGGGTGAAAGGAGGTGGGGAGGGAAAGGTGTAAGTCCAGAGGGAAGCCACCATCTGGGACTCTTCTTGCAAGCAATGGAAAGGAAGATCAAGCCCGCACCTCATCTCCCCCCACATCACCTGAGCCATCACCATTTCAAATGTGGTGTTCAGCCTCAGAGTCCAGTCTTTAGCACTGGCAACAGAGTGCACATCTGTGCTTTTAGAACCAGATTAGCAAATGCAGCCTCTGAGTTTGACTTGATAGGCTAGATGCAGGAGCAAATGAACCCTAAACGCACTGGCTTCACACAACAGAAGTTTGTTTCTTGCTCACACAAGATCTTGGAGGAGTGGTCTGTGAGCAGCTCTCTCCCACACCATCATTCAAGGACCCAGGCTCCTTCTGTCATTTGCCTCTGCCATGCTTTGAAGTTTCATTCCCGACCGTAGTCGGTGAAAGAAGAAAAGAACATGAGAGAGTCTTGACCAGGAAGGGGCACAGTCCACGTCCACCCACATTCCCTGATGAGAAACTGTCATGTCTCTAACGTGGATGCAACAAGGGGACAGAGACACGTAGTGCCTTCTCAGTGACAACTCTATAACATGGAAAAGGACTATCTTTTCCACAGTAACTCAGAATCTTATGCTCCCAGGAAAAAATCTTGGTTTACACATGATGAATAAGACAGAGACTATGTTCAGTTCACTTGACTTCTAACTTCTCTTTAAGGTTAGGGAGGTGATCGGGGCACCTGGGTGGCTCTGTCATCAGCGTCTGCCTTCGGCTCAGGTCACGATCCCAGGGTCCTGGGATTGAGCCCCGCATCAGGCTCCCTGCTCAGCGGGAAGCCTGCTTCTCCCTCTCCTACTCCCCCTGCTTGTGTTCCCTCTCCCGCTGTGTCTCTCTGTCAAATAAATGAATAAAATCTTTTAAAAAAAAGTTGGGGAAGTGATCAAGGAAGAGGGAGGCCAAGTATAAGTCACATACCTCCCTTTAATTTGTTTTGGTTTGATTGGCTGGTTAGTGCATGAGCAGTGTCTCAACTGCCCCCCACCCAACCCTAGGCTTGACTACGTGTGAAGATTTGTATTGGTTCCACTGTCAAAAAACGGTGAAGTCCAAGTGTATCATTGCCTGCAGAGCCCGGTTCCACCTGGTCCTGGCTTACTTTACCAGTCTCCTTTCTGGCCTCCCACCCCATCATTCAGCCCACATACCAGCCACATCCAGCTCCTTCTGCTGCCCAAGCCCACCATGCTCTGTAATACCTTTGCACCTTGCACACTGTTCCCTCTGCATGCAATGCCCTTTCCTCAGTGCCGTGCCTGGCGAACCTTTTCGCACCATTCAAGGTACAGCACAAACATCCCCTGTTCCCTCCTTTCTCATCCCATAATCCTTTGAACATGCATTCATTAAAGTACTTAACACATTGCTCTATGTCAGGAGTGTCTGTCTCTGATTAGACAAGCAGTTCTCAACCGAAGTGATTTTGCCCCCAGGGGGCATCAGGCAACGTCTGGAGATATTTTTGGTGGTCACACTGAGGGTGAGGCAGAGCAGGGAGGGGGTGCCATTGGCATCTAGTGGGCAGAGGCCAGGGATTCTGTTAAACATCCTACAAAGCACAAGACAGCCCCCAACAACAAAGAATTATCTGGCCCAAAATGTTGATAGTGCAGAGGTTAAGAAATCCTGATTTAGACAGTAAGTTCCTCAGGGTAGGGACATTCCATATTTTCAGAATCCCTTCAAAACATCACAATGCCAACAATGCAGAGAGTAGGCCCACTATAAGTGTTAGATAGAAGGAGAGACACATGCATCAACATCAAAGCAGATTGAAGAACAGTGAAACTAAGCTTACCTCCTGAGATGTTGGCACGTAACAATGCGGAATCTCCAAACCTAGAGCTTCCGTAGCCAGAGAACAACTGGCTAAATTGCAGGGGCCACCAAAAAGAAACTCCAGAAGGACAAGCACTCTTCCAGGAGGTTACCTCTAAATTAGGCATTTAGCTAAATATATTAGACATTATTTCAATACACAGTTCAAACTTTGGTTTCTTTCCCTCTCTCCCTCCTTCCCCTCCTTCCTTCTTCCCTTCCTTCCTTCCTGCAACTTATATTCTGCTAATTGATTTGTATAAATTACATTTATCAATCTGCATTCTGAACTTGTTTGGTTCTGCTTTGTGGATCTTCACACACTTTAGTCCTTGGGAGCTATGAGGAGGCAAAGTGTTACATAAACTGGTTAAAAAGCCTATTTTCAGCAATAACATATGTTTTAAACCAGACTTATTTAACTGAGGTTCACCTGCTGCTACTCCAGAGTAGGCAAGAACTGAATAGGTGATTATTAGATCTAACCGCTGTCACTCCCATTGTGTCCCTATCCCAGGCCCTGCAGAAATGCCAGTTAAAAAAGCTGTGGCACTGCAGGAGTCATCCCCTCCTTGTCTCATGGACTCCAGGTGTCCCTCTTCCATTGCCAAACTACCCCCAGCACAGCGAAGGTGTCAGAGGGCTACCCCCACCCACTGGGTATTCCATGACTGTGGCCCAGGAACTCTATAGGTGGCAAGCTCAGAGACCTGCAAAGCTCTCTCCCTGTGTATGTCCCACACGCCACCATGCCCAGTGAAATCTTCAGGATTTTGAGAAGCATGTTCAGCTGAGTTCAGCTCAGGCCAATTCCAAAAGTTTTTACTGAACAAAAGTTCTGTGCCAGGCACTGTGTTCAAAGCTGAAGATTTAAATAGAAATAGAGAACAGAACCATGGGGGCGGGGGGGAAGCTGATAACTAACTGCAGGGCTGTGTGTAAGTACAGTGATAGCAGTAAGTACGAAGGGCCAAATGAAGAGAGGCCCTGCCCTGATCATGCCCCCTCAGAGAAGAAAATGGTGGCTCCCGACCAAAGAGGAGTGGAGGGCAGATGCTGACCTAGCCTTAACTAAGTCCCCAGGCTTAGGTTCCTGACAAATTTGATGACAACCCTGTGCCTGGGCCTCCCCTTGGACTTGAGAGGGAACCAAGCCTCCCTTGTCCAAACCCCCAGGCCTCCATTTCATAGGGGGGGTTGGGGGTGGATGACTAAGTCAGGCCTATCAGGAATTGAGCCCACTGGGACCTGGGGGTCTTGTGCAGACTAAACATTTAAAACCCTGAACTCCCACAGATGTCAGTCTGGCCGGACGGCACAGTCGGACACCTCTGAATGGCCATCCACTCCCTGTCTGAGAATAAACAGGACCATGAACTGTTGGAATTTTTTTTGGTATGAGTGTTTGTGTGAGTGTGTGTGTTTCTTCTTTAAGGAAAGAAAGAAAATGGCATTTCCTTGACCCAGAGGTCAGAGGCTCAGCCCTTCCCACCTCAGCCCACACACACACCAATTCCCTCAGCCCCACTAGTGACTGCAGGAGACAGACTTTCCCATGACTCTGTCCCTCCTCACCCGCACCCATCCAGATGTTATCAACGCTTCTGATCCTTCTCTTGCATGAAGACTGACCCTCACATCTCTGGCTGCAGGGCCTCCTCCCTCCAGGAGTCATTATCTCAGTGTTTCAAACTTGTTCAAAACCACATAACCTGAGAAATGAGCTGCAGTGGCCTTGGCTGATTGTGCCCAGAGCCATGGCCTGTCTTCCCGATGTTACACTGGGTACGTAAATGGGCGGCTCAAGGTTTTCACCTGAGGCTGAAGGAGTGGCCCCCTCAGTCCCTGCTGTGGCCCCCCTATGGTGGAGCTACTGTTCCAGAGGAGTCAGCTCAGCTTTTAAGTGGACTTTCCACTACCACCCCAGTCCCAAATGAATCACATGGTTTCACAGCTTTGGCAGTCCTTTATATACCACATTTCTCTCAGATGAGGGGTAGAGATCTGATAAATATGGACCCAGGATCCAGTAGCTCCAACTGCCTCCCACAAACGAATGCCTCTCCTTCTTGCTGCCCAGGCAGCCACAGCCACCTCAGCCCCTGCCCAGGGCCCTCTCTTTCTCTACCTCTCTTTGCCCCAAAGGAGATGCTAAACTGTGACAGCTTGAGAAGTCTGTGGGGAAGCTCCCATGACATCTTCTTCCATTCAGTACCACCAGAACATCCTCAGGGAGGGTCTCCATCATGATGAAGGGTGACTCCATTTTCAAATTTCCTGGAATGCAGAGGGGCCAATGTGCACAGCTTTAATTTAATTACTATTTATTATTTATCATCCCTTCATAAGCTTGGGAGCTTTGAGCCTTTATAGAATTAGACATGTGTACTGCTAAGATCTGCAACCCAGAGTACAACAGATTAATCATTGGCCTTCTCCCTGTTTTTTTTTTTTTTTAAGTTTTTAAGAAATGTCTTTACCATTCCTGCTTCTCCCTAAAAAGGATTTACCCTGAATTAACCTCACAGAAAAAAAAATCCCTCCCCCAGGGAGCAAGAGGAGGGCAGGTGTATTAACAGTCAACTCAGTGCTGACCTTTAACTCCCAGCCCTTTCATCAGAAGATTGACCATATATTAAGCAAAAGGGCCAGACCAAGGGCAGCTACAGCCGCCTTTGGCCCCTCTTCCTTATCACAGATCAGATGCCTCTTCTCCTGGACTGGCTTCAGTCCAGAAGCTCAGTTTAGCCAGCGCAGACAGTTCCCCATATCCAGGCTGGTTCCAGAACCCAAGACTCTTCCGTTGCCTTCAAAAACAGAGTCATTGACAAGACCCTAGATGGCAAAGCCAGCAAGGACGCTTGCTCTGCTATAGAGAGAGAGGCCATGGCGTGGACTGACAGATGTTTATGGGACGAGGCTGGAGCTACTGGATCCTGGGTCCTCCCAGGCCATATTTATCAGATCTCTACCCCTCACCTGAGAGAAATATAGGTTTAAAAAGTATTACTAATGCAGTGAAACTGTGTGATTCATTTGGGACTGGGGTAGTTACATGGACAATTCATATAAATTAGCAACAGTTCTAAATTGCTCTTCACACAAGTGATAAAGCAGTCACCCCTCGAGGTGATTTTAGGATTCGAGGAAGGTTGCCACGCTTTCCTAATCCCCTCTTCCCAAAAACACCCTTTTCATCTTTCAATTTGATGCCTAAATTCCCTTCCGTAAATGAGAAGGCCTTATACTCCACAACTGGAGCTGAGGCTATGGAATCCTTCAAGAAGTAACTCGTTGACTTTAGTTCATGCCAACAAGGCATAGGTAGTATCTAGAACTGGCCTCTGGGGAAATTTCAGAGGAAGGGCCAGAAGGCATGGAGGCAGCAACCTCTGATGGGAAGATTCTGATATCTGGAATTAGACAGACCTGCACTGAAATCCCGGCTTCACCCCATACTAGCTGTGTAATCTTGGCTGAGTTATTTAACATCTCTGAAGATCAGCTTCTCCATATGTAAAATATCCAACTCACTGGGTTAGCATAAAAAGTAAAGGTAATGGCATAAGTAAAGTGGCTGGTATGTAAATGGTCAATTTTCTTCTGTCTCTTACAGGGAGGAAACTCTCAAAAGGGGGGGGGGGAAGAATACAATCCTTTACTTGTCTCACCATTGAGCCCAGAACTAGTATTAACCCCTCCTGAGATACAGATAGGAATTCATTAGTAAAATAAGCTGAATAACTGGGAAAGCCACAAACTCACAGGGATCTTGAATGACAGCCTACTTTGATCTATATTCTATACCAGGGATCAGCCGATTTTTCCTGTGAATGGCCAAGTAGTAAATATTGCTGGCGTTGAGGGCCAGTCTCTGTCACAACTACTCAATCCTGCCATTGAAAGCAGCCAGAGGCTTAGACAGACATAGATCCATAGAAGAACAAGCATGTCTGTGTTCTAATAAAATGGTATTTATAAAAGCAGGCAATGCTCTGGATTTGGCTCCTGGGCTATAGTTTGCTGACCCCTGTTCTACATCAACAAGTCCCTCATTCTGTGGCTTCTGTTGAGCATCACAGCACTACCTCTGAAGATTCTGCCATACTCTATACTTGAGTCTGGAGGACTAGAGTCTCCATACTAGAATTAAGGAAAACAGAATCATGGGCACATTCATCAGTTTGTTAAGCCCTCTAGACTGCCCCTGGGTTGAGTAAGTCAACTTTTATTAGGGTTTTTGGTGACTACTGCTAATACTTGGGGAAAATGTGCCGAGTCCCAACCCCAGGCTAACTGGCCATGTGAACTGAAGCTGGGTTTACCTTCTTCAGGGAAGATTCATAGGTAAGGGTGGCAAACAACATGCAGAGCAATTTGTCCCCTTCCCATCCTTTATCTCTGTGCATGCCCAAACAAAGCCGTGAGATAGAGCAGATACCATCACTCTGGTTTACAAATCTAAAAACTGAGATGGCAGGAATGAGTTATACCTGCCCAAGATCGGATGGCTAATTTTGGCTAATTAGTGACAGAGCCAGAAGTGAAATCCAGTTCTTGGTCCCTCCACCATAACACAATTTTTCTTGCTTTTCCCTTGATTTTAGGACTTTCAAAATTGGCAGTGAGAAGATACCTCCCACAGTGAAAGGGACTGAAGTTTTTTAAGAACAACTAACAAATTAAGAAGCTCATATACATAGGAATTAGTGGCTTGCTGGGTGATTTGTGATATCTCGGGCATATTGTGAAGATTATATACTCATTTTTAAGAGTAACCTCTACAGCCTAGAAGCAGGGCTTGGGAGATGGGGGGCGGGGAGGTCAAGGCTGTGGCCTTTCTGCATGGTGTTTAGTCTTCCTAAATTGTTCCTGGCATCTCATTTCTTCATGTAAGCAGATCATTAAGCAGGTAAAACTGACCTTGATCCATTTAAGAACAACTATCAAAATGGCAGCTGGTATAAACAGGGCACTGAGCCTTCATGTGGCCGAGAGTACTGCTTGGTTTCTGCAGGGATTCTTCCCACCACAATGTACCAAGCAGAAGAGATTCCTCTCAGCTCCTAAAAATAAGGGAAATCATGATTTGGTCAGGAGTGTTGGTTGATCGAAGAATTTAAGCCTCATTCCTGAGCATGTTTGTTTTCCCTCTTCCAAATGCCCATTTTAAAACTCTGCCTTTGCCCCACAGATTTATGTAGAAACTGCTTCACTCTTTGAAATAAGGGCTAAATATAAATCTTAAGAAATAAATAATGACTAACATATATTGAGAGCCAAATTCATGTCAGGCACTTTGCATGCAATAACTCATACTATGCTCATAATAACCTCACAGTCGAGTTATTATTATCCCCATTTTCCAGATGAGAAATGAAGAATCTCAGAGAAGTTACCACTTCAAGTGACACTCTGGATTTGAAGCCGGGTCTATGTGCTTCCAAAGTCCTCCTGCCTTTACCGATTTATGCTTATTAATAGAGCTATCCCTCTTTCATAAAGCTTGGATAAAGTTTCACAGGGAAACTGCTTATTCTGGTGGCTCATTCTCCCTCTCCCTGGTCTTCAAAACTCGGTGTCCAAAAGATGAAGGAGGAAAGTCACTACAATATCCACCAGGCTTTCCCTTTTATAAAGCATTTTTGGGGAGACCCAGAGACACGAGACACAGAGAGCCGCGTCACTGCACCATCCCAGTTAGGATGCTCATGCAGAGCAGCTTATGTGGGGACTGTGGTGACAGGGACAGATGTCCACCCCAGGGTGTAGGTGAAGATCAAAGCCATGGTGAACTCTGGTCCACGAGGTGAAAGGTAGGCCATTATCAGCCCATGCTACCCTGTGTCTCCCCTACACAGGAGGGCAGCAGATGGCCTCAGAACCAAAGAGTCTTCACTGCCACTCTCAAGCCGCTTCGGACGTGTCTGACTGCCCAGGTATCATTCATCACCTCTGAGGTTTCAGGGGATGACCTGACCCTGGGCTGCAGACCCAGGTTCACCTTCAAGATTGTAAGTAAGAAATATAATACCACTCCCTCCCCGCTACCATCCCCCAGCCTCCTGTCAATCCCCAAGTCCTCAGACAGCCCACAGGAGCCCAAGAAGGGGATGCAGACAGGCCTGATCAGGGAGGGAAGGGAGCACATGACCCTCCAGGGCTTCTCTTGCCACCACATTAAAAAAAGGTGATAGATCAAATTTCATTCATTTCTTCTGATTTATGGAAAGCAAATCTCAAGAGTTTGGGCGGGAAGACAACACAGAGAAAGCTCCCTTAGGTACAGAAACCCAGACAGCCTGTGCGTACGGAGGGGAGGGCGAGTGACACACTGTTTGACAAAGGTGTCATGTGATATTAAACATGGTCTCAGACCTGTGAACACTGACCTTTGCCCCCTTTCAGTCCCACCCCCTTTTCTCCCAGCTTCCCCCCATTTCAAATCTGAAATGTAGATTTGGCTTGAATACAAAATACCTTTCACCCACCAGAACTGAACATTTGCACACCCGACTGCATTGAAATGATACAATGCCGGGGTCAGAGTAACACAAAATACTAGGACCACTAGACATAACACAGACTCTTTATTTCTAAACACCATTCTAGCAGTTCGCAGTCCCCAACCCCCCAACCCAAGGCTCAAATGTAAGAGAATTTCACTTTATCTCCTCAGGCTTGTTTTGCCTTCACTTTCACTATTGATTCAGTGTCTTGATGCTTTCTTTTGGCTTTTTTAAATATATATATATCTTTTATAAATCTATATATTTTTTAATAAATATATATATTTTGTGTGTGTGTGTATATATATATATATGTGTATATATATATGTGTGTGTGTGTGTGTATATATATATATATATATATATATATATATATATCAGGACCTTATTTAAAGAGCTTTGTCCAGCTTCTTGAAAATAGCCCCAGTGCAGGGGAAGGCACCTTCAGAAAGGGTGTGGAAATCTGTTTGCAACTTTCTAGAGTGTAATTCTAAACCACAAGGAAGAATATCCTTCCGCCCTGTGCAGCTGAAAAATTTAACAAACCACAACTGCCTTTCCCACTCAGAGACAAGACATCCCCTCCAGTTGAAAAACTGGATTCTGAAGAGAAGGACCTATAGGAAGATTAATCACAAAGAGGATATCTTCTCTTCCAAAACACTCACCTTTGAGTTCTGAGTGTCTAGTTGTGTGTGTGTTTGAGTGTATAGATATGTGTATGCATACATACATATTTCTGCAAATATGTAAAAGTGAATAAGCATAGATGAGAGTGTATAGGTGAATGAGTGACTTATGTGTGTACAAGTGTGTGTGCATGTGTATGAATGTGTTGTTATGTGAATGTATTTATATGTATGAGAGTGTATGTATGTATATGTGTGTGTTGGTGTATGTTCATATGTGTGTGGGTTTATGAATAAGTGTGTAAATATATGTGAGTGCATGTTCATGCAAGTGAGTGTATGTATGTATGTGTGAATGTGCTAGTGTATGTCAGCGTGAGTATATCTGTGTGCATGCATGTGTGCCCATAGGAGTGTGTGTGTGCGCCTGGGTTTTTAATGGAGTAACCCAGCATCTAATTAATGACCTGGATTAGGGGCCTATTGGCTGCACCTGGAACCTGCCCTCTACCCCTTGCTCCTTCAGTCAGGGCAAGATTGGGGTTGAAGTACCTGGAGGTGTGCAATGAGCCAAGGGCCACAGAAACACAAAGCAGCAAACATTCTAGGGATCCACTTCTGTTGTTGAAGACATTCTGAGGTTTATGAACTTGACCTCAAGTCCCTGGAAAAGCTTACCCCAGGAGGGAAAGCCTATGGCAAGATGAAGCCATGTCCCAGAATGAAGCAGGAGAGAGAGAGGGATTCAGTATAGCTGCTTGCTTGCCCAGCTCCTTAGTTGGTCAGTCTGCCTCAAGTTTACTGGATTTCCGCAGGAAAAAACCACCCTGAATCAAGGGAAAGATGCCCAGGCATAGGGTCTCCTACATTTCTACATTTGTGGGTCAAGAGACTGATACATCCTAATACATCCAAACTGGTTCAACCCTCTTAAAAACCCTCCTCATTCCACCTCTACCCAAGCAGCTCCTCCATCTCACTTGTCCACAGCATTCGACCCACCAAGTGACAAAAGACTCAGAATTAAATTTTCCTTTTTTCCCCATAAATTTATGCTCTTCACTACCCCCTTATATTTCTAATCTCCTAAACTCATTTAATTATGTCCAGAGTAATTAAACTTGCTATCAGGGGGCATCTGGAAGGAAAGTTAATACATTTTAATTTGACTTATACAATGAATATTCGATCCCACATACAGTGTGGGGGGAGGTGCTTGTACACACACATTCTTGCATAATATGCTCACGGGGATCCTGGGCTGCAGGAGGTTCTCAGGGTGGGAGCTGGGAGGATTCACCCAGACAAGCTAGGAGGCCATGAACACCATGTGGACAAGGCCTTGGGGTGAAAAGGGATTAGTGGGGAATATTAAAAACCAGGCAGGGTGGGGCTTCCAGAATCTCAAACACCCTTTTGACAAAACAAAATCTTTGAGATTTAAACAAGACAAAAAGATCTTCCTCACTAAGAATTGAAGATTTGTATTTCCTTTAAAAGCAGAAGGGGGTAGGGTTTAAAAAAAAAAAAAAAAAGGTGTGGCTTGTACTGAGCCTCCCTCTCAAATTGAATTTTTAATGAGGGCTTTTTCCTCAACTAGCCTGGCAGAGAAAGGTGAGCGCAAGCAAAGGTCCTACATTACCTTCCTCAGGAGTAGGGTACCTGCCTGCCATAGGTACACACCATGTTTCCATCTACACATATGCCGGGCTATGCACCGGCACCCTCTGTAAACCAAGAGGGATAAGTCTGCATGATTTAGAAAGAACTGTGAGGCAGGAGGCCCCAGGTCCTGCTCAACACTTAACAGGCTGTGTGACATTGAGCAAGTCCCTTCACTACTGGCTCCCTGTGGCCAGCTAGCCCCAATTTTGTCATCTGTGAAGTGCAGGGTTGAACAGGAAGCTTGCCAAAGTTCCTCTACCCAGGATACTCTGATTCTATACCTCCTTCCTTCAGACCTCCCCAAGGGAATGTGCCTCCTGGTGAGAAGGGGTTGTAGGCCAAGATCTGCTGGCAGTAGAGTTCCCCAGCAAGGGACATTAATCCACAAGGGGACAGTTAGCATAACTGAAATTTAATCAAATAAATGGCTAAAACTTAATTGTTAAGTGGGAGCTTGCCTATGCCATCTGACAGATGGCACACTCCCTAATCCTACAGCTTACTGCACTGCTGGATGCCATCTGAGGGGCAGGGTGGGACCAAAGCCATTCCTGCTCACCTCCCAGTTGGCCCCAGACCACTCACACTCACATACTGGTGATGCCACTTGTCACCAGAAGGCCCCCTTACGCTAACAAGCAACCAAGATAAAACGTGTAACTATTTGAAGGGGCAAAAGATCCCTGGTGGGAAAGACTCATGGTAAGAGAACACACCTCCCTGGAAACAGATGTCCTGATCCTATAACACAAATTGCAGTATCACATCCCCAAAATACAAGCCCTCCCATAAATCATTCAGGGGAGCCTGTTTCGTTTTCCTGTTCTGATGAAAGTGACCCGCGTGTGGGGCTCAAGGCCAAAAGTGCCGCCACACTCGAGCAACCCCACACTTCCCCACAGCTTACTGTAAAGGTGCTGACCAAAACCGCCACAGCCGGAACCGCTTCCCCTGCTGCCCTTTAGAAGTTGGCATTCCCCAGGGGTTGGTCCACAGCTAAGCCCCTGCCCTTCCCCTCCTCCTGTGCCAGCCTGACCAAGCCCGAAGGCTCATCCACACAAGCCTCCTTTCTCCCCACCTTCCCGGGACCATCCCACATACAGTTGGAAGCTAGGTTTCATTCTTTACATTTCCCTACTGTTTCCTCTGCCCCTCATGTTTGGACATTCTCTCTTATTCTACCTGACATTGCTTGTTTCATGCCAACATGTTTTCTCTCTCCCCGTGATATTTTCCATTATCAATTTGACTGAGGTATGATTTACATCAATAAAGCTCACCAATTTTCAGTGTGCAATTCAGGGAGTTTTTACAAATGTATACAGTCATGTAACCACCACCACAATCATGTATAGGACATCGACATTCTCTCCCTTGTCCTTCGGCAGTCAACCCCTTATCCAGGGCCCCTGACTCTCGGCATCCTGTGATCTGTTTTCTATTACGATTGTCTTTTCTAGAATTTCCCTTAAATGGAATCATTCAGCGCGTACTCTTGTGTCTGGTTTTTACCCAGCAGAATGTCTTTGAGATTCAACCCTATCATCACAGGCATCAGTACTTCTATATTTTTTATTACCAAGTAGTATTCCACTAGCGTGGCTAGATCACAATTTGTTTACCCATTCATTGGTTGATGGATATCCGAGTTGTTTCCAGTTTTTCACCATTACAAATAATGCTGCCATGAACATTTAAGTACAAGTCTCTGTGTGGACTTATGTTCTCATTTCTTGCGTCAGCAGAGAAACTGCTACAGGGTCACAAATGGACCAACTCTTTTCCAGGGTGAGTGTGCTATCTTGCATTCCCACAAATGAGAGTTCTAGTTGCTCCACCAGTGTTTTTGTTATTTTCTGTCTTTTTAATTTTTATCATTTGATTGTATATATAGTGGTGTCTCTTTACGGTTTTAATTTGTGTTTATTAATGCTAAGTATCTTTCCAGGTGTTTATTTGCCATTTGTATATCTCCTTTGGTGAAATGTCTGTTGTACACATCTTTTTGCCCATTTTTTATTGGGTTGTGGGTTTCCTTTAAGTTGCAAGAGTTCTTTAATCTGGATACAATTTCTTAATCGGATATATTTTTTGCAAATATTTGCAAATATTTTCTCTCAGTCTTTATCTTTTTGGGTTTTTTTAAAGATTTTATTTATTTATTTTGTCAGAGAGAGGGAACACAAGCAGGGGGAGCGGCAGGCAGAGGGAGAAGCAGGCTCCCCAATGAGCAAGGAGCCCGATTCCGGACTTGATCCCAGAGTCCTGGGATCATGACCTGAGCCGAAGGCAGATGCTTAACCAACTGAGCTACCCAGGCATCCCGTCTCAGTCTTTATCTTGTCTTTTCTTTTTATTTTTTATTGTTATGTTAATCACCATACATTACATCATTAGTTTTTGATGTAGTGTTCCATGATTCATTGTTTGTGCATAACACCCAGTGCTCCATGCGGAATGTGCCCTCTTTAATACCCATCACCAGGCTAACCCATCCCCCCACCCTCCTCCCCTCTAGAACCCTCAGTTTGTCTTTCAGAGTCCATCGTCTCTCATGGTTCATCTCCCCCTCCGACTTACTCCCCTTCATTCTTCCCCTCCTGCTATTTGTCTTTTCATTTTGTTAAGTGTCTTTTGAAGAGCAATTTTCAATTTTCATAATGCTCAAGTTATCAATATTTTTATAGTTTGGTTGTGTGTATTTGTGGTCTGGTCTACAGATCTCCCCACATGCTACCTCCCTTTTTGTCCACCAATCAGCAGAAGCCATTTCAAGATCACATAAACTTTTTCCTATGTTTTCTTTTATAGTTTTAGCTCCTACATTTAGATCAATCCATTTCAAGTTAATTTTTGTGTATGGTGTGAAATAAAGATTGAATTTCTTTTTTGTATATGGTTTCTAATTATTCCAGTTCATTTGATGAAAAAGTTATCTTTTCCCCATTGAACTGCCTTTGATCTTTGTAAAAAATCAGCTAATCATATGTGGGCATCTAGTTCTGGACTCTATTCTGTTCTATTGATCCACATGTCTATCTGTACACAAACACCACAATGTCCTGAGTATTCTAACTTTACATTAAGTCTTAAAATCAGGTAGTATAAGTCCTCCAACTGTGTTTTTCTCCTTCAAAATTGTTTTGACTATTCTAGGTATTTGCATTTCTATATAGATTTTAGAATCAGTTTGTCAATTTCAACAAAAATTCCTGCTGGGATTTTGACTGAAAATGCATTAAATCTATTGATTTCTTTCCCAGTTATGTTTTAAGCTCCTGCAGGACAAGGAACCTATCTTACATTTCCCCATGGCTCCTGAGTGATGGTCAAATATCCATCTTTCGGTGGAAATGTGGCTATAGTTGGGGCAGGAAAGGCTGAGCGCAGAATGGGAGAAGGCAGTGCTGAAGGAACACAGGTCAGGAATGGTGTGGGGTCAAATGCAGACATGAGGACAATGATTGGGAACTCTTGGGTGGTGTCACACATCCTGGGACTGGCAGCAGAAAGTGGTGACTAGGAAGAAGTCAGTTTCTCTCATAGCCTGTGTTTCACAATCAGAGCAAGTTCCAAGATGTCCAGAACTTGGAAATTCTAGAGGGAGAAACGGGTTCTTGGAGGCTGGGATCTGGTCATCAATCACTGAGAAATGGAATGGAAGTTTACATTTCTGTCTGACTCCAGCTTCCCTCTAACAAGAGTTGGAAAGGGCTTAGAGATCATCTAGTCTATGTTTTACAAGTGAACAAAACAAAAACTAGAGAGATTAAGGTCACACAGTTAAATGATGAATTAATAGCACAACTAGGATTAGAAAATAATACAGGTCTTTGTCTCCAAGGTCAAAGACCCTTCCATCTTATCTCAGCCTCTTTTTTTGGCAGTGTATCCTCTCCTGCCTGTCAACTAACAGAGCCATTTGCTTCCAGAGCTAGAGCTCTAAGAAGTTAATCAGATGGTTGTTCCAAAAAGTCAGAGGGTGGTCTACAGATCTCTCCACATGCTACCTCCTTTTTTGTCCACCAATCAGCAGAAACCATTTCAAGAAACCTTAGTGGCTTCTCTTCAAAGCCCCCACTACAACCAAGCTCTCTTTCTCTGCCTCTTGCTTCAAGCCAGGTTTGGCATTCCCAGGTACTTTGGTGAAATGGGAAGGGCTCTCAGCCAGAAGTTAGGAGACTTGGCCTCTGAACCACCTGCCCCCAGCTCACTGGACAAATCACTGAACCAAGCCATAGCTTTTCTCCTCTGACAAATAAGAATGATAACACTTACACTATTGGCTTAAAGACATTGTGAAGATACAGTGAAAACAGAGCGGAAGTGTCCTCCAATACCTATAAACTGGCATATAGTAGAAGGTACAGGGATGAAGAAAACACGTACCAAATCAGGCTTTTTCTGAAGCCTCACTGCCAGAAGCAGAAATTACAAAGGAGGTTTAGGGGCATGTCCTGCATGCACACTCTCTCCCCACAATGGAACTCCTCTCTGCTTGTAGGAAAACTTGATTTGGTCCTTTCATTCCCAGTGTCTACAGAAGATGTGTGTGTATGGGTGAGTGGACATCCCAACTCTCTGCCAATTTCTCCACCTTCTTCTCTCTATCTGGAAATACAACCTGCAAAGAGATATTTAAGTGCATCTTTGTTCTGGTCTTGGAAGCCCTTCCCACTCCCAGGTAATTGTGCTGCTTAAGCCCTCAACTTGCAGCACCCCTACTCTACCTCCAAAGTTAGGCCAGTGTCCTGGCCCATCTCTTGAGAAGCTTCCAATCCATGCCCCTGCTTTGCCTCCTCAACAGCTATCTCCGACAACCCAGGGCTAAATTACCCTGTAAGTCAGCTATGCCTAAACTAAGATGGTTCAGTCATTGAATAGAGTTCTGAGCCCATCCGAGTACTACTACAAGGGAAAGAACTCTAAGAGTCATCAATGATCACTTCCTGGATATCGAACACTTCCCACAGTAAAAGCTCCCTGGTAAAATTCCATCTCGTTTCCCGAGACATTCTCCTTTTGCTTGCCTTCCTTTCCCCAGAAAGGAGATCCCCCTGTTTCTGCTGAGACTAAACACTGCTCACGTGGAATAGCCTTCTTCCTGGTAATGTAAGATTCAACTCCCATTCCTAGAAGGCCCCAAATTCAGTGTGACTGCAATTGACTCTAGGCTTTGCTTATCTCTCCTGCTTGAAGCAATTTAATTACTAAATTAAGGTAATATCATTGTTTTTCTAACCACAAATGGTGTTAAAATGATCAATGTCACTAATGGGTAGCTTGATCTCCCTCCAGCCACCTCCCCCACCTACCTCCTAACCCCTCAGCCCCCCAAGGAGAACCAAACTGTCTCCTCTCCTAGTGAGAGTGCCACATTTCCATGCAAATTGAGTGTCCAGAGTGAATGCGGTGGGGGCGGTGCCCGACTTTCTCCATGGCTGAGCTGCTGGAGTATTTGCATAATAAAATGCGTTAACAGCTTGGAATTAATCATAGCTGCTACCCTGGATGGCCTAAAGAACTATTTTCCAGACCCTTATCTGTGAAAACTCTGGATGGCATTTGTAGGTAATAGAGCCTCTGTATATTTTTCTAATTATCATTACATTTTTCTATTTGCCTCCAAAATGTGCCCCCATCCTAAAATATCATAAAATGCTGTAGGTTTCTTAGGATGTTTTTATTACATAAAAATCCTTAAGCACTCAATAAATTACACCATATGTGCTTTTATGCACGAGATTATGCTAGAAGATGAGTAGAGATTTATATGATAGAGTGGACAACAGAGTATATAGGCTTTGGAACCTAAACAACCCTGGTTTGAGTCTTCCTTCGTAGATGATTTGGGGAAAGTCACACATCCTTGCTGAGACTTGGTTTCCTTTGCTGTAAAAAGGGGATGTGGTAGGCTGCCTTCTAAAATGGCCCCAATGCCCCGCCTTCTGGTATCCACACCCTTGTGTAATCCCCTTCCCTTGAGTGTTGGCTAGATCTAGTGGCTTGCTCCTAACAAAAAGAATATGGCAAAAGTAATGGGATGTCAATTCCAAGGTTGAGTTACAAAAGATTGTGACTTTTCTCTCTCTCAACTCATTCACTGTGATAAAACTGGCTACCATGTTGTGAGCTGCCCTGTAGAGGCCCAAATAGCAAGGAATCTAAGATGGCCTCCAGCCAACAGCCACTGAGGAACTGAGGTCTTCAGTCCAACAACTCAGAAGGAACTGAATCCTGCCAGCAACCACTAAGTGAGCTTGCTCATTTGAACCTCAAGAAGATTGCAGGTCTGGCCTACAACCTTGATTGTAGCCTCGTGATAGACCCTTAACCCAGCGAAGCTGCACCTAGATTCCTGACCCACAGAGACTGTGAGATAATAAATGTGTGTTGATGTCAATGTTAAGTTTTAGGGTAATCTCTTATATTGCAATATATAACCTATATAGGATATCAGAGCTTATAAGCTACTTCACTGAAACATGTTCTTCTTGAGATAATAGGGTTTAAAATAGTGCAGCACCATACAGATGTATATTATCATTTGTTTTCAACCCAATAAATAACTCACTTTCCTAAATGCTTAACTTGCTTTGTTTGAACAGCCAAAGGAAGTTCTGCTTCCTCCAAATGTCCCCATTCATATATTTTCCAGGAATTTCATCCCTGTTGCAATTTTCACTTTGGGGCTTGGGGTTTGTTTTGTCAAGATTATCGGCAGGACCACCTCACAGAAGATAGTGGGTAGACAACGATGGGAAGTTAGTTGTCAGTAACAGGAAGACTGTTCCCACAAAACTATTCTTTAACGAGCTTTGTCACAGACCAACTCCTACCACTAATAAATAATAGTGGTAAGAATCAGAATGATAACAGTTTCTACCATTTATTGAGCAACCATTATGTGCGGGGAACTTTGAAAACATTCTTTCAGATCCTCACCACAACCCTGAAAAAGAGAATTCAGAGGGTTTAAGTCACTTGTTTTAGGGTGCTTAGATTAGCTGAGGTTCTAGAACAGAACTCTTTTTGTTTGTATTTGATCCTTGTCTTTTATGTATGTGTGCCTAAATAATTTTTTTAAATAAAGTGAGAATTTGTTTTGTATCCTTTTTTTTCCCACTTAACACTTTATCATGAGCATTTCCCCCATGTTATCAATTTTTTAACACTATTTTTAAAGGCAGCATAATATTCCATTATGGAGCAGATTTCCCCTACCCTTATTTTTTGGTATTTAGGCTATTACCAGATGTTTTGCTTTCATAAATTATGCTGTGATAAGCATCTGTGATCATATCTGATGATTTTCATAGAATAAAGTCCTAGGAGTGGGACTTCCAGGTCAAGTTTATAAGCGTTTTTAAGGCTCCTGATGCATGTTGCCAAATTGCTTTCCTGAAAGGTTGTACCAATCCATATTCCTAGGGAGATAAACACTTAACTTTGAAAGCAAAGGGAATTTTAAAATGTGAGATAAGCTGGCACCTTGTTTAAAGGAACAACTCCTTAAGTTCCCTGCAAAGGCCCTCTGAGAACCCCTATGAACCACTGGCTGAGGAAACACTGTTCCGCCTTCCTGACTGGCTGGTTAAATTCCCAATGTCCCAGATGTCATTTTATTCACAGTTATAGAAGGGGATTGGGTGGGGTAAGAGGGGAAATAGAAGCATTTGCATGATAATAAACCTGAAACTTAATAATCATGCTTTTACAAAACATGTATATGGTCCTTTCTTGAGGCTGCTTTTCTAGAATAGGATGACCTTCTCCAAGGGGATAAGAATATTTTTCTCTGCCAGATCTTAAGCTAGGGCATTGAAATTATTTCTATACACATACACAAAGAGAAGGAGGAAGCTGAGGTACAAATATTTAGTCACACAAAGAGTGGAGAAAAGATACCACAGTGGCATTAATTATCTAGATGGTATTTAAGGCCAAAGGAAAATTCAGGAAGAGTTTTTTTTTTTAATTGTTAAAATTCTCCACCCCAGTTTGTTATGTGTTGACATAGCCAAAGAACCATTGGCCTATTTTAACCTTTGAACATTTCCATTTTACTTCTACAAATTGGGAGAAAGGAAAAGAATATTCACAAAGATAGGGGGGAAAGGATGGTTACAGGAGGGAGACAGAAACCGACGATAAAAGATTATTTCAATTCTCTGCAGTTACTTGGGTTTTCAAACCATAGTCTTGGTCTTAAGAAATGGAAGTTAACTTCATATACACACCAAGTAGGGCAGGGCCTAGATGGCATGATTTTAAAAGATCAAAAAGATTTTGGTATTCTGCCATTACTTGCAATGCCCTGCATCGATCAGGGTTGGCCAACTGCTGTAGCAAACAACCCCAATTTCAGTGGCCTAACATCATAAAGGGCCTTATATCACAGTCTGGTGTAGGTTGTCCAGAGGGTGGGGGATGACGAAGGAGGACCTATTCCACACAGTCATTCAGGGACCCAGGGAAATGTGCATTAAACCAAGAACATACCATTCTCATCCATTGGATTAACAAAATTTGAATTTTTACAACAAAAAAAGTATCTGTATATAAATTGTGTGATTTGAGTAGATTTTAGAAATTATAAAATAGCTGCTTAGTGTTCTATGCCCCCAGAGCAGATAGAGAAGGTAAACAAAGCTAAGAGTAAAAGTAGGGTTAGATGACAGGAGAAGGACTTGGGGGAACCACTTGCATTGCTCCCTAACTCAAAAGAGGTTTAGAAGGCGAAAAGGAATCCAAGTCCTAGAAAGAAGTTGCCATATCTTACAAAAAATAGCTATTGGCAACAGGTTACAGGCTGTGCCCAAAAAGGCTCTTTTAGACTCTTATGGCCACTCTTAGAACCCTCCCTCCCAAAATAAATCATCTGAATTAGGACATCTTAGACCTTGGGCATGAAACACCCAATCTCTTATGGCTCCTGCTCTCTTGTGGCCCTACATTTCTAATTTAGCAGCCCAATCAGAGCATCAGTTTTGGAAGAAAGGTTACTTGTTCCCAGGCCCACAGTGAGAAGTGGGAGGGAATGTGGGAACCAGGGTAAGGCTTGGCCACAGTGCCATCAGATGTATCCAGATCATCCCTCCTGCCCTGAACAGGTGGGTGCTGGATAAAGAGAACTGTCTGTGATGAGTGAAAAGAGACATTTGTTTAAAGACCCTAGGATAGGCCTCTGGGTAGGAAGTATCTTGCTTACACAGCCCTGGGACCAGGGAAAGAAAACATTTCATCATTTAGATTTTTCAATATTTGTTTCACAGAGACCTGGAGAGACTTCCAGGGATTATAGTAATTGCCAATAGAAACTGGAATTTTTTATAATTTTTTTTTTTTTTTTTTTTTTACCTTTCTTAGTGATACCTTCACTGGCCCTGGTTGAGCAGCATCTTAATGCTAAATTGGTGAGGACTGTCCCTCTCAGGGTGACGAGTTTGTCCCAATTTGCCCAAGATTTTACCTGTTTTAAAAATGAGGGAAACTCCTCCATCTCAAGCAAACCAGCATGGCTGGTCACACTAATTCTTTTACACAATTTTGCTAACAGCATCATCTGGGAGCTGTTTTACCCAAAACAACAAAGGATTTGGGCTGAACCACTGACTTTCTCCCTTCTAGAGAAGTCAAGATGAGGGCAGGTCAGGGCTGCTGTCTGTGACCCTGGCACAAAACAACATTATCTATCTCACAAGGAGACTAAATTTACAACTTGGCCTCCAGTCACAGGCTTAGGAAGGAGCTTGGAGATTATCTAGTGACCATCTACATGACAAATAAGGAAATCGAGATGGAGAAATCTTAAGAAACACTTAAGGACATGCAGCAGAACTGTCTAGGGCAAGACTTCTCCAATCTGGTGCTCTTTCCACTGCAACACACAACTCTGTCACTAGAATGTCCAAGCAACTGAGTTAATGGGCCCCAAGATATTATCCTGGACATCCATTCCAAATCTTATGAGAAATGCTCCCAATAGTCACCACCAGTGGCAAAGGAGAGGATGGCAGTGGCAGCCTCCCCTTGGGGAGATTCAGGTGGTGCCTAGGAGGCCACACCACACCACCATGAGCTGCCATGTCTTTCTGGGGCTCCACTCCCAGCCTCCAAACCCTCCTGACCAACATCAGGGCCCCAAACTTTCCTGTACTTCCTTTCTATCCCACCTTCTCAGCTTATACAGGGGCTAGAAAAGAAGACAAAAAGAGGGGCAAGGAGGCACATGGGATGAAATAAGTCAGAGTCACTACAACAGCCTCACCGAGAATCTCCTTAAAGTTTTTTTTTTCAAAGATGTTATTTATTTATTTGTCAGAGAGGGAGAAAGAGAGAGAGAGCACAAGCAGGGAGAGCGGCATACAGAGAGAGAAGCAGGCTCTCCACTGAGCAAGGAGCCTGATGATGTAGGACTCTATCCCAGGACCCTGTGATCATGACCTGAGCCAAAGGCAGACGCTTAACAGACCGAGCCACCCACGCATCCCTAAAGTTATTATTTTTTTAAGATTTTATTTATTTATTTGAGAGAGAGAGAGAGAGCACGTGCACATGGGTGCGCACGAGTAGGGGAGGGGCAAAGGGAGAGGAAGAAGAAGACTCCCAGCTGAGCAGGGAGCGAGATGCAACTGGGGGCTCCATCCCAGGACCCCAGGATCATGACCTGAGCCAAAGGCAGATGCTTAACTGACTGAGCCACCCAGCACCCCAATTGGTAACTTCTGAGAAGTTGAATGAAATACACTGCTCAAGCTGATTCTATAGATACAGCATTGCTGTTCTCAAAAACCAAACCAGCAACCAAGCAACTACTTCTTCAACCAATGAAGCTACTTACAAATGTCTTATTTTTAAAGGGAACAAAAAAGGTTTTGATCACACACAGAAAGAGTCTGTGCAGCTGGTAGCATATGCCTCTTGGGAACACGGGGCTTTTAAAATCATTACTCTTAGGCTTCTCCCATTATTATTTCAGATTTATTAAGGTAATTCAGGTTGGATATAGGTTTAGGAAGCATGTGGAAACTGCCATCAAGAATAATTATTTTATAAAAAAAAGAATAATTATTTTATATTCTCACCCCTCCCAGGTCTCTTTTCTGGATTTAGAGACAGTTGCTATTCAGGCAGATGAGAGTAACACAGTGCAGGTACTTCCAACCTCTCCAATATTTGAGGGATTGGAAGTCTACTTCAGGTAGATACATTTGAACCCAAAAGGCTGTGACATTGCAAAGTTAAACCACCTATTCTGGTTTACCACTGCACCTCAATGCCCCCCCAAAACACACCTTATTCTGCCACTCTGTTCTCTGTCCCTGCAAATCTTTCCCATGCTCTGAGACCCAGCCTAAGATCCTCCTAAGACATCTTGCCAAGCCTCTACAACCCACATCATTCTCCCTTCTCTGAGTTCATGTAGCTCTTAAAGTAGCACTTAATTACAAATGTTCTATTGCGCTTTTATTTCATGATTCACACATATAGAATGCCCTCTATGAAGGCAGTATGTTAATGAGAAATGCTCAATTAACATTTGTTAGATGAACAGGTAAATAAGAGCATGGATTTTGGAGTCAGAAAGACCGGACGTTACTTCTTACTAGCTAGATGACCTTTAGCAAGTCACTTAACCAGTTCTAGCCTCTATTTCTTTAGCGGGAAAATGACAATAATATGACACAGCTCAGAGGAATAAATAAAATACACATAACAGGTGGTCAAGGACAGAGTGTGCCCTTTACCTTCACCAAGTGCACAATGAGTCAGCGTTCATTTATTGATTGTCTAAACCAGTTTATATTTCAGTCTTTTTTTTTTCAGCAGTATTCATGCTGAAACATGTCTACCATATTTTGATTAGGACAAGGTTTAGCCTATTGATTGTGAAAAGGTTTCCAGAAATCAAGACCAAGTCCTGTAGCAAAAGGACATGGGGAGGTGTAGGTGTGTGCTGATTTGCCTTCTTATAGGAGAAGAAAAATTCCCCAAACTTATTATAACGAAAAATGTTGTTTGAGTCACCTGCCATGGCCCTAGCATCATTCACCATTGTTTCCTTCAAAATACCTCAAAATGTGTCCAGCACGTACTAAGACATAGCAGGCACTCTATTTGTATTTAAAAACTGAATTATAGCCATGATTCCAAAATGTTGGGAATTTAACTAGCTGGAGTAGTAGGGAAATGTTTTCAAAAGCCATTTAATTCTTTGTGTCCTAAAGTATATTTCAACAAAACAGAACTCCAAAAGACTGCCCAAAGCTACAGCCAAAACAGCCCTGGGCCACGGATTGTTGAATGGTGTCCTTTAAACCCTGCCCCATAAATATTCTCAGCCTAATGAATCCATGCCCCCAAACAGCCCCTGAACTGGTCTACTAACCGCAATACATGTTAAATTTATGATTTCTAAACAAGATAAAAGACCTGACTGGATTTATTTCCTTACCAAAAAAAAAAAAAAAAGGCATTCCATTCCCGACCAAGTTGAGACCCTGAACTGGTTTATTTGCTACCAGCACCTACTTGCGCGTCACTTGGGCAAAACCTCCTTATATAGGTTCCCTGGTGTTTTGTAGAGTGGCCTTCTTTCCCTGACAGGTCTGAGCTTACTCCTCTCACCACAGATTGCTCATGGCAGTGACTGTGCCGCTATTCACTGATTCCTCCTATGGCTGCTCCAGGTGACTTCCTACCTGGCCACCACTGAACTGCATTCTTCCCTGGTTATCCTCTCAGGTTCTCTCTTTCAGGGAGAGTCACACAGAATCGTGGAGTCAGAAGTGACCTTGGAATTCATCTACTCATTTTACAGATGAGAAAAATAAGATCCGGAGAAGAAAATGAACAGAAAGAGCGGGGACTAGATAGAACCCAAGGGTCTTAATTCTGAATCTAGAGCTGGGCCGCTAGGCTCAAGACCTGAAGTCATCCTCAGCCGCCCCTCCCCCAGCACACATTCCAGGAAGGTCGCTTGGGAATTCCAGAGAGTTTGCCTTGAGTGCCTCAGTTGGCTTCCAAAATCTGTGTGGATAGGCTCCCTGTGGCTGCCATCCTCCCACCCATCACCCCGAAGACTCCAGTCTTGTCTTAGCTGACTTCCCTGTATTTCGTATTCTCAAGGTCAGACTCTTTGTTTCTGGAATAGTTTAAGTGAGATGAGCAATATCTGACAAACCAGCCTACCTGAGGAAAGGAGATTAATGACTCCTCCCAGATAATCTGAGAATATTAAAATAAGGGCCTTCTGATGGCTTTGCTATCCAGACCAACACAGCATCTTTAAAAGAAGATATTTGAACTCAGAGGGTGATGGAGCAAGCCATCCTTTTAGAGGTAAGGTGTAGGAACTGGCCAGGCCCAGAAATGGCCCAGAGAATGCAGGTTGTATGTGGATCCACCTGCTTTCTTGGCCTGAGTGGAATTACTGGGAACCACATACCAGTATCATGAATCCAACACTCATACTCCTCCCTTCCAGGAAAGAGTTTATCCTCAATTCCCATCACCTCACCGTGGCAAGGTTAGGACCAGCTCCAGCCTCAGCATGTTAGCACATTCAAGAGCCTACACCCACAGTTATCCCACTATCTCCAATACCCTCCCACCTAGCACCTAGCATGAGTCTAAACCCAGGAGAGAGCATGTCCAGAAAGGACAAGATTAAAAACCTCATGGAAAGTCTGCAGAATGAGTCATAGTGGGTCCCAAGTCCTGCCTACTCTCTTAACCAGTTCTATGGCCCCCAACAAACCACTGGACTGCTCTGTGCCTCAGTTTGCTCACTGGAGAAGTGAGGTTAACAGCAATACCTTGATAGAATAGGGACAAAATGAGCAAATAAAAACTGTTCAACGAAGGTAAAAATAGTTTTCAAAGGTATGAGTATCTCATTATGTTATTAGTAATAATACAATCACTTCCTTGTCCTCCTCCCAAACATTTACTCACATTTCTTTGGAACCCTTTCAGAGAACTCTCAGATTTACCAGATAGCTTGAAAGATTTAGCTTCCCCTCCTGTTTAAATTCCCTTGCAGTTAAGCCCAGTTTGTACCAACTGACTTTTTTAAAAAATAAGATAAAAAGGGAAGCTCTGACCAGGACTCAAGACTCAGAAAACCAAATCATTTGGCGAAAAATGAATTCCAAGCATCTGCCTCCATCACCAGCTGCATCTTCCTGAGAGCAAGTCACAGAGTTGAAAGCTTGGAGTCCTTTGCCCTGGTCTCAGAATATAACTTCAAGTCTCTCAAGTTTTGCTTTTGAGGCCAGTTCTTGACCTGCAAGTTCTTAAAACCCAATAGCAACCAGACAAAACTCTTGCCCACACTCTGTTTTACCTCAGTATTCACACCTTGCATTCCGGCCTCTTTCTGTCTACAGACTGAACCTTCAGTGTTTGACAAGCAGGGAGTTCTACAGGCAAGGGCTATGATTATACCATGTTGTTGCTTGAGGGAGAAAAGAGAGGGGAGGGAATCCTAAACAAGCAAGGACTGACCAAACAAATTAATAGGCCAGACAAGATTAGAATATGTCTTCCCTGATCCAGCTCAAACACATGTTTGAAAGCCAGATCTTCTACTTTTTCTAATGGGCAGAATGAACAACAGGAAACTTTTAGAATGGTAATAGTAGATTTCACAAATGAATAGTAAAGAGCCCATCTGGGGCAGGAAACATCTTACCAGTCTTTGGAATGCTCCCACACCTTGAAGGGGGTCCCCCTTCTTAAACTTCCAAAGTCCTCAGAAATTATTCAAAAGTGAGAGTATAATGAGGGGAAGCAGCAAACATGCAATCTGATGACTTTTCCCAGTCCTCCCCAACAGAAACCGTTCATAAAGTAAATGACTCTGAGGGTGCAGTTCACCTAGAAAGCACTCATATCAACAACCACCGGCCTTAAAGTGGACATAAATATCAGGTCAGCTTCACAGCCATTTATCCTACTCTCGGGATAACACACATAAATAAACTGGAAGTGGACACTTCTCCCACCCCAGGGAGGTGATCCTGCCCCTAAACTCCAGGCACACTGTTAAGCAGTAAAAGAAAATCAGCCCTTCTCCGGCTGCAAATGACTGGACAGTTTGCAGGAGCCCCAGGCTCTGGAGAGTGCCTCTGTCCCCACATACGCTTCCTTTCCCTCTCTGCCACTGCCTCTCTCATATCAACCCCTGTCCTTTCTCCTTTGCTTGCTCTTGCTAGCCTCGCCTCCTCTTTTGTGTTTGTTTACTTTGTTGCCGTTTGTTCTTGTTATTTTCTTTTTTTAAGATTTTATTTATTTATTTATTTATTTATTTATTTATTTATTTGAGAGAGAGCACAAGCAGGGGAAGAGGCAGAGGGAGAGGCAGAAGCAGGCTCCCCGCTGAGGAAGGAGCCCAACTTAGGCTCAATCCCCGGACCATGGGATCATAACCTGAGCTGAAGGCAGACACTTAACTGACTGAGCCACCCGGGTGCCCCTGTTCTTGTTATTTTCTATTTTGGTTTTGTTTCCTTGCTTTTTTTAAACAGTTTTTTTAGTTAGGGTGAAATACATATAACATAGTATTTACCATTTTAACCATTCGTAATTATACAGTTCAGAGGTATCAAGTATACTTGGCAATGCTGTATGCCCATCACCACCATGCATCTCCAGAACAATGTATCCCCTCAGCAGACCCTCCACCCCTCCATAGTTGGACGCCCCTTCCCTCCCCAGCCAACATCAAGGTGACCCCGATGTTATTAAGGTAGCATCTCACAGTGCATCATGCTTGTGCCCTGACAACTTCCAATGCATCCCTATGCTTCCAAAGATATTTTTCTAATCACAAAGATCTGACTCCCCCACCAAAAAAAAAAAAAAAAAGACGTTTGGAGAACCCTCTCCCCACTATACAAACCTTGCAAGCCCTAAATGACAAATGCCAAATGAGGGGCCCGTGAAGTAGGCCAGACGATGGGGCTGGCCACACTTCTCAAACTTAATTCACGTTGTTAAAATGTAGACCATGACTCAATAGCTTTGGGGAGGGGCTGCTGATAGTGCATTTTTAATGGGCTCCCAGATGATGATGCCCACACCCTGGGGTCCACTGATAGCACTTTTGAGTCTCAAGGGGAGATGTCCCTTCCCGAGAGCCCCCGGTGAGGAAGGCTTCTGAAAGGAGGTGACAGCTGGGCAATAGTTCTCTTGTCCGTGTGGTGCCACAGGAACGGCCACCTGGGCAGACCCAGGGGACAACCTCACCATGTCACCCTGAGAGGGGAGCATAATTCACCTACCCAGGGGTGGAAGTGGTGGCAGGAAGTCCAAGTACACCCAGCAGGCTGTTTGTGCCACCCGAGGAAAGAGGAACTGACCTTTTTCTCATGGGGAAGTGTATCTTCTCTTCTCCAAACCACAGGCTCCCAAACATACTAGCTCGAGTGAAGTTCCTGCGATGACCACTGGGCGTGGGCCAGCCTCATCTGGCCCCCAGCCCACAGACTACGGCCCCACGGGCCCAGGCCACGCCAAGCAAGGCTGCCATTCCACTGCCCTGCTGCAGGACCCCAGCCTCCCCATCCAGGAGCACAGCCCCACTTGCCTTCCTACACCAGTTCTGTGCCTCTAAGCCCAAGCCAAGGAAGAAAGCTGTGTACACTGACACTTAAATTAGATCCTTGCAATTATCTCTCAATCCTGGCTTGCCCTGCGCTTCTTCATCACTTTTTCTAATAGCTAAAGTTACTCGCCCTCGTTTTAAGTACATTGTGCAAAAGGCATAGGCCAACTTCTGATATATTCCCACAAGCAAAATTAAATACCAGTAACATGTGTTTTAGTGAATTGGGTCCCTCAATTTGCATCTTATAATAAGGATGTTATCATACTGGTTTATGGCTCAGCTCTTTAGTTTTTATCTCTCTGGGGCTAGATTCCCCCTCATGAGTTCAATGTAAGTCTATGAACTAATGCAATTTTTAAAACGCTTTTCTTCTGTGTTAACACCCTTATGAGTAAAGAGATTTTACTCCCCAAAGTGTACGGAATGTTTGCATTCACTGGAGGATGGGGCAGGATATTAGCCCTTAGTGATATCCGTGGCTGCTCTTAAGTGAAAGGAGTTGAGTCGGTAATCCGGTCTGCCACTGCAAAAAAGCCTTTTTCACCTCTTTGCACTGAGACATAATCTCTGGTGTGTTCATTCCCTTACATTTAGATTAATTATAAAACATTGTCACCAGAATATTAAAGTAATGTTTAATACACAGAAGGGAATAAGGTATTCTGGAAAATGCATAATTTCCCTATGATGATTTTGCCAGTTGCATGCAATATGATCTTTTGATTGCCAGCTATAGAAATATTGTGACTAAGCTTTCACTAGCTTTTTATTTTTGCAACCATCCTGTCATAGCACTTTGAAAACTGTAAGCTTGGCCCATCAAAAAAAAAAAAAAAAAAAAAAAAACCAAGGGTGCCCATGCTAAAGAGTTCTCTCAGCTTGGTTCCAAAAGAGGGTGGTGGAAGGGGAGGGGGAGCAGTGTACAACAGCACCTTCCACTTCACCAGCCCTAACACAGTGGGGTGGTAGAGAAAGGACTGACCCTACCCTCTACATAAGTCAAACACAGAAAAACACGCACACGCACACGCGTGCACACACACACACACACACACACACACTCCATGTCCCTTGACTAGGGGAAGGTGTCAACATTCCTAAATGGAAATCCCAAGTCCTTTTGCTTGCTTCAGATTTTCCAAGCTCTACTGCAGCCACACACCCAGGAGGCATGGTCTAAATCAACACAGAACAGCAGCAGGTGGAATGTTCCTAGCTGGCAGTGGCTGAAATGGGACCAACACACTCCTTGGAGGACCACTCCTGGGGATTGGTTACCTCAGCCATCTCCCTCTAGGTCACTGGGCTCAGTCCTTGGCTGTGCTGGTTAACAACCAGGTGTCGTTACCAGCGGAGGGCTCCTGTCCTTCAAGCTCTCACTCCAGGTCTCTGCAGGTGGAACTTTTCCACTTCAATCATAATTTTTTTAATAATAATAATAATAATAATAGCAGCAGAAGGGGCACTCCAGCCCCCTCTCCTTCCCATAAGCACTCACTGGCAAGGTGGTGGCCCCATTCCTCTGTCACACTACCAAGAATGCTGGTACAATTCTTTCAGCTTTTTAAAACTGGAATTAATCTTTAAATATGTGTTCTATTTATCCATGCCACCTAACAGCAATACGCCCAACACCTGTCATCTTGTTTCCATTCTCTTCAAGGCTTGCCTCTCTGGCCTCCACCCTCTGCTCTTCAAAAATATACTGGATGTATATATGAAAAACTAAGCCCTCTCACCCCAAAAGGCTCAGAGTCTGGAGGCTTAATTACCTCTCCATTTGCAACACAGAGGCCCCCTGGGTCAGAATTAAATGTGATTTCCAGTAGGAGAGGGGATAGGTTTACTCCACTCCTGCCCATCCCACATCTGTTCTGCAGACACAATGACTCCTTAGGCCAGGAGAGGATAAACGAACCTTCTCTAGTCCAGTTTTGTAGCCTTTACCTTTAACGCCTGGAGAAGAAGAGTGAGGGGTCAGAGTGAATACAGTTTCTGAAGATAAGATTCTAGAAACCAGGGGGTGCTGAATATCAAAGATCAAAGCCCAATAATGTCCTTGAGATCAACACAGTCATAGATGAGGCATGTTTTCCTGTCTGGTTGTGTGCATACTGGTAGCATACACAAGACATGAATATGCATATGTTATAAATAGGTGTATACATAAGAAATAAGAAGTGTAACTGTGCGTATATACAGCCTTCCTATACATACACCATACTTCTGACTCGTGGGAAAAATGAAAAGAATGATTATGTGAAACTATTACATTAAACACCTGCATTACAACTACTACATTAAACATTTAAATATATTATATGGACACTTGCATTTCCTAACTAAGTATACAGTAGACCCCCTTATCCATGGAGGATACATTCCAAGACCCCTAGTGGATGCCTGAAACCACAGTAAGTACCAAACCCTATTATACTATGGTCTTTTTCTATACATACATACCTGCAGTAAAGTCTAATTTATAAATTAGGCACAGTAAGACATTAACAACAAAAACTAATAATAAAATAAAATAATTATAAAAATATACAGGCATACCTCGTTTTACTGTGCTTTGCTTTATTGCACTTCACAGATACTTGTTTTTTACAAATGGAAGGTCTGTGGTAACCCGGCGCGGAGCAAGTCTATCAGTGCCATTTTTCCAACAGCATTTGCTCACTTCATGCCTATGTCACATTTTAGTAATCTCACAACATTTCAAACTTTTCCATTATCATTTGCTATGGTGATCTGTGACCAGCGATGATGACTCCCCAAAAGCTCAGATGACGGTTAGCATTGTTTAGCGATAAAGTATTTTTTACTTAAGCTATGAACTTTTTTAGACATCACACTACTGCACACTTAATAGACTGTATAGTGTGAACATAACTTATATATGCACGAGAAAACAAAAAAAATTCATTTAACCCGCCGTATGGCGATATTCGCTTTACCGCAGTGCTCTGGAACCAAACCGCAGGATCTCCGAGGTATGCCTGCACTGTATTAAAGTTATGTGAACACGGTCTATTTGAAAATCTCTTACGTATTGTACTCACCCTTCTTCTTCTGAGGATGTGAGATGGCAAAATGTCGGCATTATGAGATGACGTCAGTGAATGACGCAGGGGAGTGACGCCGGGGAATGGCGCAGGCGTCGTCCTGACGTAGCGCTGGCTGCTATGGCGCTTCCCCCCGTGAGTGAGAAGGAGCACCCGCTTAGTGACCGTGGTTGCCAATGGGCAACTGAAACTGAGGAAAGCAAAATTGCAGATGAGGAGGGGCTTCTTTCTGTGACTTTCAGTGATTATCTGCTGAAGTGTGAATTGAGCCCTGTGCTGATATAGAAGAGGGGGAGCGTAGCTAGAGAAGGGAGCTTTGTCTTCTCCACAGAATTCATCTCCCAGAGACCTTTTTTTCCCTCCCTGTCCCACGTCAAGGTCTATAGGGAATATTTAACTTTTTCAGTTATACTTTATTTCGGTGGGAGGGAAATACGAGCCATACCCGTCATGTCAAAGTGTTTTCGCACCTCAGGGGAATGTTTCCACGTGTGCTGAACCCCTTGGGGCGGCTCCCAGCCACTCACTCATGCCTGATATTTAGCTTGTATTTACATCTTTGACAATCCTCCTGAGAACTGGCGCCAGCACTGGGGCTTGTGGCTATGGACAGGTCACAGGGGTGAGGAGGAGGAGGGTCGAGGGGAAACTCAAGAGTAAAATGGAGAGTTTGCAACCCAGTGTCAAAAACGAATTCTTTGTGTGCCTTAAATGTCCTGATTTATGACCCTGGACAGTCATAGACCAATAGTGCTTCCAGGGAGAACAGAATGGTAGCCAGGGGGAAGGGAGGTGTGGAAGGATACCAGATCATATGACTGCCATACAATAATACAAAGGTCTCTTTTTTTTGAAATTTAAGCCCCAAGAGAGTAAAGCCCTAGCCTGCTCAGCCTCACTTTGGTGCAGAGAACATTTCTCTGATTCTGCGTAAACATGCTTGCTTACTTTCACTTCATGCCTTCATTATGAAATTCATCTAGTGCTGTGGCCAAATGACAATAAAATCGTATTATTGCAGTACCTGGCATGTATCAACAAGCATATTGCAAAGAAAAAAGCAACATAATTCAACTTTTACAAATAGTCAAAATAATAAAAAAAAATCTTTAATCTTTCCCCCTCAAAAAAAGGAAATCCCTGGAGCCCACTGAACTACAAAACTCTTATAGTTTTCTGTTCATTTTCCACTTAAGTTTATCATTGTGCTTGAGACTTTCTGCTAAAGTGTTAAATGCCTGATGAGATGAGATGTTTTCCCTTCCTACTGTAAAAAGAGTTCATCTCTAGGAAACTGAGTGGTTTGGGCCTCAAGGTCTTTATCTTTAGGGTCTTCATTGTGTGGGCTTCTAACAACCGTCACATAAGGAAGATCTTTTGTCAGCTCTCCATAGGCATTCTGGGATGGATCTAGACCAGGGTAAATGGGGAATTTAGATATACCATCAAATAATGGCATCCTTGCGTGCTTGCATGCAGTGAAGATGACTACATAGCTTGACCCAAATACTATACTCATGGCAGAGTCCTCCCTCCAGGAAATTGGCAACCTTGAACCTTGAAGGTTCAAGGACCAGCCTCCTATTGGTCTCTTGGTCACCTTTGAGTTCCCCTTCAATCCATTCCATACTCTGCTATACTCTTCCTAAAATCTTTTCTATGGACACGATTTTGAAAAACTTTTTATTGACTATGGTACAGGCCCCATCACCTATCATTAAAGAGCCTCCATAATTGGTTCCAAATTAGTTTCTAAGTTTACCTTCCATTATATCCATAAATAAACCTTTTCCTGCCACAGTGATCTAGCCCCTGCCCTCCACACACCACAGGACTGCCTTGAACTGGTTTGCCCTCATCCTTTCTCTTTATGGTCCAAATTCCAGCCTGCCTTTGATGACCAACTAAAAGCCCAGCATCTTTGTGGGCCCCAGAGAAATCCTCTTCCTTCAGATTCCTATAGTTTGTATCTCTCACTTCTGAATTAATCCTATTGCACCCTTTCATTGTTAATGACCTGCTTTTATGCTTATAATTTTGCCCTCTTAATGGGACTGACTATATTCCCTTTGAGGACAGGGCTTGAGTCTTAAACTTCTTGATAGTTGCCCACAGTGCCTAGAACACCACCTTGTACGCTGTAGGTGGGGAAAACGAATTTGGCTTATGCTGATATTCTGAAAGAGATCATAGGACTGCACATAGGAGAAGTAAAGATTTCTTTGTCATGTTTCATTTAGAATGAATTAGCAGCAGGTAACCAGTGACAGGTCAGCCCAGAGAGTGGAAATACATAGATTTATCCTTTATATAAGATATACACACAGGATATACAGGATATAGTAACACTTATCTTCCATCCACAGGACAAGAAACTGTGTTTCTATAGCTACTCTCCTTCTAAATTACCTGCTGTTATTATTTTTTTAAGATTTTATTTATTTATTTGAGAGAGAGAATGAGATAGAGAGAGAGAGAGAGAGGGTGAGAGAGGGGAGGGTCAGGGGGAGAAGCAGACTCCCTGCTGAGCAGGGAGCCAGATGCGGGACTCGATCCCGGAACTCCAGGATCATGACCTGAGCCGAAGGCAGTCGCTTAACCAATTGAGCCACCCAGGGGCCCCTGCTGTTATTATTTACCAGAAGGACTGGACCAGCTACACGAGGAAACATCAGTGTATACTCATCCCCGTCATTTGAAAAATAACTTTTAAGTATGTCCTACTGATAAGGTATAAAGAATAACATTCCCATTCATTTGGAGGTGCTGAAGCCCCTGGCCTGTTGTCTACTTTGGCAAAGTGAATCATATATTAGCATTTAAAAAGGCCCACTGTTCTCACCACTGTCAACTTAACTAGTTTTTCAGTAGGATTCTAATTAATTTCGTTCTCAACTGGTGGCAATTTCTGACGGGCAGTAACTGTGCCCTTTACCTCTTTGCCTCTTTTCCCCAGCACTTAGCTCAGTAGGTTGCACATAGCAGGGACCTAATAAATATTTGTTGATTGAACAAACGAATGAGCCTTACTGCGGATGGAGAAGATGCATGAGTGAATTTCTCAGATATGGTTCACAGAATCAAACTGGTCCTCCCAGCGCCAAGGACAGACAGAAATGCAAGCGCTGTGAGAAATACTGACACCAACCTTAGTCGGTGGTTAACAAGACCAGAACCCTGAAGGCAACACCACTATGAGTATGCTTTCTAATCAGTTTAATTAGCCCTGCACTGTTGTCACTGTTTTTCATAGGGGATCCTCCACGGTGGCATTACATATGATGACAAAATTCTACAATGAGACAGAACCTGGAAGTCTAAATACGTAGAGGTTAAGAGTGAGGATTCTGGAGTCATATCATGGCAGTGCCAGGAGTTTAACCTTGGACATGTCCCGCGGTCTCTCTTGGCTTTGGTAAAATGGAATAATGACAGTAACTACCCCCACAAGATGGTTATGAAGAAGAAATAAGAACATGCACGGAAAACTCATCCTTATGCCCAGAACATAGTAAATTCTGGATAAGCATTGGCTAATTTTATTGTTTTTATTTTAACCTATATTTTGCTTTTTACCAAACTCCAGGCAGTTGGCCAGCTGAAAAGGGTTCGGTGTTCAATAGCGATCACATTTCAGACCTGTCCTGGCTCTCGGTCTTCAGGCAGCAGATGTGTGGTGCTTTGCCACCTTCAGGGAGGTGCACAAGGCCCTCCAGGGCCACCCACCAGCAGCGCAAGTTGCAGAGAGGGACCACCAACCTTCAGGTGTACCAAAGTGATAAAATGCACCCTGAGCACTGCACATGTAACCATTTCAAAAGTGTGATGACAGCTTTAGATCCCAAACAAAAATCGCTACAGCTTTTTTTTTCTGTGCCATAAAGTTATAAAGAAAACGGGTTTACTAACTAAAAACAAAGAAAAGCCCACCTTTAAGATGGACCCCAACCCCACTTGCCTATAGTCATCAAGACTGGATGTCATCATCCCCACGCCTACCCAGAGTCCGGAGCATACGGGTGGCTCATAGAACTGTGACTGTTGTGCCCCGCTGGGCCGTAGGAGGCAGAAAGCAGGGAGTGCCCTTCCTTTTTTTAGAGGGAGGAATGGGCCCCGTATAAGGTCAAGTGCAGAGAGAGGGGACACCAGGTGGGTGGGCATGGCAACGATAAAGCCAGGATCACCGCCCAGAGATGCTGACTCAGAGATTGGCACCATTCGCTGGCCTGGACCATAACGCCCAGGAGTCCATCCACGGTACATCATCCCATCAGAGGGAAACGAAAATGGACTCTCAAAGGACCTGAAAAATAAAAAGAACTCCACAAATAAGGCATTAGAGGCTACAGGCAAATCCACGCAAAGGGGACCGCTTTAAAGGGAAATCTCTTGTGTTCAGAGTTCTGAGCTTTGAGTGAATTTCTGAGGAGGAGGATTTGCATTTTGGTTTTTCCCCTTCGCGTGGTGAGGCAAGCAACAGGTGAGCACCCGGGCACTCGGAAACAGGGGTGTGAGCAACTCTGCAAACCTCAGAGCCCGTAGGAAGGTGATCTCCGCGTTCCTCTCAGCAGGCTTTCTCTGTGTCTGAGGAGAGAGGACAAGTCAGCCCGGAGAGAGGAGCGGAAGGGACCCCGATGTCAGCAGAAGTTGCTGGTAGGCAGTGCCAGTTCGGGAAATTCAAGGGACTATATCGCCAGGGGGGAAAAATCAGGCAAATTACTTCCTCTCAGACCATCTTCAACAGGGATATTTGATTGGCTGTCGCTCTGTGAGACGTCCCGCTGTCCCGCTCCTATTTCAGGGATGACTTTGTTGCTGCCCACAACTGCAGCCCCATCAGGCCCGGGGACATTCGGAGTCAACCCCTGTCCATTCAAAGAAGGGAATGCGAATCAAAGGATGGCTGGCGAGAAAAGAAATGGCGGCAGAAGAGCTGAAGGCAGCAGATCTAATAAAGGGTGAGGCGGGATTTGTACATCTCTGAACAGAGGCAGGAACCCCTGATCGAAGGAAGGGGCAAGTGGGTAGGATTTCATCTTGCACAGAAAAGAACGCGTGGCCTAACTAGCATGTGAAGGCAAATAATCCTCACCACACAGAGTTGTATACCCGTTCAGTCGATCCTCCCTGCCGTTCGTTGCTGTTACACCACCTTTGAACTCAAAATTAAATATCCCCAGTAACAAGATTCAGGTCATGCTATTGGCTATTTGGATTCTCTAACAGGATGTGATGCGGCCTTGAAATTCAAATTAAGTGGGTGTTTCTCTTAAATTCTGTCTAGAGAATGGAACAGATTGTGGAATCTATTTAAGTCATTCGAGATGAATTTGGTTTGATGAGTAGCTCTTTTTTATGCCCTTTTAACTTTAAAAGCTGTCTCGCAGCAATTCTGGGTCCCTAAGTTTATTTCTACCATTGGAGGGGTGAATTAAAGGAGGAATGCTTTCAGGTAGTGACCTAAATGTTCTCTGCCATCGGGATGCTGCTTAGAAACCCTTGAAATATGGGACATGCTCACATGCTCCCCACCAGGACTGGCACCACAACAAGCTTTTGATTTTATTCTTAAAACCTTCCGTAATGCACACTTTTCTGCCGCTCTTGCTTCTGAATTTAGTAGGTCACAAGGGAGAGATTTGCCGCTTGAATTCCTTTGCACGGGAGCTGGAGACTTGAGTTCCAATTCTGACTCAACCACTAACTGTGTGATTTCGAGCTTGGCTCTCACTTTTTTTTTTTCCTCCCCAAGCTGTGTGACCTTAGATCCTTTGCTTAATCTTTGGGACTCTGCTGCCCCGATCTGTAAAGTGGATGATTGCTGTGGTTCCTTTCTGCTGTAGTCGGTTCTTGGCCCACCTTTCTAGAATCTCTAGGAAAATTGATTCTATCATATCTATAAAAGTGTTCTATAAGCCTTAGGTATTTTCTGGGAGCATTCTTAAAAATATAAAGCCAGGGGGAAAAGTAATGTGATTTAACAAGAAGGTATCTTAATTACACTAAGATAGGAAGGAAAACGATTACGTTTCTGGATTTTGCTGAAAGTGTGAAGTACTTTGTCTTAATGTAACCCTGGGGGAGTGCAAACTGAGGAGTGCTGTCTCTGCTAGAGACTCAGAGAAAAGAAATAGCATTATTGTTTCCCTGTTGGTTAAGAACTCAGACAGAATGAATCCTTGAAGAAGGAAGGTGTGCTTGCAACATTCGTTGTTTCTGAAATTCCAATTCAACTTCATATTGACTTCACAGCCAGTATGTAAATTCCTCGAATCTGTTTCCTCACGCTATATCCCAAAAGAAGCCAAAGCTATATGGCATGGAAGAAGAGAAACAACAGCCTACAAAATACTTCAATTCTTTTTTTTTTTTTTTTAAGATTTTATCCATTTATTTGACAGAGAGAAAGAGAGCACAAGCAGGGGGAGCGGCAGGCAGAGCGAGAAGCAGGCTCCCCGCTGAGCAAGGAGCCCGACACAGAACTCGATCCCAGGGCCCTGGGACCACGACCCAAGCTGAGGTAAGAGCTCAACCAACCGAGCCACCCAGGTGTCCTCAAAATACTTCAGTTCTGATGCTCTCTACCACCACTTCCTGGAGACACTGATTCTTGATAGAATTCTTGATAGAAATAAACATTACTGTAGAAGGGAAACATGTTAACATTGATAATCATCTTCTTCAACATTGATCTCAACTAGCCCTCAAAAAAAGGAAAGTCGTGTCAGTGCACACAATACTTGAAAGATATTCTTCACCTTTTGCAAGGCTTGACTCTAATACGAAAGTTGTTGAAAACTCCAAGCAAAAATACCAGGGAAACATTCTGCCAAGGTTTGGGGCACTCGGTTAGACCTCAGTAGAATCCAAGTTTGCTTGCCTTGCCTAAATTTTTCTTTAAACTACCACCAGTTTTTGCAGGAGCTGCTAAGTCTCTGCCATCATGGATTCAGAAGTCTAACTAGACTTTTTTGTTTAGTGTGACAATCTGGACAGACCACAAAATTAATGTTCATAGACCAGGCTTGGGAGGGTAAGAACAATGTCCCATGTCTGGTCCCCACCCTCCCGAACACCCGAGACTGTGTCCTCTAATCCATGCTCAGTACATGCTGGGCAACCAATTAATCTCTCTGCAATTTGAAGTTTCACTCTCAGGAGAGGGCACAGTGAGGACTCCAATCAGATTTGTCAGTCCCTTCTTCGGCTTCCACCATTCACGGATAGCCACGACCTTGACATATCGCACAGGGAGATGTCTTCCCAAATCATCAATCCTGTGTGGATTTTTCAAAAGTTCTAGCCCTAGCACAACACCATCATTTCATAATGAATTTCATAAATGAACTTTTATTCTCTTCCAACTGAAAAAGATATGGTAGAAAGAGATGGTCTTTTCTTTTTTTTTTAATGAGACGTCTTTTTCTTTCCCCAAAAGGGGGAGGAAGAAAAGATATCCCTTACCCACGCCCTCTCTCCTCCTCCACCCCCTCAAAAAAACAAAAATCCCACTTCTAGAGATAGCCATGTATTTATAACGGATCCAATTATTTACAATTATCCAATAATTTATAATTACCCATTTACTTTCTGACTCCAAGAAGAAAAAAGAGGTAGAGGCAGAAACGTAGACCAGAAATGAAAGTGTAGTGAACACCAAGTGCAGTTACCCACCAAGGCTGACGTTGTCCAAAAGAATCTTGATTGTTTGTTCTATCTCAGTCGGGTCTCCCTTTGGAAATGGTGTCACTTTTTGGAAGTATCAGCACGGAGCTTAGCACATTCAGAGAAGATGCTGTCACAGAATCCCTACTGGTCTCAGGTTTCAACAACACAAAGGCAGAGCATGGGGCAGGGAGGGTGTTTCTCCAGGAAATAACTCTTGTCTGGAAGCCCCATCCCACCTAGGTGAGAGGAAAAACTCATCCAGGCCACCTAGTCAATCAGGGTTGTTTATCTTTTGTGGAAAAGACACTGGGAAAAGACAGCAAGGAGGGACCCTTGCTCCAACCTCCTCCTGCAGTGCCCACGGCTATTGGTAGGAAGGGACAATTTTGCGTGCCCTGACCTATGGACATCCTTGATCTGTGTGTGTGTGTGTGTGTCATACGTGTGTGCGTTTATGAACATTTATGGCTTGTGTGCTAACAAAGGGAGACACTCTCTTTGATCAGTTATAGAGTTCAGTGAAATCAGCTCTGGACTAGACACCAGAACACCTGGCTTCCCTCCCTCCCTCTCATCGTCCTTGCCTGCGGCAAGCCCTTAACCCTGGTGAGCCTCAGTCTCCTCACCCACAAAGTGGAAGTTGTGGGATCTGTCCTGACGATGGTCAGATGAAATAATGTTCATGAAAGCACTGTATAAAGTAGAAGGCAGTACACTACTGTAAGAAGTCATTATTTATGATGAATAAGCAGGAAAGAATCCAGATGCCAATTATTTTGCTATCTTCTCGCTAGGCTAGGTAATCTAGCCAGAGGGTAGTGAGTGGGTAAGATTTTCCCCACTTACGTTCACAGCCAATATGTAAATCTATAATACACAGGTGTCTGAGTTCTATTATTTATAAACCTATTTTAATATGCTATATTGTTTCTAGTTCTCTTCTGGTTCTCCAGGCAATAGAAAACACCGAATTGAGAAAAGTTCTTTGTAAATTAACTGGACCAGAAGGGATTTTATTCACCTGTTTGTAGACCTAATTTATTTGTGTCACTAATTTCTGAGGAATGGATGCCACAATCATAACTGTGTGTTCTGATGTGAACCTCCTTCCTCCCACAGTTCCCTCCCCTGCCGTATAAAATCTGCCCCAAATTTCCTGATACAAGTAATGTAAGTAATAAAGAAGTTTTATGTGTGTTTGTTTGTCTGTATTAAGATATATTTGCTAAAGGTTTGGGAACCTAAAATTAGAATATTTAATAAGCCACTATTGACATTTATCACCTTCTTTGGGATTTACCACTAACCCAGTGACGTTATCTTTCTTGAGCTAAATTAAAAGACAAATTCAAATCCTGCTTGGTAGCCACCAAAAGCATATATTTGAAAAACAGAATTCAGCATGCCATATTATGCATTATTTAATGGTATGCAAATTATAAGTCAGACAGTTAGGAAAACCACACTTCAGCATTAATAAACACCAACACTACTACTACATTAATTATGATATTGCTATGATTTATTCCCAAGTTTTGCATTTTGATTCTCCTTGAAAATTTATGCCATCTGATAAGCAGTAACCTCTTTCCCCTCCTACACCTCCTACCCATTCCTCAAATCTGTTCCTCCTACCCACCCAATGGACGTCTGCAGGAAACGGGTACAGAAATACAAAGTCATAAGCAGCGGCATTGTCTTATAAGCATTAATAATTAAAGAACAAGCAAACACCACCTAAAGCTCCAACATTTATTGTGTCAATGTTAAGCACACTTTTTAAAAGACAACATAGAATGTATAGAAACAAGGGGTTGGGGGTCTCATGCTCATTTCCACAATACGGGTAATTAGGTTGGCTGGTTTTTAAAAGGGCCAGGACGCCGCTCAGGACAGCGATGGTCCAGGGGCCCTCTGTAATGGGACTGATTCACTGTTCCAATGTGGGTCTGTTTTTTTGTTTTTACTTTTTATTAAAAAATATAAATAAAATGGCACTGCAGGCCCGGGCAGGAAGGACTCTGCAGGACTCTGTCTTCGCACAACGGCTTCTTGGAGGCTACTGTCAGAAAACATCACAAACTAGCAGGATGACAGACCACGCAGATGTCGACTGGGCGGCTCGCGTCCACCCCGCCCCTGGGGGCTTCAAATTTTCTCAGAACTTAAGGGCTCTCGAGCTTCCATCCGAAAACTGCCACACATCTTGAGCTCTCTGGGTACTACGCCAAATGGGGGTGTGTGAAGAACCTAGAAAGAGGTTGGAGACAGAGGAGGGGAAAAAAAAAGTACAGGTGTGACTTGGCCCAGTGATTTTCTGTTCTCTAACTAGCTTTTTAAAACTATAACTTAAATCCACCACAGGTTGAGCCACTGGCATCTTAAACATGATTTCAAACTCAGTCCCCTCCCCCCACATCTCTGACCTCTGAGTGCCTTTCCCATGCCTCCCTCCCTGCCTTCCCCCGCCAGGGACCCAGACCCGCTACCCGCTCATATGATAGTCCTAATAAACTGGGGACACACCTGGAAGGAAACACTTTCCCTTATGACTGAGAAAACTGGGTAGGAAACAGTCCTTTGGTTGAGGAGAACAGGGGAGGGAGGGGGGCAGGGGGACATTTCCTTAAAATAATAATAAAATTATAAAGAAACAGAAACTCAAAATTGATGTAAAAGCAGCACAACGAAAACATGAAATGTCATCAAGTTCAACGTCAAAGCAGCCAACGATTTACAAGAGGCGAACAAATCTCTGAAGAGGAAACCAGAACCCAAAATAGTTGCTCCCAAATTGCACCAAAAACTGCCTGTAGTTTCTTTCAAACATGCAGTTTTCTTTTCCTTTTTTTCTTTTTGGTAAGGGGGAAAGGCAATGGTGAAGGGAAGAAGGGAGTGGTTATTTTCCTCCGGGGTTCCTCCCTTGCTGTGTACATTGACTTGAAGCAGCAGAACTGGGAGTCCGGATGTGCCGAGGAAGAGGGCTACCACTGTGGCATTCCAGGGCTCGTTGCCATGGCGACCCGAAGCAGGGGCCTGGGGCCTCCTCTTCCCCGACTTGGCGCCGCAGGAGGCCCAGGGTCTGGAGCTCAGCTGCTCTCCCGAATTCCCCCTGCGCAGTGGAGACCCGGACTGAGGGGCCTCCTGTGTCCAGGTGGGTTCTGGGGAACCCCGTTCCCAGTCCAGCCCTGTCACTGTCGTTGAGGCCCCTCTAGCTGATACCCCCATCAAACCCCTTTGTCCGACCTGCTACCAGTACTGAAAACCCTAACAGACAAAATACAGCCTGGGCATGTACCCCGCTCACCGTTATTGAAAAGCACAGCACAACCCCCTATGGGTTTGGGGGTGGGGGAGTGGATGCTGCGTTAGAGGATTGACTTGGGGGAAATCGTTTAATTTGCCTTTTCTGCTGAATCACAAGGACCTGATATCCGCTCCCTTTAAGTAGTCTTTGCCACTTTACAGAAAGAAAAAACAGTATTTGGATCAACCATTGGAGTTGTGTTCAGGCAAGTTTCAGTTCTTAAGTACAATGACCCACGTGAACTGAACTGGTCTCCTTTCCCGTTTGAAAGGGAGGAATTAATTGCATCCCATGACCATAGATGACACTGGGAAACAGAGAGAGAGAGAGAAACAGACCCATCCCCCTAAAGGCTGATTCACTGGCCATGTGTTGTACTAAATGAAACAGAGGGCTAATGGGATAACAAGATGACAGCAAGCAAAAGCGCACACTCAACAACCCATGTCTACCATTTGCAGCTATAGCAGCCCTGAAATAAATGTACATAATCCCAATTCTGGCTATGTGTCCTGATGTCCATTTCTCTAAACATGGGTTCATTTATTCTTAATTGGGAAAGCTGCAGGGCCTTAGGAGACACTTAGGAAAATTTGCTAAGTGCCTCATGCCTTTTTAAAAAGTTAACAGTCTTTTAAAGAACATTTTTCCAAGCAGGTTTAAAGAACACTGCCAATCCCATCCTCACACTGGCAAAACTCCCACATTTCTTTTTCTTTCTTTCTTTCTTTTTTTTTTTTTTTAATGGGAAGTTGTCTGAAAAAAGAAAAGAGAATGGGATGGGTACATTCTTGAACACACCAGGCCCGGGAACAATGGAGTAACAGAATCATAATGAAGAACACACGACTACAACACAGTCATAAGAAATCATGTTTGTGTGTGCGTACAGAGGGCGAAAGAGGTTTAAAAAAAAAAAAAAGAAAACACCGTATTTCCTCCCTCATGCTCTGAGAGTAAAGTGTTCAAAGCAGGACAGGATGGGGCCTGAGGCTCCTCAACTCCTTCTCAGGAAAGCCTGAAATATCCCAGTACCTTTTAACAAACTTAGTGTCTGCGAATAAACCACCTCATTTCCTTATTGCTCCAAATGAAATGATATCTGACCCCCACTGCCACTTCCTTTCAAATTCTCACTTCAAGCATTATGAACATATACAGTACGTACTCATTACATATACAAAAATGGTATTTAAATAAACAGTTCTATCACAGAAGGCCCTGGGAAAAATTCAACTACTTCACACTTCCTGCCAAGGCTGGTACAAATGAAGAACCAAGTGTTCACCCCACTTCTCAGCCACCTTTAAAATGTATTGGCTTCAGTCCTTTTGTAGGTCCTAAACAAAGAGAAGATGGGAAACGGTCTCAGGATAGAGGTAGTCCATGCACTGGAAGGGTTTCTAAGTTAAAATCTGTGAGAAGTAGTATTTGCTGTCCTCCTGTTTATTAAGTTGTTCTCCAAATGAAGATAGAAGGGACCATTTAAGCGTTAAGAGTTCACGTAGGTAGAGGACATTGCATCAACACATCAGGGGTATCACATAAACTGGAGAATTCTGAAAAACGTTAATATCCTTCGTATTTCCTCATTTAAAAAAATATCATGAATTTATCCTCAGTTGGAAATGTTTTTTGTTATTTTGCATTAAGATTTTTAATTTTGGGGTTCCGGATACAGGTGCCATTTTTAAGTTATATTCCTGTTGCCTAGGTTTTCAGGCTCCTATTGTTCACTCAGCTTCAGAAATAAGATTTTATGAGAGGGCTTCAATAAGTCAGAAGACTAAGTACCCTGAAGAACGTGTCTCCCGGTAAATTTATTTAACTTCGGGACCATGTAAATCAAACATAATCCGTGATTTATCACCAGATGCTTGCACCCCTCCCCATTCCCCATTTAAGAAATTTGAACATACAAGTAAGTATACAGTATCCACCATTAATTCTGTCTGTCAGGATGCAAAACCTAATTATGCTAAGAGCATCATATACTGAAAAATTAAAACGAACACTGTATACAAAACCTGCACAGCTGCACTCATAGCTCCTAATAAAAGAGTAATAGGGGACACACATCAGTTTTATGGACATTTGATATGGTGGAGCAGAAGTCACCACATCTAAAACTGGCATGGCCCTGGGGAATATTTCTACCTTGCATAGTATTCTGGATTCAGTTGTGAAGTAACCTAATTCAAAACACAAATATCGCCTCTCAGTTCACTGCCAATTACCAAGTCCTGCAAAATACGTCCATCTCATCCCAGCTCCTATACCCAGCCCCAAATCCTCTCGTACGGGATTCCTCTCTGCCTTCACTCCCTGCTTCCCACCCAAACTGGCTTTAAAAAAATATACCTACTTTCTGTGTATTTTAAAAGGATAAAACCATTCTTGCCTCAGATAAAAGGCATTACATGAAAAGGCCACCTCACAGGCACCAGGGCATAAGACCTAAGCAACAAAAATGCTACCACAAGACAACAGAACAGCTTTTGTTTTGGTTTTTACAAAAAGAAGAACAACGTTGTAACCATTCATCTACACTGGGAACAGGGAGACAGTATCACAGAAGTATGTGTTTTAATAAAGCAAATAGATGCTGCAGCATGCAGTATTTGTAAAACTGACAACACAGATTTCTAAGGAGGGGTTTTTATAAGGGACCTAACCTGCTTTCCAAAGACTATGTTTCATTTCATAAATCTGTTGGTTGGGCAAAAGATCACTGAAGGGTATTCCCTCCCCCGCCCCCGGCCATTTGCTATCAGCCAGGAACACACTATAAAAACACCTAAAAGATCTGTCCCATCTCTGGTCCCTAGGACCTCAGAAGCACAAGGCAAACCACCATCCATCTCAGGAAATCAGTGGCTGATTCCAGAGATTCTTGCCACATCTGGCTAAACTACTGGTTACTTCTCTCTCTCTCTCTGTTAACCTGATGCTTTTGTTTCTGGATTTTTATGGGGAGGGTGGGGTTATTTTTGGTATGAAGAAAGACTCATATGGAAACGAAAGAGCTGATTTTTTACATTATGTTCTAAGATAGGGCAGGGAAGGGAGAATAGAAAAGAACTTTCAGACAACAAGAACAGCAAAAAATCCAAAGGAAATAAAAGTTTAAGATGCTATTACCAGTAAATTTTTCATTTATATCTGAATAGACTATCGTTAAGAGATGAAGGGAAAGTTTTTAACATCAGACTGAAAACACTTTCCATTTCTTGAAAATTATTCTAGAACTATAAAATCTAAAAACTATTTCCATGTTTTGAGATATGTCTATATTAATAGAGTAGGGTATATATACACCTTAGGGTATAATACACGCATCAAAATGCCCATAGAAATAATCCTGAAAAAGACTGACTGGCCTTCTCTTAAAACCTGTTATTTTCTTGAAAGTAATTTACAGAGTGTGTCAAATGAGGACACAAGAAGCTTACGTTGTGTACTTTAATTTTTTTTATTTTTTTCAATAAAGGGACAAAATGGGTGTATGAACAGGTTAATGCAGACAACTGCCAAAAAAACACAGACAGTGGTTTTTCCAATAGAACTTAACAAAGACCAGAAACAAATACAATAAAAAGCCAGGTTGTAATGACCTTTGGTCATCCAAATAAAAAAAAATAAAAACAAAGAAAAATAAAAGATCAAATTAGGTGCCTCTGTTTTGAACAGGGCACGTAAGCAATAATAAATAGTGACTCCCATAGTAAAAGATAAAATTTCAAGTTACGACAAACAGCTTTCATTACAGGAATAGAAAAGGCCAATAACAAAATATTCTGCATTGCCATTTACAAAAAAGTATTGACTAAAGCGGGCTTTCTCTTTAATATGCTTTGCATATGAAATTCTCTCCAATCTAAATATAAAGCACCATTTAGTTTTTGGCAATGAAAAAAACTGCAAAACATTGTTTTTGTTTTTTTTTCCTTTTTTTTTCTTTCTTTCTTTTACTGCGTATGAAGGTAAGATGCTGGAATGTAGGGTGATAGAAGGAAAGGGACAAAAAGCACACTACATAACAAACCAACGTTATTAGCTTGCAGTACTGCATACAGTATGGCAGCAGGAAAAAGGAACAAAAAAGGATATGTACAACCCCTATGACAGCCATCCGTGTGACATTCTAGCAGGCTCCCCCAAACCGCCATTATATGGCTTCTCATCTGTACAATGTCACACTTTTTTGTTTGTCTCTTTTTGTTTTTTGAAGCATACAAATAATTTGCACTATATTATCCTGCCAAATTAAAAAAATATACTGTGGCAGCCTGTCTTTTTTTTTTTTCCACTACCAAAAAAGGTACATTGATACCTTTTAAGAGAACAAGCAACAGTTAAAAATACAAGCTTCAATATAAATACTATAGTGCCTAACACTAGATGAACATTTAATTCAAATACCATTCTAGAAATACAGAAAAAAGACCATAAATGTGTTTTAGCATAGGAATCAACATGAGTGTGCATTTTCCTATATTTAAGTACTATATAATCTTAAACCTTTCCCCAATGTATGTTTTTTTACAACCTGAAGAGCGGTGTGTATCCAAGGCATAGAATTTCCACTACCATTTTTAAATGGATAACAAGTCTTGTAACACCACCAAGACAATGGAACCCTAAAATGCAGTTCCCCCCTAAACATAATGAAGTGTTTTTTAAAAAAATTTTTTTCTTAACATTTATATTTAAAAAAGTTTTGTACAAAAAAATCCTTGCACTGTAGAAGCGAAAGCAATCATTCATTTCTATGTTAAGTGTATTCTGTTTTCCATTCACAGCGCTTGCAATGTTGAGTCCGAGTAAGTAAGCTCATTAGTCAAGTAAATGGCTGGCAAAGGTTTTTTTTAGTTTTTTTTTTTTAAAAATGTTCATCAATGAGATTGTGTTCAATTTTTTTTTTCAGCATTCTTGCAACTTTTCCCTTAAGTATAGACCTGTAAACTGGGAAAATTGTACAGTGCACTTAATTGTCCTATCTGAGCAGGTTTATTTTATACTCAACCTCTGTATCTCTGATTAGAGAAAAGATACAGATATTACAGGCAGAGTCAAGTGCTATTTGAACACCAACTGGGGCAGATGCTAGCTTAATAAAAAAGAAAAAATTAAAAAAATAAAATAAAAACAATGAATCCTCTTCCATGTTAACACAAATAGCACACAGTGTATGGAAAAGAAATGAAGTACAACTTTTAGGGAGCACAGACATATATACTGCTACTCTTAAAATTCTTTCTCTTCTTTTTTAAGAATGTCACATTTAAACACAAGTCTTAAGAATTCATAGTTAATCATCATTGTGTCAGTATTAGCTTATACACCTGTTCTAGTTTAAAATGGCAAATAGTACCACATTGTGCTAAAAGATCACATTTTTTTTTTCCTGTTACCCTCTGTCAAACCTTATTGTCAGTCTCTTCTTTTTAATATGGTCTACGAGGTCTTAAAGTTTATCATTTGATTGTCCCTTTGACAACCAAGTAGATCTGGATCTATTTCTTTTGGTGCCAGAATTTTTTTTGACAGACATTATTTAAAACAAGTTATCTTCATAAAATGAATTCCTTACTAATGCATTTAATTGTATTCCAGGGCTTTTGCACGTTTCACATTCAATTTAATCATTTAAAAAAAATAAAACTTTGGGCAAAACAGCCCATTTCTTTTAAGCTCTCACCAGGAGCAAAATAGCGTTTATACTGGTATAATCAGTTTTGCTTATAAGATTAAAACTAAAGGGAAAATGATGATTAACTAGGACATAATGGGTCATATTTTTAGGTAGCCATTGTTGTGAGAAATACAATATAGAATTATATGCTAGGTCCTAAGGTTTCTTACCTCACCCAATGCTGAATTAAGCTACAAGTTTATAACAAGTAGAAAGAACCATCAACGTGGTTTTAATAGATCCAAGGCACTCATATTTTAAAACCAAATGATAGAATAAGCTTGTTTTGTTTTTCTGTTAATTTGTCAATTCAAGGCCTTTTTTTCCTCTCCAATTGATACATTTAACCCTTTAGAGACAGACATTTAGCTCATAGAGATTTTGTTTCAGTGCTGTCTATTCTGTCTATAGAGGGTTAACCCAAAGACTGTTTTTCCTCCTCACGTTATAAAATAAAACTGTACATGATATGTATTACAGAATGTATGCAGCATGGTCTTTTTCTCTCTCTCTCTCTTTTTCTCTCAGAACGGAACTGGAAACAGCAACATGTTTGCTCAGCAACGAATCGGGGACAATTTAAAATAGCCATAACATACCATACATGCTGTCTAAGTTTAAAAAAAAAAAAACATACACAACATGTAAATTATTGCACAAGAGAAAGGCTCAAAGTTTGCGTAAAATGCAATAGTATTGCCCCATACAGATCATGCATTCAAACGGTGAGAACATAAAGGAAAAAAAGAAAAAGAAAAAAGAAAAAGAAAAAAAAACAGGTGTGCTGGTGACAAGCACTCTCATATTCTTAGCTTCCGTTACTTCTGTTTGTTTGTTTGTTTAATCACATGGGACTAGAAAAAAATCCTACGGGGGAGTGGGGCTGGAGGGCGATGGGGGAGGGGTGGTGGTGAAAAAAGGAAGTGTCAGGTGGGAGTGAGGGAGGGGTATTAATATACCTCTATTCAGTTTTTATATCATTATTCAACACTCGATCACTGTGCCATTTTTTCATGTGTTTCTCCAGGGTACTGTACACGCTAAAAGGCATCTTACAAATTTCACATTTGTAAACGTCCTTCCCCACCTGGCCATGCGTTTTCATGTGCCTGGTGAGCTTGCTACTCTGGGCACAGGCATAGTTGCACAGCTCGCATTTATAAGGCCTTTCGCCCGTGTGGCTTCTCCTGTGGACAGTGAGATTGCTACAGTTCTTGAAGACTTTCCCACAGTACTCACAAGTGTCGCTGCGTCTGCCCTCTTTTGAGCTGGGCCTGCCCGGGCCCGGACCACTAATATGGGGCGTGCTCCCTCCACTTCCCGTGCCGCTGCGCCCCGAGATCCCTCCGTCCAGCTCCCCGGGCGGCGTGGAGAAGCGCAAGCTCCCGTTCTCCGAGGAGTGCTCCGACGAGGAGGCGAAAGGCGATTGTCTGGAGTCTCCGAAGCTAAGGAAGGGATCTTTGAGCTGCCTGGAGGCCGCGTAGCCAGCGAGCCACTGCGAGTACACGTTCTCCGTGTTGGGCATCGCGGCCGGGGGCAAGTCGAACTCCTTCTCGAGCTTGATGCGCTTGGAGAAGGGGCTCAGCGAGCTGGGGCTGCCCAGCAGCAGCTTTTTGGACAGGCCCCCCGAGGCCGACTCACCCGGGGAGCAGCCGCGGCCGTTAACAGTGCCATCGTCTATGCGGTCCGACTCGCCGGCCACCGAGTCTTCGTCGCAAGTGTCCCTGTGGCCCTCGGCCTCGGCCAGGTGGCCGCGCTTATGTTTCTCGCCCAGGACCTGGTGGAAGGCCTCGCTGAAGTGCTGCATGGAGCTGAGCACCATGCCCTGCATGACATCAGGCAGGGCGCGGCCCTCGTCGCCCACGCCCACCACCGCGCCCCGCGAGCTGTTCTCGTGGTGGCGCGCCGCCTCCAGGCTCAGCCCGAAGCCGTAGTCCACCCTCTCGCTCTCCGTCAGCTCCTCCTCCTCCTCTTCCTCCTCTTCTTCCTCTTCCTCGTCGTCCTCCTCTTCCTCCTCGTCCCCATTCTCCGGGATCAGGTTGGGGTCGTTCTCGCTCTTGAACTTGGCCACCACAGACTTGAGCGCGCTGCTGGCGCTGCCCACCAGGTCGCTGGTGCCGGGTTCCGGGGAGCTGGCGGTGGAGAGGCCGTCGTCGGACTTGACCGTCATAGGGGACGACTTGTGCATGTGCGTCTTCATGTGGCGCTTCAGCTTGCTGGCCTGCGTGCACGCGTGGTCGCACAGGTTGCACTTGTAGGGCTTCTCGCCCGTGTGGCTGCGCCGGTGCACCACGAGGTTGCTCTGAAATTTGAACGTCTTGCCGCAGAACTCGCATGACTTGGACTTGACCGGGGGCTGGGAGGGAGGAGGGGCAGATTGCAGAGGAGGGAGGGGGGGCGTCGCCAGGAAGGGCGGCTTGCTACCTGGCTGGAATGGTTGCAGTAACCTTTGCATAGGGCTGGGCCGGCCTGGGGACAGCGGTGGGCTAGACGTGTTCCCTGCCAGCTCTCTAAGTCTCCTAGAGAAATCCATGGCGGGAGGCTCCATAGCCATTGGATTCAACCGCAGCACCCTGTCAAAGGCACTCGGGTGATGGGTGGCCAGGGCCATCTCTTCTGCCCCCAGGCGCTCTATGCGGTGGGGGTCCAAGTGATGTCTCGGTGGTGGACTAAACAGGGGGGGAGTGGGTGGAAAGCGCCCTTCTGCCAGGCCGGAAGCCTCTCTCGATACTGATCCTGGTATTCTTAGCAGGTTAAAGGGGTTATTGTCTGCAATATGAATCCCATGGAGAGGTGGCTGGGAAGGACATTCTGCACCTAGTCCTGAAGGGATACCAACCCGCGGGGTCAGGGGACTTCCGTGTTCGCTTTCTAAGTAGATTCTTAATCCGTGAGTGTTCTGTGCGTGTTGCAAGAGAAACCATGCACTGGTGAATGGCTGTTTGCAAGTTGTACATGTGTAGCTGCTGGGCTCATCTTTACCTGCAAAATAATACAACACCAACATCAATGTTTAATCACAGAGGAGGGCATTAGCAACTGCTTCTTTATGATTCACCTCCTGCCTTCCCTGCCCCCCAGCCCTCAACCCCACAGGCCTAAACCCTAACTGACCTATTATTGCCTGTGCCTACATTGGTGCCTGGCACATCTGGTGCCAGGCACATATTGGTGCCCAATAAATAGCTGTCCAGTCAGTCTTTCTGCCATTTCATTCAGTTGTAAGAATTTTAAATCCAATCTCCAAAGCAGAAAAATCTGGACCAAGACAAGCTTAAGAATGAGGATCCCTACATTCTAGGGAAACTCAGCAAACATCTTTGTTTCACCAGCTGTGGTTTGGGGCAAGGGACTTCATCTCTGTGCCTCCATTTCCTCATTTGTTAAGTGAGGGACTTGGACAAGGTAACCTAAGGGAAACTTCTCTGCTTCCTAAATCCCATCGTTCTATTCTCCCCTGGGTGGCAGGTGAACTTTCTAAAGAGGCAATCATTTCATAGAGACATCAAAAAAGAGAAGGTCAACTCATTACAATTCTCTATGGCCCTAGAGATGCTTTTAATCCTAGCCTGAAACACACTAATTGTTGATATTGTTAAAAATGAGAAGATACTCATAAAATAATTCCAGGAAGAGAAACTAGCAACCTTCTCACATCCCAGCCGGCGTGAGGATCAGTGAGTCCCAATCCTGGTCCCACAACACCCAACAGGGACTCCCATTTTTATCTCAAGGGATGGTGCAAAAAATCTCAAAAGAGAAATTTAATTCGGATTTAACCAACAGGCCGTATCGAATCTTTAGGAGTTGTCCCCCAGTCAAACAAATGCAAGTCTGGAGAAGTTAGGAGGAGTGGCTGGTGCCAACTTAAGCAGACACAAGCATCCTAGTTTAAGAACAGTTAAAGCAGCCAGCACCATGACGGGCAGCAGGCTGAGAAATGCTACACTATCCTCCTCCTCATTATTTTGAGAGGCTAACAACGCGAACCAAATTATACAACATCCTGCGCCCTCGGCTGAGCCTCAGCTCCAGTTGAGAAAGAAACAGAAAGATACAGTTCAGCTAGTCAACTCTTTGGCCAGTAGCCAAGCCGTCTGGAGAGGGGCCCTGCTTAAGTCACATTATTTCTCTCTCGCTGAAAAGAACCCGAGAGTGGTAAATGCCACTTTGGCAAAGAGGGGCCAACTTGACTTCACAATCATTCATTTTTGGAGATAGCTAAATTTAAATATATATATACACCAAGGGAGTAACTAACAGTTTACCAGTCAACTACAGCATTAAAAAGGGCACAAATGTTGGTGGCCAAAGGAGAAGGAGGAGAAAAATAGTTAACTTCCCAGGGATTCCAAAAAAGACAGTGTGTAAAACACAAATGAGAAATAAACTTTAGCCTGTCTTTTTAAAAGGGGGACTAGACGAGTCGCTTAAGGCCCCCAGCTAGTATATGTCAGTAACTTTTTTTAAAAGCAAAAAATCCACCATGGAGCTAAAGAGTGGGAATGAGGAAGTAATCAATTATGATTCCTCCATTTAGCAAGTCAGAAAGAAAAGCTGGCAGGGTCTTCTCAGGAGCCCCAAACACTTGCATTCCAAAACAAGCCCGCTTGCTCAAGCACTTGTCTGAATAATGGACTCCCTGCCCTGACCTTGTAATTTACTTTACAATGCATTTATAATCTCCGTCAATGTATCCCACTCCTGGGTAAATCTCTTTAACAAGATTAGATGATAAGATACCAAAATTAGGTTTCCAACATTTGCCTAATGTAGAGGGAGAAAAAAAAAAAAAAGGCAGAAAGATTTTGAAAGAAAATGCTGACATTAGGATCACATTATCTGCCTATTTTTGTTTTCCTCCTCTCTTCAAAGGGAAATAAAAAGCATCATTGGGAGTATTTTCATAAATTTTTTGTTGTTGTTGAACAATGACTGGGGTCCTAAATAGGCAGGAAAAAAACTATCTGGTTCCAACTAATGTGACCCTCCGCGGCTTTCTCCTTTGCCTCCCTAGGACTCTGTGTTATTATCATACATTTAGCCTGACAATCTGAATTGGGTAAGTAAAAAGGAGATTTGTCAGCTGAAACAAGTCCTTAACACTTTCATCAGTCCAAATGCCTTAAAATTGTATCTTAGCTTGTAATATTCTATTGAATCCCAGGACTGGACCCATAATTAGCAATGCCGGTTTCGCATGCACCGTGAATGGGATGGCGACTGGTGCGTGCTAAAGTTATATAGCACTGCGTCCGGGAGCGCACCTGTATCCTCTCCAAAAGACTTAAACGAGAAAAGTCTGTCTTATTTTGCTGCTCTGAACCTTCCTAAAATTCTGTTTTCAGAGCCAGTTGATGTGATCACTTTACAGTATATGTTCACGCTATGCTGTTACCCTCCCCTCTCATACATCAGGTCAGAGAAGATGCCATTTCATCTTATGATGAGCACACAACATACAGTTTTCACTATGGCATTTTAGTATCCTATCAACTAGATATTCTAGATCATGAGGGCAGCTAGTGTAATCATAATGTCAATGAGAGGGGCTGTTACGATTGAGACTAAAGATTACATCGAAAGAGCAGCTTTGAAACTGGTAATTATTACTAGTCCACTAATAGCAAATGATGCATTACAGTTTCACCACATAATCTGTGTTTCACTCAGCTCACGCCAGTGCACCATATTATATTACGGTGCTCACAGATTCTCAATTCCTAAACTGCAGTCATCAATAAATGTGTTACTTGCCATAATTTGTGAAATTACTTTGTTCATAACATCTTTGATGGTTTAGAAAGGCCAGAATTGATTTCCTGCGTGGCAAAATTAGGGCTACATTGATTTATTGACGTGTAAAATATAATAATATTCTTCATTTACTCTGACGAAAATCAACTTCTCAATTTGAGAGCCTCATTGGGCATTCACGGGGATTGTTTTGATTTAGAGCAATAAACTGAGACCTGGCCCCAAGCGTAGGAACTCCAGGCATCAAACGGTTAAAATCAGCTATTAGCTCACCTACCGGCTTTTATTTTATTTCTTTTTACTGTATGGGGAGGAATAACCCCATTTTTACGTTATCAGCAATGCCAAAAAGTAATGTGATCTAAGCCTCAGGATTTGGAAGAACAAGGTCTGACACCAGACCCCTGGCTCTACTATTTACCAGCTTACGGCTCTGAGCCAGTCATGTCATTTCTTTGAACCTTAGGTTTCCTATCTGTAAAGTGAGCATAAAAACAGTACCTGAAAGAATTGTGAGGCTCAGATGACAGACGTATATAAAAGCCATATGTAAACTACCAGGTCCGACGTGAATGTGAGTTTTCATTACTCCCAGGCTTGGTGAGTTAACCTAGCATGATGACTGACCATGTTGTACACCCAGAAGGGCTTCCTGAAGAAGGCTGGAATCCAGAATCCAGGCCTCAGCCCAGGCCAAGGGGAGGCCCTGGCTAGAAGGCAGCAAGAGGGGGCCACATTAGGGCCCACGACTGTGGTCCACCAGCAGGGAAGCCACAAGGTTAAGTGCTAAATGCTCTGCCAGCCAAGGGCAGCCGGTTAAGGCAGCTGAGTGACCTGGAGGTCAGCTTTGCTCGAGAGCTTTCTGGAACTCCACAACCCATTTCCACATACCTTGTCTGGTCACTCCTAAACTGGTCCTGCCAGCACGGGCACCAGCAACCTGGGCACCCTCCCTTTGCGGGAAGAGGGGGAGAAGACGTGGGCTCTGAATCAGGCTCCTAGTTTCCCACCCCTCCAATCCAACTCCCTGCCCTCAGGAGGGTCAGCGGAAGAGGGAGGCCAGCAGCCCCTGGCCACTCAGCTCCATGCTCCTCTCTACTGCCCCACTCCCTTCTTTTCCCTTCCCTCCACAGGTGGCTCTGTTCCCACGGCCCCCTGCGGGGCCCCAGGCACCCCCAGCCAAACGTGGAGCGCTCTCCCCACCCAGTCAGCATGTAGGGACTCGAAACCAAGAGTCCAACCCCCTAAACTCTCTAGAATCTGTGACCTAAGCCAGGCTTAGGCCCAGGTTGGTGTTGGGGAGCGGGTGGCAGAAGAGGTACTTTTTAACCCCTGCACCGCCCAGCCCTCAGGACTTGAGGACTTGTGAAATTCACACAATAACTCTTTGTTGCCTAGGATTACCTAGGAGTTAACAAAACAAACAACTGGCTTCAAATTTGGTCTCAGGGTGCATGCCCTGCCCTGCAGACACCATTCACAAGATGGTGAGGTCTACTTGACCTCTCCCGCCTAAAAACCAGTCCCCTCTCTAGCTGAACACCTGCATCTTGTTCTTTTCTTTCCGTGACACTTTCCCTTTCTTTTCTTCTTTCCACAGGTTAGTTTTCACATACTTTCAAAATGAACATACATTCCTTAAATAAAAATTCGATGCCACACTTCCTTTTTTTCTGGAAGCTGCTTTTTCGTGTTTGGGGTAGAATCAACCCCCACCCCCATCGGACTCTGTAGCCGTGCATGACTCATATTATCTGTTACTACATAGAAGAGCAAACTGTATTACCTTCTAGAACAACGTCTTTCAAACACGTTTTCACGAACATACAAATCTACATTTCATAAACATTTCCCCACCATAAAAGTTGGTTTGAACAAGTACTTGGAGGGTGTTAATGGTAGTGGTGGGGTGGTGGTGGAATCTTTGATTTTAAGCAACAATGCTGTGCATTTTTCTCTAAAACTAGGAGAAAAATAAGGACAAATTATATATGTATGCACATATATAATGCACCATGTATATATACAAATATACCATGTTTCAGTTCACATGTAAATGCATATACAACATGCATGAGAACAACTCTAGAGTAACTCTAAACTGACTTCTTTTGGTTCTGGCCTCTGCTAACACGTACGCCATGGAATAAACTCCAAGTCCTAAATGAGGCCATGCAAGTGAAATGTCCAGCAATAAAATGGGCCCTGAACACACAGATGGTATATGGTCACCAGCCGTGGAGCCAGATAAGACCCTGGGGCGAAGACCCCCCCCTCCCCCCAGGGATGAGCTGCTGTCAGCTCCATGTCTTCAGTGAGGAAAGAAACGAAAAAGAGGAGGGGGTCGAGTGGAGTGGGGGAGAGGGTGCCAAGTGAGTAATGGAATAATGCTGATGAGGATGCCAATCTATTTTGGAAGTAACTCCTTCCAGTACTTAAAAAGTAAGGGTAATTTCCAGAAACTCTCAACTTTATACACATGGACATTTGTAGAAAAAATAATGCTCAACTTACAAATACCCTGCGGGGCATATTCTGCACTCATCCCGGGCGTGGGGATTAGAGCTCCGTGTGCAGAACGAGGGGAGGACAGGCCCCTCCAGTGCAGAAGTTTATCTGTGAAAGAAACCCAAAATCAAGCACTAAAGCTATAAACAATGTGCATCGTAAACCACAGGATATCACATTTCAATTCCATTAAAATAGATTAACATCATTACAACAGCCTTGCAGATAGTTAACAGGCCCAAGGCCTGTATCAAAAAAAAAAAAAAACAGCGATGAAGTTATTTCCACACAATTTTGTTTTGTTTTTGATTTTGGTCTTTTTAGACAAAAGAGAAGGGGTTTTAGTTGGGGGGGGTGGTCTTTGGTTCATTTTCTTCTTTGTTATTGTTTATTGTCTTATAATAAGAGATGTATACACAGCAAGGGGGAAATTGGTAATATTAGGGGGTAGACTGGCAAAATGGAGGGGATTTATCTGCAAGGCTGGTTTACATGCATACATTTACTTAACAAGATAAGCCCAAGCAAAAAACAATATGCAAGTAGGAAATGAGTGGATCTGTGAATCATTTCTTCTAGAACAGAGAGGCCCATTCTGCCTTCCCTGACCCACTGCTCCCTCGTCCCAAGCTGTACTTATGACAGCACCTTCGGGGAAAGGGAAATCGTGGGCTGGGCCACAGTCTAGAATCGGATCAATGGAATACTCCATTTAGACACGGCTTCTTACAACACAAAGCAGTGGAGAATAAAGATTAGACTTCTGGGGTTCAAATAACTTTGGCCAAGTCCACATCTTGAGGGTAAGGAATCCTACTATTAACGTGACAAGGAGAGAACCAGCACCCAGAAAAAGTGGCCCACCTTCTCCATTCTCCCGCACTTGGTCTCTCTCTGGTGAGGAGAAATGACTTCTCACACCAGTAAACATAAATCTAGCAGTAAATCAAGCATTTCTAGCACTGAGACTTTTGTGAGAAAGGAAATATTTGGTTTGTGTGACCTGGGGATTATATGGTTTATGTGGTAAGTTCCCAGTTTTTCCAAGTCCACCTTGAGCCAACCAAGCATGGAGAGGTCAACCTTGAGATAGAGTGTAGGATCGATGGAGCAGGAGATACTCAGTATGTTCTAGAGGCTGGGAGGTTGTGATGATTGGGGGAGGAGGGAGAGAAGAAAAACAGACTTTGATGGTGAGTAAACAGAGTATGTTTTCCATTAGCTTAATATTAAGAGCACTTAAAAGTGTTGTTGTTAGACTCTAGGATAGCAGGTCTCAAGTGTAAAATACATCCTGTTCTCCTTATAGAGATTCATGCTGCCAAGAACAGCCAGGGCAGTCAGCACAAGGCTCCCTTTCATGGGGAGCCCGGTGGGTAACAATGGCGTGCGTGGTGCTTGTGCAAGATCTTATACTCGGTTGTTACCAGGCCTGCAAAGGGGGCTGCTCTCGGCAACCATCTCGAGAGGCATATCCTCCGCTCTTACCCCAAACAAAATAAATACCATAGGGTGCCTGGGTGGCTCAGATGGTTAAGCGTCTGCCTTCGGCTCACATCATGATCCCAGGGTCCTGGGATCAAGTCCCGCATCGGGCTCCCTGCTCCTTGGGAGCCTGCTTCTCCCTCTGCTTCTCTCTCTCTCTCTCTCTCTCCCCCTCTCTCTCTCCCTCTGTCTCTCATGAATAAATAAAATATTTTAAAAAATAAATAAATAAATACCACAAAATGAACCCGTGAAAAGTGCAAAGACTGGACTTAAGAAAAATAATAATAAGTATATCTTCATTCAACTGTTTATATTATAAACAGGGTATTGAGAATAGAGGGTAAAATTAACTACGGATTTAGTCATTGTGTTTTTCAACAAGAAGTCTGAGAACCCATTTTTGTACTTGCTCTTGCCTTAGCCCTTTCCTAAGTTTGTCTTGTGACCAAGATGGAAATATTTTTCTTAGGAGACCCACACAGCTGAGGTAGCTCTGTGACCCTAGCAGAAATACAGCAAGGGACCTGGACCCCTGCACAGGGATGGTCTGATTTCAAACTCCCTGCCACTTCCTCTGAGAAGAGCCATGAGGTGCCTTGATAGGCCTCCAGCAAGAAATGGGAGGGCTCTTAGCCTAACCCAGGCCTGACCGCTCGCACTTACCTTCCTTGGGCAAACCTGTCTACAAACTTGTCGGCCCCGAGCAAGCGGAGCTTCCGGGGGCAGCAGCCTGGTTCACTTTTCCACAGGGCCAGGCCACGTGGCAAAGCAAGGGCCAGTATCTGGGTATCTGGCACCACGACCCTGCTTTTGGCTTTTGAATTGTAAAAAAACCTTCGAGATCCTCAAGTCTATGCCTTCATTTTACAGATGGGGAAACTGAGGCCTTGAGAAATCAAGTGGCTGGTCCACAGCTATGCTGACGGCTAAAGTGAAGATTGGAATTAGTCTCCTGACTTCCCATCCAGTGCTCTTTTCTGGGATAGCCATCTATCTCTTCCCCTGGTTCCTGCCCAAGAAGTGCCAGTGAGGAGGGTTCTCTTTCACCTGACCCATTAAGAGAAACAACTTCTCGTAACAACCTCTTGGGAGAGAGTCCAACCCAGAGGTGTTGAGTGGGCCTTTCGAAGGATCCAAATAAACAGACTTGGCTTCAAAATTGGAAAACAACACCTGATCTGCTTCCTGAGCCTCTTAGCTACACCCTCTCCCCAACCCAGACCTCACAGCTTTCACCCTTTACCTCTGCTTCCCCTGCAGCATTGGCCAGCTGAAGAGAGACAAACTGTTCCTATCAGCTTAACAAGCTACTGACACTGTCTTTCCAAGAGACCCATCCTTGCATTTCTCTTCCTCCAGGAAGGGCGTCGAAGCAAAGGCAATGGGGAACCCCAGCTGATTCTGCAGCCTTTCCCACTGAACACATTCCCCTTGGTAAGTAGTCGACATTCTCACAGGAACTGGAAATGCTAAATTGTTAATAGCCTCCCTAGGGTTTAACTTTTTGCTGTGATGCTTTCAATTATTTCAACATGTTTTAGGCAAAGTCTCACAATGAATCTTCTTAGCATCACACTCAGCGAGCAGCTCTACCTGCCTGAACCACCCCTGGCTGAGGGTCTTTTCTCTTTCCCAGGGAGTGGTGGGCTGGAAAGTGGGCAGTTTGGCTATGTTCTCTTTAGTTTCCTTGGTGGTACTCTTAGGGCAGTGGTTCTCAAAGTGCAGACCGAGGCCCAGGGAGCCTGCTGGAAATGCAAACTCTCAGGCCCACCTCAGACTTGCTGAATAAAAACCTGGGGGTGGGGCCCATGCAGCAATCTGTGTTTAACAGCTCCTCCAGGTGATGTGTAGGCACAGTTCCAGTTTAATACTGCTGTCTTAGGGCGAGGGGAGGCATGGAAGCTGGAAGCATGTTGCTCTGGCAGAGAGCCAGAATGGCTACAAGATTGTCATCCCTTCTGCCTGGACTCACCTCCTTCAGAACAGTCAAAACCAGAGCAAGCTTGGAACATACCTAAGAATCCCTTCATGTGGAATCCCAGGTGCCACCCTTCCTCGTTCACAGGACAGAGAATAGAGCCGAGCCTTCCATCAAACAGGGAATGCTCTTTGCACAAGACAACATCCATACCAGTTTATGTCAGACAGATGGTATCCTCACCACTTCCATAAAAGCTGAAATGTTTGAGACAGCAGCTGTGGCACACGGCATGGATGGAGTAAGAACTGGACTCTGTTTCCTTGTCTGGACTCACAAATGGGATGTGTTGCCCTCTTCTGGATCAGTCTTTTCAAATGCCTGTACTCTTCTGGCAAAAGGTGTTTTAACCTTTTCTGGTTCATAAAGGTCTCGTGAGACCCAGCATTTCCACTTGGGGCCTTGGAAATGCCTTATGCATTATTAAGTTGCAATGTTTCCTTGGGCTGAATAAAAAATAATGAATCTTATTTTTCAGGTCTCATTAAAAATCTGCAAAAATTTGGAAATGGTTTTGATTTAATGTTTTACATTGGTCATTTTACATTTCTATATACAATGGGTACCAACTTTTGATGCAGAACTCTATGAGCCCTGTGGGATGTCCCTGGAATTTAAGGTCCTTAAATCAAGTTTTAGGTTTCCTCAAGAACATCTCAAAGACTCCTTTATTACTGACATGCTGTTTGTTTCTGAAATTAATCACTGGGTATGTAACGCAGCCACATTATAGTCTCCTCATCGACAAGTAATACTGCTGTCTACAAATGTGCAGAAACAGCTAAGCACAAAGCATCATTTCCAACACACTTGATAGCTGTTCTGGGTGCTCGACTTTTATCAGGTATTAAATCCCCAGGCCTCTCTAGAAGAGTATACAGACGTATAGATGTTTGAGGTTTACTACAGTGTATATGCATGCATATATATTTCCTTTCTTGAACATATGTGTTTTTTTTTAAGATTTTATTTATTTATTTGACAGAGAAAGAGAGACAATACAAGCAGGCAGAGCGGCAGGCCGAGTGAGAGGGAGAAGCAGGCTCCCCACCCAGAAGAGAGACCGGCAGGGGGGTGGGGGGGGCTCCATCCCAGGACCCCGGGATCATGACCTGAGCCAAAGCCAGTTGCTTAACCAACTGAGCCACCCAGGCACCCCTTGAACATGTATTTTTAGAAAACTTCCCTGTTTTTCCAACCAGGTAGGGCACAAAAGGAGTAGGGTTGTCCCCAAGTGGAATGGGTTACCCTAGGAAGCCATAATGTCCCATTCACTCTGGGTCTTCAAGAAAAGAATGAGTGACAACCCACCATGATGTGGAGGGAATCTCTATATTAGGTGATGCGCCAAAATAAAGGACCCTGACCCACTGTTCCAGCTCCAAAATTCTCAAATCCCCTCTTTCCCCAGCCAGTAGCCAACTTACAGACTGCCCTTCAAATGCATCCTGAAAGTTTGTACAGTTGCGGAACCAATTCCAGTTCTATCAATATTAGTGGATCTATATCACAAAAATAACAACAGTGCAGCCAGTCTGGGACAGAGCCTTTCTTTAACCGGAAAGCAAATCCACTAAATGTCTTTATAGCTCTTGACCCTCCGTTTACAAGAGATACCGGCTCCTCTCTCTCAGATTCTGTGACTTGGGGATGTGGCTCAGTGGTAGAGCATTTAACTGCAGATTCTGTGACTTATCACAGTGTTATAGAGCAAACGTTAGCTATGCCTATGTCTTGAGTCATGTCAACCTAAACTGAAAATGTGCCAGGTTTATCATCGCTAACAGACTTCTTAATTAACCTTTGGATATTGTCAAAATTGCATTCCCTTTTGTTCTAAGAAATGAGCATTTACATGAGCATTTTTTCCATCATTGTTTTTTTTTACTAGCTAAGGTTTTACCAAATTGTGATGCTCTTTAAAAAGTGTATCCTGGGGGCGCCTGGGTGGCTCAGTCGTTGGGCGTCTGCCTTCGGCTCAGGTCATGATCCCAGGGTCCCGGGATCGAGCCCCGCGTCGGGCTCCCTGCTCGGCGGGGAGTCTGCTTCTCCCTCTCCCACTCCCCTGCTTGTGTTCCCCCTCTCGCTGTGTCTCTCTCTGTCAAATAAATAAATAAAATCTTAAAAAAAAAGTGTATCCTGTATAAATGAAAGCAAGCGAGAATTCTAGAGATACCACACTTAACAGAATTTCTGTGCTGAAACTTGCTCATGACCTCTACATTCCCCGATACTTCATCAGGGACTTCCATTTCATCAATTATTCATTTAAAAACTCTTCTTTTTTGACCAGTTCTATCCTCTTATCATAGCCTTGACTATCCGAAAACTAACTTCACCTTTTGAGTTCTTACCCTAGGAATTCACTCAATGAGGGGGAGGAGAGATGAAACCTTTCATGCCCCTTTATCTATAAAAATGCAAAAAATGCAAGCTACCAATCTGTCAGGCCTAAACAAAATTTTTGGCAATCTGTGTCTTTAACATAAGCAAAGCATATAATTCAAAAAAGAAAAAAAAAAGAGCTTGCTTTTCTGAAGAATAACTAAACCAAAGACATTGTGCTCCATCTTTGTGTTGAAATGCAGATTTCCCACTAAAAGGCAAATCCTTCATTTCAAAAGGTTGAATAGGATGGTACTAAAAAAAAAAGAATTCCAGCTGGTTAAATTTAGGGTGTTGAAAAAAGTGCACTCCAATAATATTCTTTGGCTCTGGGCCCAAAGTATTTTCACATGATTGTGAATTAGATAAATTTTTATTACACTTTAAGCTTTTGCCTTAGAATGGTGGAACTTATCAAGGAGACTGGAAGGGCAGCTATATAAAGACAAATTGTCTCAGGACAGTTTTTTTTCCCTTGGTTTAACTGTGTACCTTACTATGCAAAACGTGTCACCCAGGTTAATTCCATTCATTCATTCTTTCAGGCATTCATTCGACAACTATTTACCGAGGGCCTGTGAGGCCCAAAGCAATGGACCAGCGTCTGTGGGTAACACAAAGAAAACCCAGACCCAGACTTCCCCGCAGCAGCCTTCACCTAGTAGAGAAGATAACGCCTGGACAGAAATCGCTCTACTCCCATGCAGAAAGTGTGTCATGAGAGAGCCACAGAGAAACTGCTATGGAAATTCAAAGGAAGAGAAATTGCTTCCACTTGAAAGGGAGGAGAGCAGCTTTCAGGAAGCAGTAACTTATGAACTGCACCTGGAGAGCCAAGAGGAAGGACTTTCTAGACAAAAGCAAAAGCCGGCACAGATGCTCAGCGGAGCAAAAGCCAAGGAGTGCACTGAGCAAATGGGGCCCAACAGGTAGTCACATTTAAATCAAAATATTGTACACCGATCCATTCGGTTGACAACAGAGGATCTGTTCATCTCAATAAACCCTCTGAGGAGTTCGGTGAAGTCTTCAGCTTTGACAAGTTCATACTTCCAAATATCACATTTTCTTAAAATAAGGGACACAGCCACGTGGACGCTTGTGAAACTCTTCATGAAAAGTTCATCTGTCCTGTTTTCTTCCCCCTCCTCCATTCTTCTCCCCTGATGAATGGTGGGTGGTCCGCTGAAGCAGAATTCACTGCTTTATTCCTTTAAGTCAGACAAACAAGTGTTGATAGCCACGTTCTTCTTTGCAATATTGCCTCCCTGGCTTAAATAATCTATTTCAGATGTATCATTGCCAGTTTAAGATGGGCTTGTACTTGCTGACACATTTTCAACAAATGACTGTGCAAGAAATGTGGAGATTTTCCTCCTCTGCTTTGTCTCTTCAATCATCGGCCTGACCTTCCCTCCAAATTTCCCCCCTTTCTTCTCTTCAAAGCCACAGGGAAGGGGGGGTACCCTCACCCCCTCTCCGAGCCCATATTTGAGGATTTTGTTTGTCTGGGGTGGGGTGTGCATGAGTGTGTGTGTGTGTGTGTGTGTGTGTGTGTGTGTGTGTGTGTTTGCACACATGCACATGCAGGTTTGCTTCTACCTGGGGTCTTTTTCAGGTTACTTGGGAGATGTAAGAACTACTTTTAGAGATGCCCGGGCCCATGAACCACACTGACCCTTACTCCCCAGATTCTTTTCTTCCTTTAGGACGTCAGGGACTCGCTCCTCTGGATAGGCTGCTGGCGCAAAGTCAGGAATCCAGAGTCTTCAGTCCCAACTCTGCCACTCACCAGCTGTGCATGACCTTGAGTAAATCCCTTCCCTAAGTTTTCTTGTCCTTAAAAAGAGAAGACTGGATCCGACGGATGGCTTCTCCCTCCTGTTTCCCAGGCCAGTCAGAGTTTCTTTGAGACCAGATCTAGGACAGGAGTTTGGGATGCAGTGAAGAGACCTGCTATGGGCCATCCTAAATGCTGGCCAGGATGGGCCTGTGCCCCTCGTGCCCACGAAAGGACTAGGAGGAACCTACAGGCCAGTGTGGGCTAGGTTCAGCTGCCGGCCTAATTCTTAGACTCAGAAGGTAGGCCTGGTGGTGGATTTTAGCTTCCTAGGGCACAATCTTGCCAAGCTCACCCGTCTGAGCTTCAAGGAGGAAACCTAGGTGGGTCCAGAGCCAAAGAGACTGAAGGTCACAGAGAACCAGGAAAAAACTTTCCACACACTCAGGCTAAATGTCAAGGGAAAAGGTCTCAGCTGTCCGTGCCAGACGGCCAGTGGCAAAGCTCGGCCTCATGCCAGAGCCTGGCACCCACGGCTCGTGAGGGTACACACAGGACTCTCAGGAAAGCCAGAGTCCTCTCCCAACCACCTCAAACCAGGATGGCAAGGCCCTGGGGTCCTGTGGTCCCTGCCCTCAGCCAACGTGAAGGTTTCCTGGAAAGCCATGTGTAAAGTGAGTTTCTGTAAGCAGAATCACATTTGCTCACCGACATAATTTCAGAGATGTTTCGTCACCCTTCCAGGCCCATCGAAAATTGGCAGGGCTTCTAACATTTTACCTTTTAAGTGCTTCTTCCTCCACCCCCTCCGCAACCTCTCTGTCAAGTAGTTAATGATCTGTAAACAAACACTTTAAATTCAGTGGGGGAGCTCACTATTTAAAGGAACCCTGTGGCGAAACCTTTTGAAAAGTTAACAATCTTTCTGTAATGTGAAAAATCACCCTCTAATTTATCAGTTGCCATTGATGAGATTTTGTGGGTATCAGGCTTCCTTAAGGTGGGGCTCAATGCAATACCTTTGTGGTGAGAAGGGGGCAGTGATCCAAGGAGCTGCCCTGAATTCCTTTCTGTCACCCAAACTGTCCAGCTTCCGGCAAATACACTCACAGATACCACTCACGCCCACAGGAGAAATGAAGAAAAGGACGGAAAATCATGGTCCCAACACCTGGAAAGCCTTGAAAACCACACTTGAGTTTCTCCTGACTTAAGTATTAGATGTCTGAAGAGGGTAGAATGAACATTTTGCACTAAAGGGAGGGAAGGGCATTTGGGCCAGAACATTGTGTCCAATGAGACTGACCATTTGCTCAGCAAACGTTTCATTCTGATAACACCGGCAGAGCAGAGGACTTGTCTGTCAAAGTTGGCAGAACAAGCAACTCCCAAATTACTCTGAGGAGGCCACCCCGAGCCTTTTTATCTGTGTTAATTCACGGCAAATGTAATTTATGCTTCCATTCCACCATTTTCATCAGTCTCAAGAAAATACCAGAACAAGTTTAAGAAAACTAAGCTTGGCACTTAGATAGAGATCCTTGATGTTTTCAGGTGTTCTTGGGTACTGTGGAGGAGGAAGTCGGCAGGCGGGGGCGGGGGGGGGGGATGTGTGGCAGCGGTGTCACTGGAAAGACAAGGGAGGGCAGAGGCATGGGTTGACCACCCAGGGAGCTAGAGAATTTTCTGGTCTTATCTTCCAGGACTGATCTATGCAACCATTAAAGGTAAAGGGGCCCCAAAGAATAGGCAGCCCCAGGAAGGCTGTGTCAGGCCTCCCAGGCTGGCCCTTCTTAAGGAAGGATGTCCTGGCCTCTGTGGGTAGGTTTCTCTTCTTCCCAAAGCATCCTCCTCACATTCTGGCCCTACAGTAATCCTGTGGGATGAGGGAAGGTGTTATCCTCACCTCCCCAGCAAGGAAGCAGAAGATGTCAAGAGCGTCCTGCTGCAGGTCATGCAGGCAGGGCTGGAGCTCAGAGTCCAGTCCATCTTCCCGGGGACCAAGCTTTGTCCCTTGTCAGCACTCACCTCAGGGGCCCTCGAGGTGAGCCAAGGCAGAGTGTGTTGTCTAGACACAAGTCTTAATGCCATTTACAGGCAATCACTTGCCTTCCTGACTCTATAAAGTGGTGTGTGTGTGTGTGTGTGTGTGTGTGTGTGTGTGTGTGTGTGTCTGAGGCAGTGGGGAAGCCATACTCTACAGGCCAAATGTTCTACGATAATCTTGGCCAAGAGATTCTTAGAACCAGAATTGGCCATTCTCCAGAATTAAAACCTATTATGTCCTATGGTTAATACAGAAGTGCTCAGAAATTATGAGAACTAATTTAAGGCTTCAAAGCTCTACAAACTAAAAAGAAAAAAAAAAATGGTCTAGCAGGTCAGGCTCTGACATTTCTTCAGGAACAAAACTAGGCTGCCCTCTCGCCTGAGGTGAGATTGAATCAAGGAGGGTTCTGGTCCTGTGAGGCCAGACCTCATCCCAAGGCAGCTAGTCCTTCTTTCAGAAACAGGCCTCTGCCCGCCCACAGGCTCCTCCAACTTCTGCTACTGTTCTTCCTCAGTCCCTCAGCACCTTCCCTCCTTCTGGGCACACAGCAGCCAAGCTCTGGCCTCAGCCCTAACTTCCGTGACAGAATCCCACAGAACAAGTGAGAGGTGGACACAGCCTATTTATCTGAGGCCTATTTTCTTGGCTTGCTAGTTATTTTCCTGGCTTTTTACCCAATTTCTAATCCTTCGTTTATACCACTAACCAACCTGGAAAGAATTTCCTGAATAAAAAAGAGATGCCCACATGTATCATCTGCACTCATTCAAGAGTTCCCAATCCAGCCACCGGGTGGGTGTTGCTAGCTGTTCTTGGGTTTACTAATTCTGTTGATTCAGCAAGGGTAACACCCAAAGTTATCAGACACCTCCAAGCTCTTCAAACCAAGAATGCACCAGCTCAACTCCTTTCTACCCAGTGAACAGGTTCACTTGGGAGCTCAGCTGGTGGAGACCTGGCCTCCCTGGGCAAAGGGGCCACAAGCCCCCTGTCCCTATTCCACAGGGATCAAGGGGGCATAAAGGGACCCTACGCTACAAGGCAGACCCCGGAATCCTTTTGTCTTTGGAATCTCTCTAAGACCGCGGGGGAAATGAGGTCTGAGAACATTCGCTTCCCCAGCTGCCCTCTATTTCCGGGCGGTCCCAACCTAGAGCCACCAATGTCAAGATCTCTTATGTCTACTAAGAACGGAGACACTCCACTCTCCCTAACAAGCCCCTCAGGCTGAAATCCTTTTACTTCCAGAGTCTCAACTTTTGACTGCTGGGTAGAAAGCCCCCTCTGTCACGGGCCCACAGATCTCCGCCGCCATGGTGCTCAAACCCTGTCAGGCGGTGGGGAGTGTGGACAGCAGGGCTGACGTGGTTTCAAAGAGGCCGACCAGGCAAGAACGGTCCTGTACTCCTGCCCCAGCTCTAACGCAATAAAATGTCTTTTATCAGTGTAATTCAAGGCAAAGAGTCAAGGGTCTGTCACCATTTTAAAGAGGCTTATTACATGGCCACAAAAATTTGCCTCAGGCTCAAACCTGGCATGTAAGGTATCAGCGTGGGACAGGTTCTTTTGATTTGATTTTATTTTCTTACAAAATCTGAAAATGAAACGCTTCTGTCCCTCCCTTCCACCAGCCGTTTTTTGATTTATGGGGAGGAGGAAAGAAATCTGAAGTTGACAGGTTGGGACAACTCCACTCAGCTTTCTCACTCAAAAGCTGCTTTTGTTCAACCATACTTTGCATTTATGGCCTGCGGCTCTTGGCTGACACAGGCTGGCTCCTCAGTGTGAGAGGGCCGTGGACTTCCCCGGGAGGAGGCCCCACTGAGATTACCGCCCCCCTTGCACCTAGGGCTGGGGGCACAGATGCTCACAAAGGGCCCTGGTTAGACAATGGAGGGGGATGACAAAGGCTGTGCCATTCCTCCGTCTTCAGCTCTGCATTGCATTTCTCCTGGGTCCAGGGCCCTCTGTGATCATCGTGCATCCATCGGCCCCAGTTCCTCCACTAAACTCCCAGGCTTCTGAGAACCAAGGCTGCATTGTCCACCTCTCATGGCCCGACACCATTCTGGGCAGGGAAAAGGCTCTCAATAAACACTCAAAACTTGAGTGCTGCTCAGTGGACTTTTCTTCATGTTAGAGAACTCTTTCTTCTCAATGAGCTGGCTGAAAGGAGCCAGCAGTGACCAGGGGAACCTTCCCTCCCTGAGGTCCTTGAGGTTTCTCCAGTAAATGATTCACTAACCAAGGAACCTCCGGGTCAGCCTTGACCTAGGAGATGATTATAGCCCCTTGAAAGTGGATGCTGGCCCGTCAGTTCACTGTACAATTTTGGCAATCTGTAATTGTGTATTTACTCAATGGTTGTTATGGACAATCAGGTTAATAATTCACCTTCCAAATGCCGTATAATTACAGTTAGAAGAGTTACAATAGATGTCAAATTTTCTTAAGTCTTCTGATGAACTGGCCCCAATTACCTAATCTGGGTCCCTTTCCTTTCCCTCTCTCAATTTTTTTTTTTTTTTTTTAGTAATCTCCCACACTTTCCTCTATTCTCATCCCCCACCTACACCCCTATCTTTCTGCCCCAAGAGAAAGAACAGTGTGAAGTTCTTCAGTTCAAATAATTCTATTTAGAACCCATGGTTTTGCTCCACTAAAAGGGCTTAAAAACAAGCTAGGAAGCTGGCCATGGAAGGTGCAGAAAAGGTTGATGGGCTGGTCTCAGCTGCCTCCCTGCCTCAGATGCAGGAGAACACCTGCAGCCACCCACACCTCATCCCCCAGGAGTTGCACCATATCCTGGCGTGGCCCCGGGGAGGCCTGGGAAAGAAAGAATGCAAAGGCCTGCCGTGCTCCGTGAGGCCCCGGCTCCGCAGTCCATGGCCTGGTAAGGGCCCTGGCGTGTGACACCATGGCCATGGGCTTGGGACACAGCCCCACAGATTCTCTGCCCACCCACCGGCCCAGGCCCCCACCTCTGCTTGGGATACGGCAGGGGGCGCGAAGAGAGAAATGTACACCCTTAAAAATAGAGCAGGAATCCCAAGAATGGTGCAGGCGTTCAGAACCCAGGGCTTCCTCTCCATCACTCAAGAACTAAACCAGGCCCTTTGCACCTTTGTTCTGTGGCTTTAATACACTACACCTCACCCACCACAAGCAGATAACCCCCTTTCAAGGGTCAAAGCAATATCTGTCCCCCCCACAAAAGGGCAGTGTGGTCAGCTGACCTGGGTCACCTTGGGCTGGGACTGCAGGCCACACACTGCAGGGCCTGGCAGGGACACCCAGGCAAGGCCAAGGTCCTGGAGCACAGCCAGTGAGGGAGGAGAGGGGATGAAGGTGACAAGCCTGTCCACTGCCAGCTCCTGGGCCAACACTGACTGCAGCACGGACAGTGTGTCTTCTCCATTTCAATGGGTTGTGACTTCTTTAAAGGTTTTTTTTTTTGGTGTTTTTTTTTTTTTTGGATGTTTCCTTCCTCCCTCCCTCCCGTCCTTCTCTCCTTCCTTCAAGTAGGCTCCACGCCCTTCACAGAGCTCAATGCAGGGCTCGAACTCACAACTGCGAGATTAAGACCTGAACCAAGATTAAGAGTGGGACACTCAGGGCGCCTGCGTGGCTCAGTCGTTAAGCATCCACCTTCAGCTCAGGTCATGATCCCAGGGTCCTGGGATCGAGCCCTGCATCGGGCTCCCTCTCCCACTCCCCCTGCTTGTGTTCCCTCTCCCGCTGTGTCTCTCTGTCAAATAAATAGATAAAATCTTGAAAAAGAAAGAAAAAAAGAAAGAAAGAAAGAAAGAAAGAAAGAAAGAAAGAAAGAAAGAAAGAAAGAAAGAAAGAAAGAAAGAGAGTGGAACACTCAATGACTGAGCCACCCAGGCACCCTGAGATTAATTTCTTAACAGACCCCCCACCCCCGTACATTTTATGTTAGTGTGGGAGAGCCTTTTGACCACCAATATGGAGACGTAAGAGCTCATCACGCTGTGTAGGAAGTGAACTGGGGAAAAAAACCCTCCCAGCCAGCCCACCATGTTCTCTAACTCACGAAACCCACCTAGATACAGAGACAGTCCCTGCAACCTCTAGTCAGTTGTAAGAATGGGGAGGGACTAAGGTTTCCCAGCTGAGGGCTTGGCTGTCACTTTCAGATCAAACATTCTACCCATCAGAGGCACTCCTGATGCCCAGAAATGGGGTCAGACTATTAAGGGGGAAATTTCTATACATTTGGGACCATTGGGTTTAGTTGGGTTGGAGTTTTTTTGTTGTTTGTTCAGGTTGTGGTCTCTTTTCCTACATAAATAAATAAATTTGAAGCTGTATTTGTTTCCTGTTCGTGGAACGGACAGAAGGAGGGTGTGCGGTGGAGGAGGTGTGTGGGGAGTAGACTGATAGATGGAGCAGGGCCGAGAATATCCGGAATTGGAGAAAAGTGAGAAATGGAGCTTTTTCTTGGCTTCCAAACAGTTGTAATTTCTACTGCCACTGCTTAGATCCTGGGCACCAGGCAGAGAGAGTGGGAAAGGGGCATGTGACAACTTTGCCACAAATCAGGATTTGGCATTTAAATCCACAGGAAGCAAGAAGAATAGAGGGACTTCTTATTTATAGATTTGCAGATGAATTGAATGAGATAACCAAAACGCACTTCTCGTGTATCTGAAGGAGCAATTCCATTTTCAGACTTGGAAAGTTTCCCATAATTGAGGATCACCTGACCCCAGCAGCATGTTGCATCCCAAGGTTAAGATCAGCTTCCTGAAAACCGGGCAGAAGACTGCTGCTTTGGTGGTAGCTCAACAATCGTACTTTGAAGGACAGGTTGGTACCACACTACATTTAACTGGATTCAGTTCATCTGATTATACAGTGCCTTGCTTTCTGGAATATGTAATCATCTCTTTCTGATGACATTTTAAATATCTAACTAGACAAATAATTGCAGCAATAATTGATAGCAGAGTCAAGCTGGAAGATCACTGATTGGCAGAGTCCCCACTGAAACAAATCTTTCTTTCAAACATTACAGGAATGATGTTTAAATCTAACTTTCACTGATAAATGCTCAAAATCTGATTTACTGATAAAGACACTACAAGAAAACCTGCACTTCAGCCTGTGATTACTTTGTAAGCTGTTTGAGAAGAATCAGGCAGCGTGATTTACGTTATTTTATTTCCCATGAATAATTGCAAGGATGGTGTGGGTAGTTTGGGGGGAATCCACACAAGCCAAAGAACTGATGGCCCTCTCCTCCTCTAAAGTATATCCTGTGGTACAGAAATGGTCTTGCAAGGGTAGCACCCACAAAGGAAGGCACCCAAATGATCCACGCCACTCGGGCCTCTGAAAGCTGCTTTAAATCAATGCCTCACACTGGGATTCAAATCCCCCAGCCCTGTGCAAAGAGCCCCGGACAGGGTCAGGAGGACTGAGCTCAGATGAACCCCAAGCGAGCTCAGGCAAGTCCCCAGGTACAGCTGTAGTCTCCACCAGCCCCTAGTCTGTTTCTCTGTCCAAGGGACACCCCTAATCAATTGCCGTCCGTATTATGTGTTTTGATTTTAATGTTCAAGTTGTTACAGTTTGGGGCCCCACTTTCAAAAATTCAGACCCCGCAGAATACGCGATGGTCAGAAATAACTCACAGACGATTATTGTCTCCGGGAAACATCAAATGAACTGAGCTGGCCTATTAGCAGACACAGATTACAGTAAGGAGAATCTAAAACAGAAGATGTATCTGAATGCTTCGGCTAGCAACAAAGGCAAGAATTCAGGGATGGGATCTGAGCATTTGCCCAAAGCACTCGCGTGAGAATTTCTTTTCATTCTCCCCCCCACCTTTTCTTTCCTTCTTGTTCTTTCTTTCTTCCCTTCCTTCTTTCTTTCTTCCTTTTCAGGGAGGGGAGTGGCTTTTTTTCTCCCCTTTAAACTGAACCATTATAAGCAAGTTCATCTCATAGCTTCTGTTAAAAATCAGAAGCTTGTTAGATGTAATGATTATCTGAGCCGTGACACTTACCGCATCTGAGGGGGCTTGTCGAACAGCTTTACTCTAATTTAGAGCTCCCCTGTTAATTAGAAAGCTCTCAGATTTTCTGCAAATGCAGGTCACTATCGACAGCTCATGCTTTTGATGCTTTGCCTGTGACAGTTCCAGGAGCTGGCAGGGTTGTCCAAACTGACAGTGTCAGAAAATTTAGTCACCATGGCCGCTTTGCAGGAAGTTACATGCAAGGTGACTGTCCCCACACAGTGTTTCCCCACAGCCAACAAGCCTGATGAAATCTGCATTCACATTCAGCTAAAAATAGCTCAAATTTCGATCTTCTTTTCCACCTGCCTCTTCGCCTTCTCTCTTCCCCTTTCCCTTCTCTTTTCCACCTCTCATGTCTCTTCCTTCCATCCTCTCTCCAGCATCTCCCTTTTGTCACCTTCCATCCCGTTACCCCCAACACACACACACACACACACACACACACACACACACACACACACACACACACATCAGGGTCTTCTGCTATTGAGAACGGTCACATTCGCAGAAAGGGAAGTAGGTTTTACAGATAAACCAGGTTGCTTTTTATTGAAACAGCAGTGATTGTGGAACAGAAACTCCCCCGCCCCCCGGACTTCTTTAAAAAAAAAAAAAATTTCCTATTTTTTTGCGCTGGTCAGCAGCTGCACCTGGTGAGGTGGAGGTCAAGTCTATACTTCCAGGCTGGCTCACATGTAAGCGAAGGGGGACCTTGGAGGGGGAGGAAAAAAAGAGGGGGAAGGAAGGAAAGGTTAACAACTCAAGCAAGAATGCATATGGGGCGGAGGTTTTCTGCCCTGATCACCCTTCCAATGAAAGACCTCAAAATTACAGGCATTCTCACTTAGGAATAGCTCCTTATGGGATATGTGCTGGGGTGGACAGGAGGATGGGGGATGTGTCCATGGCCGTGCATATGCACATTTGTGTATTTCATCAAATTCATCTAGATGTCATCACGTTTAGGCCAGAAGGAAATGCTCTGTGGCACTTGCCTAAGACTTGGCCAACAAAGAGACCAGTATTTAAGGCAAAATAGGCAATATAAAAACTATTTGCACACCCCCACCAAGAACAAGGGACAGCTCTGAAAAAACAAGCTATCCCTTGCTGCCATAGTTCCCACATTGACTCCAAGTTTGATACTGAACCCAAATCCCTAAGAAGACCCAGCTCTTCCTTGAGGTCCTGCAAACAAACACACGCAGCTGAGGGTAATGGGAGCCTGGCTTTGCAAGTTGCCAGCTTCTGAAATGCAATGGGACAGGATGGGATGGGATGCCACAGGCCAGACTGATGAATTCACACAACCCCAGAATTAGCTAAAGTCACAGCGACCCGGCAGGGTGGAGCAAGGCGACCCCAGCAAGATTCCCAAGGACAGCATCCTCAACAGCCACAGTGGGCCGCTAACCCCAAAGGGGCCCATGCCTCCACCCACATCCTGCTGCTGTCGGGCTGGCCATCGGCTTCCAGACACCAGTCCCAGGAAAACCCTCAGTGCCTTTAAAGCCAACTAACAAAACAGGATCGTGTGAGCCCGGGCAGAATTCCCTATTCAGTTAAGATACTGCCTGGGAGGAAAAACTAAGAAAAAACCTAGACCCAGAAAATACGTGGAAAGTGGCAAAAACCAATCGACTCAAAAGACGAACCCTTCATCCAACGTCACCAAGCTGCCGACTATGAGGCTCCTAGGAAGCTGTCCCAGCAACCTAGAAATAAGAAACAACACTTGCTATTCTGAGCTGAGAAGTGAAGTTGCCTTCCACTCGGGACTCTCAAACATGGTCTATAAATACCAGCACCACCCCTTGTGAGCCACGGGCTGAGCTCAACCCAGAGAAGGCAAGTGTTTCCCTAAGGTCACACAGCAATTCCAGGCCTTCCAGACAAACTCCCTCGCCCAACAGATGGCTTTGTCTTCTCTTGGGAAATAGATATTGCTACATCCGATCCCCATTTTCAACAGGAAGGCTAGGGAATGAGGCTGCACATTTTAGCATTTCCTCTACTTTCTCCAACTTTCTGCTCCCCACCTCCACCCCCCACCCCCGGCAACACACAAGGTCTGTTTAGTATTTTTAGGGCTCTATTTCCATATCTCTCCAAAGTTTCTGACACTCCCGTCTGTTAGCAGGTGAACAGGATAGGACAGAAGCAAGCTGTTCTCCATTCTGAAGTGGATTTGACAAAAAGGCTGCTGAAGGTCAAGACATCCTGGGGATGCTGGTACTGGGGCTTTCAGGGTCATTGCTCTGCAGGTGGACCTTGGCTCATTTCCAGAGAATGACTTGTGGTCTGCTCTCTCCCCCATACATCAAATCAAGACACCAACGACAGCTCTACTGGCCCACACTGCCCACCTCCCCTTTGGCAACCATGACTTCTTCTCACACAGTGGAAGAGATGGGGTGGCAAACACTGACGGTTCACCTGATGCACACATGTGTAGTTAAGTACTGAAGCGAGAAATTCAAGAAACCTCTACTCACCCTACACACACACACACACACACACACACACACACACACACACATTTTAAGAAATAATTTCTAAAGACCTACCTGTCTACAGTACATCTGGCCTGGAAAAGCCTTGAAATTGTCCCTTTCTACAAATCACAAGCCCTGTGGTGGCCTGAGGTCCTCAGGCTTTGAAATCAATAATGCACAGAAGTGGGCAGCATGATGGATTAGCTGGCAGATGATTATCAGACACACGGAAGCTCCACCTCAACATCAGGATTAGGACTGAAATTTCTTTCAGGAAGAACCTGACACCATTAGACAGTTGACCAAGGCATCATGGGGTGACAGCCAAGGCGCTGGTACTCATGGAACGACCGCATCCCTTGACCGGATGTTTCCACTCCATGGCCCCGTGAATGCCCCTCACGGGCAGACTGGGAGTGACCCCATCTCTGAAACCCGGGCGCTGCTCTGCCCGCTACTCACTCCCCCTTTCATGTTTTCGCCCTTTCCCTGCTAACAGCAATGGAATCAGAACAAATGAATATTTCATTTCGAGATTCTAGTCTATCAGAATCAAAAAGACTCAGGACATTCAAAGCCAGGGCAAATATCCCTCCTATAAATGGAACTTCTCTCTTTAGACGGTCCACAGTCCACATTTCTGTGAACAGTGAGTCTCCCGGCCCTCCGTCCGCTATTTGCCACGGAGCAGCAGGGGGAACACCAGCACTACACCTCTAAGTGTGTGAAGGTCTAACCTTTTACCCATGTAATGATCTACTTAATATAATATTTTGTCTTTAATCAGAAAAAGAGTAGAATAATTTGATATCCCATAAAACTCTCTAACCTATATTTTGCAAGTCAATTAGCCAGTCCTTTCGCGTTAATGTCAGCACATCCCAGGCTGCACCTCCAGTCAGGCTTTTGGGTGTCTGCAGCCCGCATGCCACACACCAAGAGCATAAGGAAAACACTCCGGAGGGAGGCCGTGCAGTGGGCAGTTACTGTTTCGTCATCTGAATGGAGACTGGGAAATCATCTCCTCAAATGGAGATTATCTTCCCTTGGGATCCTTCTGGAGAGCTATAAATAATAGAACACACTATTCAACATTATATATTAAAAAACGAATACAGAATCAGATCAAGGAAAGACTAAGTGATAACTATGATAAAATCCAAAGCTAAAAAATAAAAAGCAAAAAAACAAAAAACAAAAAACAAAGAGGTATGAGAAAGAAGTGTTAGCTGGCGCCCCTTAAATTTAGCCCTCTTCTTGGGCAGCCAAGCTAGGCTGAATAAGGGTGCTTGGGTAACCATTTCTCACTCCCTTATTTAGGTGCAATGGAGTACAAAAAGCAAGAGGCTTAATTTTAATGGAGCCATCTCTCCATCAACTAGTCTACCTACAGAAGCTGCAGAAAGGTGAAGACTGGAAATTTATGAAAGTTTTATGCAAAATCTGGATACTAGTCTGGTCCCAATATATAAAGAGGAACATGGACATGTGGAACAAACCCAAAATACGAATGTTCCCAACTCCAGCTGTCCCATAACATCTGCCTCTAAATGTCCTATGACTCAGTTTCCCATTTCTAAAATGGAATCTTCTCACCAAGTCTGGGAAAACATTATGAGAAACAACTGGATTTTAAATTCTTAGATAGAGCCCTGTTTTTGCTCTTACTTTTGACCTGGTTTTGAAAACACAATAATAATACTTATCAGGAGTTCTCATTATGCAGAAACATGAACATTATCCTGGAAGAGTATGTCTCATTAGCTGTTAAAAGAGAATGTTTCTTTCTTTCCTTCTAGGAACATGACGAGTGAATCTGGCTATTTCGTCAAAGCTTGTAAAAGACACCTGAGTCATCATTTTAACTGAGCAATTTCTCCAAGAATTCAGCCTATGGGATGGGAAAAGAGCCGTCTCTGTGGTGTGCTGGGGAATGCCACTGTGCTCTCTCTGATTCCTCTCCTCTGTCCTTGGCAATCCAGTTACGATTTGACAGCATTTAAAGATGACAGTACTTGGGGTAATAGGACAATGCAGTAACAGGATTACAGCAAATGTGAAAGAAAGGACACACAGAGGTACTGTCATTTAGGTAATGTCATCTATGATCAGTTTTTGTTCATTTTTTGCTGACACAGAAGTCAGTATCACTTATACAATTCACAGCCCTAAACCCTGTTAGGGCTGTAAATAGTTTGCTCCCCCGATGAAAGGAAACACCAATTATACGGCAAGGGGACTCAGTAAAACTTCCTAGCTTTGGTTGATGTGACAACAAAAATTAAAAAAAAAATTCAAACCAATAGCCAAAGATTCAAAAACAGCCTGAAGTCACTACCACCCAAAATGAATTTATCCTCAAAGAAAGAAGAAAAGATTACTGTCAGTTATAAAACAATAGGTGGCCATGAAGTTTCTGAAGGATGTCTCAGCCCCCAACGACACTGTTGCTTTAGAGAGTTTGGGGAAGATAAAGTGGAAACACCTCACTAAATTCACATTGGGGGAGCGGTCAACACTGGTCTACCAGCCAATAGGGTCCTTGCCAGTCCCTTACACTATTTCTCATTCCATTTCCTTTATGTCATTTTGCCCACAGCACATCCAAATCCACATAATACCAGCCTTTGGAAGTCAGTTCTACTCTACTTTCCAATTAATTTCTGCCACTGTGAGTTTTTCCCCAAAGCCACCAATTCTCCTAGAAGCTGTTATTCCTTTACAGTGAACACACAGCTGCCCTGTCTGCCATTAAAATGGCTTCCTCATTGTCCAGGACAAGGAGCCATGCTGCATGCCAAATGACCAACCACAAACAAAAAATGCTTGTTTGACTAACACTTGTTTCAAAAGAAAATTCTGCCTGCAGGAAGAAGTACCAAAAAAGGTGGCTGAAGAGATGTTCTGATCATTTCAAATCCAAACAGAGGTGAGTTCTCCTCCCGAATATTCTGGGCTCATTAGGGTCTATGCTTTGTTTGACTTTCTGTGCTTCCCTGGCTAATCTCCTGAGCCCACAGACCTTCTTTCCTTTCCAAATGCCTATCTACCACCCCTTTTCTCAACTTTCCTCTTACTCCATCCAAAAAAGTTCTTTAAATTCAGGCTAGCTCACTGATGCCCAAAGGAGGAAGATGCTATTAAAGAGAGTTCAGAAGGATAGGGATTTTAGTGCCTGCCTTGTTTCCTCACATCTGAATGATAAATGCCATCATGGAAAACGTCCATGCCCTGAACAATTCCTCAAAATGGATGGTCTGGAGGAGAGGGACAAGAGAATCATGTGGAAGCTGATGGGCCTTTGCCTTTGCTTCCAAACTCCATTCCTGTCAACTCTCCATCCATGATGTGGGCAAAATGAAAACTTCCCAAGACCTAAATGATTCTATACATTGAGAACAGATCCATTTGCTCGTATCCTACAATGTTTGGTTCCACCCTGCTTGTGAAAGGAAACCCTACCGTCAACCAGCTCCATCCTTGAGAACATATATATTGACAAAGAAGGAGAACTCAGCATGAAGGACATTATAGAGAGAATTCCAACAACCTGCCCATCCCACCCCTGGGCAGAATCCTCCATTTATGTCTACTAGAATGCTGCCTTCATCCTCTGCTCAGAACGATCTGACAGCCTCCCATGGTCAACAGGATATGGTCTAGCTCCTTAAGCCACCATTCAGAGCTCCATAACCCAGGCTGACACTTCTATTCTAGGCTTAGCTTCCTCTCTGCACCAGTGAAAATACTCTGCTCAAGTGCAAAATCCCTTCCATTCTCATTTCCTTTCTGGCTTTTCTTCTTCCTCTCTGACTTCCTGGAATCTGGCCCATGTTTCAAGGCCCAGCTAAAGGCCTTCGAGTCACCTTAGCATAAGAATCAATCTCTTCCTTCTCCAGCCTCACTGCCTGCACCACCTTGGACTCATATATCCAGTCCTTACATCACTGGTTATCTCTCCATGCCTCTACTTAATTCCTTGTCTTCTCAAAGCACTTCTTAAGTGCAGGGACCCTGGCCTCTACTTATTTTAATTTTATTTCAAAGTACCTGGCACAGCATGTGATATATGATAAACACATATCTAGGAATTCAACAAATAATGCTTAAATAACTGATTTACCTCCTAAAAGGGAAGTTATTTTTTCCAAATATCATTTCTGTGCATAATGGTAATTTTAACCATCTCTGTACCCACCAACAGTTCCCTTCTGATATCTGCTTGAACGTCCAGATAAAAAAAAGGCAAGTGGCAGTAACACGTTATGCTACACAAAGATTAGCATTAATATCCACCCTCTTTAAACAGCCACCCCACACCCTGGAGAAGAGCAGAAGTGAAGTTCGTGTGCTGACCAGAGCGTTTGCCAGGCCCATTGAGTCTGGCTGTCAGAGGTACCAAAAATAACATCTTTTCAATGTGAAAAACCAGCTTGAAGGTTGTGCAACTCTCTGGCCATGTTTTTTTTTTTTTTTTTCCTAAAGTAAACTCTACCTCCCAACATGGGGCTCAAACTTATGACCCCAAGATCAAGAGACACATGCTCTACCAACTGAGCCAGCGAGACACCGCACTCTCTAGCTGTATTTTAACCATGGTCATCTGCAAAGGAGTAAGGCTCAGCAAAAAGCTAAGTTCCAAAAACATAGTTTTAATATGACTTTAAATCCAGCATCACTAAAAAGGACTTCATTTTGATGCCAGAGAGCAGCAAACATGGACATTCTTGGCCCCCTTTAGCCACTGTGTGGTAAAGGGGAGGCCTAGCAAAAACTAAGGTAGCAGCTAATGTAACTATTATTTGAAATGTGGCCAGTAACTCTCCAGGCTGGGCAGCCTGTTCATATCAAAGTGCCGTGGGCATCCCCCCCTCCACCCTGACAGCCAAGACCCAGAGTCAGGCCACGTGGCCAGGTGGGACCCAACACTATGTATGCATGGAGGTATTCCGTGTTAAGGACCCAAATCTACACAGCCTTAGCACCAAGCTGGGTTCAGAAAACATACTCCAGGGGCGCCTAGGTGGCTCAGTCATTAAGCATCTGCCTTCGGCTCAGGTCATGATCCCAGGGTCCTGGGATCGAGCCCTGCATCAGGCTCTCTGCTCCGCGGGGAGCCTGCTTCTCCCTCTCCCTCTTCCACTCCCCCTGCTTGTGTTCTCTCTCTCACTGTGTCTCTGTCAAATAAATAAATAAAATCTTAAAAAAAAAAAAAGATTTAAAAAAAGAAAACATACTCCATACAGGTCTGCCAATAAATGAGTAAAGTTCCAATATCACATTTATGCTCACTACCTTGGAAACTCTGCCTGAGACACAAATTTGGAGAGAAAGATGAATATGAAAAACAAATAAAAATTTTCACTTTACAGGAATTCCCCAATTACACAGCTGGGATCTTCACCCAAAGAGAAGATATTATCAATGAATTAAGACCGACTCAGGTGCCCTCTCCCCTTTTTATTTATTAAAGCCCAGTGGAATTCTAGGCAATAAACACCCTTCCTTTACTTTCTCCTTCCCTGACAGACACACAAGTGCTCATGCATTTCTCACACAGGTCCACATGCTCTGCTTGTGGCGGATGACACCATCTCAGCCTGCCTCTGTCTCTCTCCCAGTCATTCCCAACTTCTGTGAAATCTCCTCAGAATCCAAAGAACATTCCGAGTTCTAGAAAATGTGCTTTGGTGCCCCACTCAGAGACGGCTTGAGTCTTGAGAAGATGCAAACAGTTAAAGACTTAGAGAGAGACGGACAGCCTTCCATGCTGGTCCAACTCAAGTGGTTCGTTTTTATTTTTCATCTTTATTGAGGCATAATTTACATATAATAAAAGTCACTCATTTTAAGTGTACAGTTTAGTGAATTTTGCCCATGGTATACAGTTGTCTCACCACCACCAAAATCAATATGGAGAACATTTCCATCACTCTGAAAAGTTTCCTCATGCCCCTCTTTGTAGTCAGTCTTCTCCCCTAATTCTCTGACCTCTTTTAATCATTGATCTACTTCTTGTCACTATAGTTTTGATTTTTCTAGAAATTCATATAAACGGAATCAAACCATATGCCACTTTTTTTTTTCTTTTTAAGTAGGCTCCATGCCCAACGTGGGGCTTGAACTCAGGGACCTGGGATCAAGAGCTGCATGCTCTGCTGGCTGAGCCAGCCAGGCGTCCCAACATGTCACCTTTTGTGTTTAATTTCTTTCACTGAGCAGAATGATGCAGAGACTCCATGTTTTTGAAATGTATTACTATTTCATTCTTATACTGAGTGTTCCATTGTATGGCTGTACCATAATTTATCCATTCACCTACTGAAAGACATTTGGGTTGTTACCACTTTTTGACTATTAAAAACAACGCTATAATGAACATTTATGTATGTGTTTGTATGAATGTATGTCTTCATTTCTCTTAGGTAAATACCTAGGGCAACTCAAGTTTTGAGAACACAGAAAAGGTTTTGAATTTAAGAGTCCAGGGAGCCCCCATTTTGTCACCCTTCAGCTAGCCCCACCTCTACCCCACTCCCCTGGGAGTTCAGCTCCAAAGCCTGTATCCCAGCCATCTGTTTGGTTCAATTACCAAATGTCACTTTATTCTAAGCAGAAACCTCTCCACTACCCTAAGGAAGTGATAGAAAGAGACCTCCAAACCTTTTTATAATGGGCATTCAGAGGCCCCTTCTGAGTAGGGGTAACTATTAAATGTGGTGTTGAGTGGCCTAAGAGCCCCCCACTAGGTCAGAGAAGGAGACGGTTGACCTCCCCCATTAGCTGTATAGTTGAACAGCAGCCAAGGGTTCTAGAGATAACTTCTACCTTGCCAAAGGCCTTGGGAAGAAAGACAACATCAAGGCCTCTCTCAGACAACAGCCCAGGGGGAAACAGCTGCCGCCCAGTGCTGTGGACAGCAGAGAGCCAGAGGAGGAAATGAAGATTCGCCCTCTTCACCCCTCCCCCACTCTCCTCAGCTGTAACAGGGCAGGGCTGGGGGAAAATGGGTGAACAGGAAGCAGAAGGATACATGAAGGAGCTAGAGCCTCACAAGAGGAGCCACAGCGGCCCCAGGCAGTGGCAGAAGCAGATTAAGGGAAGACATGGGGGAATGGTGGGGGGGCGGGAAGTGGACAAGATGGGGCAGTCATCTTAAATAGACAAGAACTCAAGAAGAAGAAGCTGAAGAAAACAGAACAAAGACTGCTACTGGCAATATTTATTCTCAATAAACTAAGAAAGAGAAAATGAAGCCCCATGAGTGACGCATACCTACATTACTTAAGACACCTGTGCAAATCCTTATTCCTGGGGCAACAGATCCATTAGCTAAATAGACTGAGGAAGTGTGAGGTGGGGAGATGGTGGTGCTGACAGAATGGTATGGGGTAGTGGAAGACATGGGGCCAGGAGCTGGGAGTCCTGGCTCCTCATCTGTTCATTGCCACTACTTGGCCAGGTGACCATGCCTGGCCTTGTCACCTCTCTGGAAACCCAGTCACCCCACTGTAAACAAGGAGGTTGGAAAAAATGATCTCTAAGTCCTTAATGTCTTATCAATCTCATGCCATATTTGCAGAGACAGGAGTATGGGGAGAGGACAGTGAAAATGGCCCTAGCTGAGATGAAATATCAAAAGGGAGGAGAAGTGTTCATTCCAACTACCTAACCTCCATTGATTGGTAAAGCCAGACTTGGGAAGATAGATGCTGGTTCTGTGATGACAAATAATTCCTGGCTTATGGTGTTGCACCACCACACTGCATTTCTTCAGCGAGAATAAAAAAATGACTCATCTGAAAAATGGGAATAATAATAGCATTTGCTTCATAGAGTTTCTATGGAAATAAAATGAGTTACTATTTGGGAAGTACTTACAACAGAGTAAGTGCTTTCTGAAATAAAACACAGACCTCCTGGTATTTATTAGTTACACCTCAGCAGAAATGAGGTCATCAGCCCCTTTCCCAAGGGTAATAGAAAGGGAAGAGGGAGAGAACAGAGGAAAGGATGTGAGATTGGGTGTGTGTGTGTGGGGGGGGGTCATTTGGGAATGCAGAGTAGCTGGAACCTGATAGGTACCTATATATGCAAGTTGGATGGACAGAGACAGACAGAGGAAAAATGAATGGATAGTGACGAGATGGGGGGGCAGGTCTTAACCTCCTTTACAATTTTAGGAGGGATGATCTAGTCCACACGGCAATGCATACAAATAATTTTATTCCCATTGAGAAATAAAATCTAACCTTCTACCAACAAGAGAGTCTTCTGAAAGTGGCCACCTGAGCAAACAAACAGCCACAGACCAGGAGATCTACCACTCCTCTTCCACCCCACCCTTACCCCCACCCCAGTCGGAGGCCAAACCCTTCCTTGGGGCCTTTGATAAAAGCAACTGTTAGCTTGCACCAGACCAATTCTTACAGTTGTGTTGACCCTGGTGTGCTCTAAGGGGGGGGTGCCATATCTCTTTTCTGGCCAATACTGGGACTACTCTGCACCAGCACCAGCTTCCTGTTCTTACTTATGCACCTGGAGCACACCAGCTATGTATCTCTTCTCAGTCACATCACTCTAGATAACTTCCAAGTCCTGCCTAGCGTCCTCTCTTCTCATGGCATGACTCATCCATCAGTACCTCAAAGTAGGACCCCCGAGACATGAGTCCAGTTCGGCCAGTGGAAGCAGTCAGGTTGTCTTTCAGGTTGGGGTGCAGACATTATGTGTCTGATGTGGCCCCTGTGGTTTGAGAATTTGGGACTTACCTGCAAGTAAAAATGTTCCAAAGGGACTTTCCACTGGCACACAGACATAAAAGATGCTTGGCAAACTCCAAGTCCTTTCCTGCTCAGGAACAGGCAATTCGATACTCTTCCCCCAAACCCGCAACTGTGGGAGCCCGGGGCAGAGGTGGCGCACCACACCCTCCACGCTCTACGTGGTACTACCGTCTCTCTGGCGGTCTCCACAGTACAAGGACATTTTCATTCTTCTTTGAATGTTTTTTGGAACACCTAAGAAACATGCTACAGAGCTGGGAAAGATTGCCAGAAAAGGGAGGAACAAACTAGAGAAGGAGGCCAGGGCCACCCTCATATGTGAAAACTTGATTGATGATGAAGGCTTTTAGGACAACAGGAGGAGGGATGAATGAAAAGTACGCATCTATGAGGAAACAGATGGGGAACATACACTTGTTCACGAAATCCCAGAATACTAGGACCATGGAGGGCCCCTGGAAGCTGGGCGAACAGATTATGACCTCTACAGTGGAAGGCCAATAAAGCCGTTTAGAGAATGCCTTGCCTGGCAAGGTGGTGCGGACTGCCACAGACAGGGGAAAGGCCGAGAGCTGACCATCCCAAAGGGGTTCCCAAAGGGGCCAGCGGCTAGCCCTGCGACGCAAGTGTCGAGGCCACAACCAGGAGCTCTTGGAAACCATTTCCCAGGCAGACAGAGTTGGTGCTGACCATCTGATGACAGGTCGGCTGTTGTCCTCTGCTGGGCTCCGCACACGTGGCCAAAGTGAGCTCAGAGAGGCAGCAAGCGGGAGAGCGGGAAGGGAGAAGGAGGATGGCCACCTTGCACTCTGCCACTGGTTCAAGACACAGATTTGAGCCAGCTACCTCTTCTGGAAGAGCCTGCTGAGTACATCTCTTCTCTCCTGTATGACCCTCTCTCCTCACCACCTTCTCACTCCCACCATCCATCAGGGACCTGGGCCATTCTGGAGTGCCAACTCCAAATGAAATTCCGGGACAGCCAACCCTCTGCATTCCAACGGGAGCCATGATCCCAGGAGGAGTCTTAGGCCAAGTCCTTCCTCAAACCTCCCTCACCATATGCCATAGCAGGAGTCCTGAAAAGTAGTATGTACACGGAATTTTTGTAAAGCATGGCCCACTCTCCGATCAACAATGTATAAGAGGTGAAGAAACACAACTTAGCACTTGATTTCTGCCTCCATGACAGTGTCTTCATGGTTAGTTCACCAGAGGTCTCTGCTTCCAAAGGGACTATAAGTTCTCAGAGGGCAGGAAGCATGCCCCCTACTTCTCTCCCAACACTGAGTGCACAGAATGCTTAGCAGACACACGGTGGCCAGCAGATTCTAACTCTCTTTAATTAGCATCTCTGCACCAGAGCTAGGAGTCTGTTTCCTTGCAGTCTTCCTTTTCTCTACCAAAGTCCTTCCATGGAGTAGTTAATGACCTGTAAACACTTACTTGGCTACAGAAACATTCCACTGCAAAGCATACCATCGTGGGTCCTTTTGTAAAGTGAAAAAAAAAAATCTTTTGTAGAACAAAGTATCACCTTTTTCCTGCTCTATGTGATACATTCCGATTTTTCACAGTATGGATAACTAATATTCAAGGATATAGAAGCCATTTTCAAGTCCCATCCTAGAAACTAGCCCTCAATTGAGTAAGTCAGGGGAATATCAGAAAATTTTGACGTCCAGACTCAAACACCAGCTCTTGCGTTGAACTGGAATGTTCCAAGGAAACAAATTCATGGCCTCTAAAGTCAGGAATCAGCTAGAGACTTGGTCCGTCACACCTACCTCTTCTGCATGGTAATGATAATGGCCATGACAATGAGGGTGAGGATGATGATGACAGCTTCCACTGAATGGCACTTGGCAGCTTATGGAGCAATTTAACAAACTTTACTTCCTTTGAAGGCCTTCCAGGCCATCTTCTGCTCCCCCTTTCCACGTGCTACTACCTTATCCTCAGCATATATTTCCCCCAGAGTACTCCGTGGCCTCTTTTGTTCCATTTCTCCCTTCACCAATGCCTAGAGAATTGCTCAAAAGGGTCCTGTGCGCAGTCCCAATTGCAGCCACCTCAACGGCTGAGGGCCATCATGAGAACCCACAAAGGTCTGGGTGTTGAAGACTGCCGGGCACAAAACCTGACAGGCCCGAGGAGATGAGGCCAATAAAGCCGTTTAGAGAATGCCTTGCCTGGCAAGGTGGTGCGGACTGCCACAGACAGGGGAAAGGCCGAGAGCTGGGACCCACAGGGCAGCCCTCAGAGAGCTGGGTCTCGTCCTTTGGGAAAGGACACCGTCCCGAGAAAGTCGGGGGCGAGTAAGAAGTCTCTGAAGGCGGGGCGGGGGGAGTTGGGTCAGACTCTAAGCAAGAAGGGCCCCTGGGTTGATGGGTGTGTGGTTCTTCAAGGGGACACCACAGCCCTGAGTGCAGAGGTGGCAAATACAGATAATGCCCACAGTGATAAGCAGCAGGGCCCTGGCAGAAGAGAGCCTGGACACTGCAGGCTGGGCACAGGCCAGGTGGCAGTGCACTCCCAGGAGATCTCTTCCCCATGGTGACCCCTATCAGTGCCGACCAAGCACACAAGATGCACACCCAGGCTGGGCTGGACACAGGGGTCCCTACAAGGTTGCAGGGTGCACACTGAGGACACGGGGAGGGACAGCCTCCAAGCACTGCACCATTCTGATACCAGGAAGGCACCATAAGGCACCGGGCTCCCCTCGAACCCCTTCTCTTCCTAGAAGCAGCCTGGGACATTCATAACACAGCCACCTCTGGCACCTGCACTTGTCTTCAAATTTTGATAGCACATAGGTTTAGTGTGCTGAAGAGAAACGAGCAGGGGTGATCTGACCTACTCATCTATTCACCTATGGTATGAACAGGAAAGAGCGGGAAACAGGCCGATGGGGGACAAGGAGGCCAGAAGCCAAGGGGGCTGCAGAGGTCATCTCTAGGTCCGAGGCTGTCCTGGACCCACCCTATTGTTGGCCAGGAGGCTGATTCTCTGAAGGGCCTGGAGACTTTGTTGCTGAGGGAAGCCTCTTGAATTTATGTACGAAGACATATGTACCTTACACATAGATTTGAATCACCAATAAACCTCGATCAAACTCAGATGATCGTCCAACTCATGCAGAAACACCATTTCTTTAATAGAACAGGAAGCAGGTAGGGCGAGGGGTGTGAGGCACGGGTAGCCAGCCTATCTTCCCCATTTTCCCTTCCTCTGACTCTTTCCAAAAATGGGCATGGAAAGTGAAGAACACTACAACAACAAACCGATTTACCTTCACCTTTGCTGGGAGGTGACCCTGTGGCCTGTCCCCTGGGACTCAGTTTCCCAGGGCTGCCATCATCCTCTCCCGCCTGCCGGGCCAAGCCAGTGTGCTGGAGAACAGTGTCTGGCCACAGAGGCTGGGGGGAGCAGGGGGAGTGTGGGCCAGAGGTCACACTGCACGACGTCAGCGGACAGTGCCCTCCAGTGCTGAGGCTGAAGTCAGAAGGCCACCAGGACTGTGCCTTCTGGAACAATACCCTTTGGGGAAGACACACATTCTTTAACACCTCTGAGAGAGAGTCAAGCAGAACATTTCTTCCCAGTGGACAGGAAAGTTAATTATCCCCATTCTACAGACAAGGAGCCTGAGGCTCCACAGAGTTGATCAACTTGTTTCAGGGCACCCAGCCGGTGGGGGAAAGAACCCAGATATACCCGGCTTTCAGGCCCAAACGCCTTCAAATGTGGCCTTCCGAAGACGGTCTTTGCTAACCAGGCTGACCTACTCATCGGCCCCAGGTAGGGGTGTCGGTGAGCCACAGGGACCATGAGATCCCCAAGACCAAAGCGTGGACTACAGTGAGGAAGAGCGCTCCGCTTCCAACGGGGAAGATCCTGTGAAACAGCTCTGAGACCGCGCCTGGGCCCCACGGCGTGGCCGGGAAGGAGGCCTCCCTCAGTTCTCGCTCTCCTCCTCTTCCCAACCCCTAACCTTCAACACTCCAAGACCCTGTGTTCGTCGCCCACACACGGCTTCAGCAGCTGGCCGGCCTCCAGCAGCTCGGAGCCCGTGAGAGAGCAGGCGCCAACCTGACTCCTCCCAGGGCAAGCCAGCCCGGGCCAGCCCTCCAGCCAGGGCACCCGCCCCACTGCCAGGCGGTTTGCTTGGGAGCTGGCTTTTGTCTCCACTCTGGTCTGCTGCGTCTCCCCTTGCTCCTTCTCCTCCTTTCGGCCCTCTGCCCGGGCCTGCCTGAGGCTGCTTGCCAGAGCGACTGCATGTCGGGGCTGTGCCCAGGGCGCTGAGCGTTGGGACTCCCACAGTCCTGCTTCTCTGCCCAGGATGGAAGACCCAGAGGCCCAGAAAGGTCTGGGGGGTACACCTGAGGTGGCAGACGGGCTGGCGTTGGAGACGTGACCCTGAGAGTAAAACTCCCCAAGTCCGGCCAGGGCGGGGAGGAGGAGGGGAACAGGTGAGGCTCCCCGGGACCAGTTCCTTCAGGCAGAGCGCCTCTGCCTTCTTGCCCGTGAACCGCACCCCTGTGGCCTGACAGACATGCCTTCAGAGCAGGGTGGGGGAGCAGCCACAGCCTGACCAGGGCAGTAATCCCTGGCGGGGAGGCACATTGGAGCAGGCAGCCTACAGCAGAGCCAGGCAGACAGTCTCTGTGGTAGGGAAACAAGGAAGGGGAGGCCCTGTGAATGATGCGGGGAGAGTGGGAAGGACTAAGGGCACCCCCCCCTCCTCCCCACCCCTCGGGACCAAGTCCAGAACCAGGAGGCAGCACCTGGCAGCCTGGAACATCAGCCCAGAGCTAAGAGCAGGGCACGTGGGCTCAAGCTCAGGTGGGTGAGCAGGGTGAGCACTCAGGATCCCTGAACTAGGTAGATGAAGACTCCAGAATCTTCATTGCCCAACCCTTCCCGGCTGTGCAACCCAGAGCAGCTCTTTAAGGTCCCTGAGCCTTCAGTCTGTCCATCAGTAAAATGGGCCTGACCACACTGTATTGCCAGCCTCTGGGGGCTGCTGCATATTTTCACCATAAACACCTTTCTAGCAAACATTCTCACCCCATAACTAATTGGCCGTAAGGCGATTTTGCCATTTAAAAGATAAAATCACAAAAAAAATAAAAAAGGGACAGTCACTGAGAAGGACATAACGAAACATGAAAAATGAGTAACAAAATTTAAAAGACTTTATTGCAAAATACAAAATATTCAAATACATTCAAAATGTATAGTGTTGATTCATGGCAATATGGTGCAAATAACTGACTTTATTTTGTGGATTATACCTAAACATTTGTCTTCGAAGTCTTTCATTCATAGTATTATACATATTTTTGCTTGTTGATTCATCTCGTTCACCATCCCACTTCTTCTTTACTTGCTAAATTTTCTTCCTTCATTAAGAGAGGCATCTGTTTCCAAATACTAGAATGTTTATCTGTAACTGGGCTTTGTACTGCATTGTGAAAGCCTTCTACACTGCTGTTCGTTCTTGGCATATTGTCACTTGTCAGTTGATAGCTGTTCCGAAGTTCTATGGGAAATGTGGGTTCAAAACTCTATGCCACCATAGAGACCATTATGAGAGCTGAGATTTATATCATATAAAAATGGGAGGACTGCCTCAATGGAGAAATGAAACCAAACTGTCAACCAGTTTTGTTTTGTTTTTTACCTTTTATGGCATAACTGCCTTAGGGCCAATTAGTTATGCAGCAAAAATGCTTGCAGCAAAGATGTCTATGGCGAAGATGTTTAGGGTGAAATGACCTAGGGAAAAAATAGTGTCTGGAGCTCAGGAGCTTGGTAACCTAGCAGAGTGGGCTCACAAGCACTTCTTTCTCGTGTGAGCCATGGGGAAAACCTGTGCCGCTTGGCCCAAACACAGTTGAATGAATCAACAACAGAGGTCTCCAAACACTTACATGAGCCCCTCCCCAACAAGACGCCTTTGGCGCATCTTCCAAAACAAGACCCGTTTCTGGAAAAGTGTCAGTTAACTACCCAGTTTTGCACTTATTTACATCATTGTTCTGGAAACTCTTCCTTCATTCTGCTTGATATTCAATGGAGGCCAATTTCATGCATTTGTCCCACACATGTATTGTTAATGGCAGGGAGAACAAAATGAAATTAACCTCATTCCTTGCCCTCAAGGAGCTCACAGTCTAGCAGCTCTAATCCTCAATGATCTGTAAATAGACGCCTAAATCTCCCAAGGAGCCATGGATACTTTGGGGAAATGTACGATTTTGTAATAGGGATTAGCCACTTCCAAGTTCTCTTTCAGGTGCTCACCTGAAGAGATAAAGGTCTTCCAAAATGCAATATCGCCTCCTTAATTACAGCAATGGGCTCCTCTCACGTGAAAATTTAAGCAAGGGGAGCAGGAAGACCCACTTTGAGAAGTTATGCCGGCCTCTCTGCATTCCAGAAGGGCCTCTTCTGGTTATTTTACCAGTGAATGATGGAAGGGGGTAATGTCACGTTTCTTTCTACAAAACTTGTGCTGCACGAGGTGAAATCCCAGGCTGACAGGGTTTCAGGGAGGAAAGGCCAGATCAAAAATAAGCCTCACTCCCCGGAGAAGCCCTACCACCAGCAGGCCTGGAAAACTGACAGCTTTGCCTGTTATAACAACACAACCCAAGATTATCAGAATCCTATAAATATTTGTACAGATACTTATCAGAGCAACAATCGGATATCAGGTCCCTCCAAGTGAGCTGATGTGCTTACAGTTTATTGTCCCGATCTGTGCAAGTTGGTGCAACAAAGCACTACACAGCAACTCTTGCTGAGTTCCAGAGTCAGGGAGTAGGTAAATAGTACAAACGCACTGGCTTCCCTCCCTGGCTCTCTTCTATGGGCTGTGAGCAGACGGAAAAATAAACCCTCGGAAAAAGTCTCAGCCTAATAAAATTACAGACAGAATAACTTCTTGGTGGAATTCAGAAGGGTAGCACAGGGAGTTCTTGCTAGCACATATTTGCATTCTGCTATCACACACTTCGTACGCACGACTCCCAGATCTCAGGTATTGCTCCAGAACTGTCCCCAGGCGACTTCCTCCCCTTATCTTCCTCCTACATCAAAAAGTAGTGTTCACATCCAATCCCAGGCTTTCTTATATTAAAATATGCACTCAAGAAAGACCAATTAAAAAAAATTTAGCTCTGATCGCGGTAATAGAGCAGAAAAAGCACTCGACTGGTAACCAAAAGACATAAATTCTAGTCCTGTCACTAAGAAGCTATATGACCAGGAGGAGGCACTTAATCTCTGAGAGAGTCAAGTTTCTCATGAGTAAAATGAGATGGGGTGTGAGGGGGATGGAGTGAGCAAGACACGGAGCAAACACTGGTCCATCTGGGGCTCCCAGAATGGTGAGGTTTGTTGCTTACTGTCTTCCAACACCCACCTGTCTTGAACGGCCCAGGGCCCATCTAGGGTAGACTGCTACTTGCTTGGGGTAAAACCAATATGTCTGTCATGTTAATATGCATGGAATGTGATTAAATAAGGATCAAAGCTAGTCATGAAGGTATCTATGGGGAAGGGATCAGCCCCAGATCCACTCACTACATTTGCCTCAGGGATGGGGGCCACCTCCTCTAAACTGGGTCACCCCCAGGCCCAGGAGGAAGGGGCCACATCACCCTGATCATGTTGGCCCCATTCTGAAGCCTCGGCAGTCTCCAAGCAGGTGGGAGGACAGACTGAGGTCTGACCAGGAGAACCAAGAGAGAAGAGGGGACAGCTGCAAAGGAATCCCAATTTTCCAGGGACACTGGCTTCCTCTTAAAACCCTCACTGCCACCACCCACTCCAGCCTGGGCAACCATTTGAGGACCCAGACTTCTCCCCGGGAGATAGCCGTCCCTTGCTTACTTTGAGCGCCGTAACAACTTCCCCTGTACCTTCTCCCCCATCTGTTCCTGGGACAGGGCAGAGGCCTCCCACCTATGGCTTAGATTCCCCAAGCACTGCCCAAGGCTGGAAAGGCCTGTGTGCCGTCCAAGCTCCCACCCCAGTGCTGTTTACAGGTTTACGGTTGTTTTCCACACCCAACAGTTCCGACCCAGCTCTGAAAGACTTCTTCAAACACCCAGATGGCACTGCCAGAGAAATGTGACATTTTGTAAGGACTCATTTATCCAGTCCAGAAGATCTGGAAGACAAGATACAAACCCAGCACCCACTGAGAAGGACAGCATTCTGGAGCTCTCGTCAGAGTTTAATTCTCTCTGTGAAGTTTTTAAAATTCAACAATAATGTGCATTTACCTAAACCTTCTGAGAACTGATTATCAACTGTTTGTTGATTTAAAAAAAAAAGAAAAAGAAGGAAAGAAGGAAGGAAATGAAAGACACTGAGTGAAAGGCCCAATGAGACCAAAACCCCACACTTGCCACTGCCTACTGGAAGCATTCAGGGCTTTGGGTGGCACATGCTAAGAACTCTGAAAAGCATCATTCAGCCTACACCATCCCTGGACCCCAGGGCTCTGGTCTCTTTTTCCATTCACACTTGCCTGGCAGGACTCCTTACATAAAACAGAGATGCCCACTGAGCCCTCACACAAGCAAACAGGGCCCGGGGCTCACACCGCACAGCGACTTCCCCGACATCACAGGTGGCTGCCCATTGGCATGCGTGCAGGAGTGATGATGAAGGCACACAGCTTTCCAGAGGCTTGTCTGGCCCACCCTGCCCTTTCTAAGTTGCCTCGGGGCTTCACCCAGCCCAGTCACCCACTGCAGAGGGAGAGGAGGCCACCAATCTGAACACCAGAATATTACACACACTTGACCCTTCCTTCCACCCTGCCAGCCCGCTTTCCCAAAGAGGAAGGTATAATAAAACAAACAAGTCAACCTCTAACTACCTGCGGTTTTTATATTTACACTAATGTTCTCCTTGCGATGGGAGCTCAGCATCCTGGAACCCAGGAAAAGTCAAGTCAAACAAAATGCAAATGGAAGACCAAGTGTGCTAAAGCAACCAGCTCCATGTCTGTCTCCCCCAAACCCTCCTCTTCTGAGCCTTCCCTCGGCATTACATGGAGTCAGGTGTGAGCCCAAGAAACAGCTACTGCTGCTCACTAAGAACTGTAGGTATTTACTGAGGTATTTACTGAGAAGCTTCTCCAACTTTGCATTTCCCCTGATGCTTAGGGGCTATGGCAAGAAACTCTTGAAAGTATATAGAAAGGCTGAATGTCGGGCGCAATTCTGCCCCTGCAAACTCTCAAAGATCATCCTAATTCCCATCACCTGGCTCCCCTACCAGGGAACACTCCCACCGACGTCCCTGTTCCTAACTGTTCAAACAGACCTTCCACCAGAAAGCAGCCTTCTGCAAGCCCCAACTGTCTGCCCGGTGGTCCAACTGTGGAACGGATGGAGGGACAGGAGGGAGGAGTCCTGGATCCAAACCCTAAGTCCATCCCGTAGTTGTCTAAGACCAGACATGCCCTTTAACCTCTCTGGGCTTCATGTACCATCTCTCCTGCCTCTTCACAAGTTTACTCATGAGGTAAGGCTCAAATCTGACAATGCCCATCAAAGGGCTTATTCAAGAACTACATAAACATACTGTGATTTTATTGCTAGTCTCATTATTAACAGCACAGTGGATATTTGAAAAGGAGGGGTCCAATTTTTCATAAACCAAAAAAGCAAGAGGGTTGGCAAGAAAGGAAGGAACAGATACCGAAAAATTGCTTCAAGGTTGTCCCTTGGAACCCTATTCTTCTAGATTCTTCCAAATGCCTACTGTGGTAATAACAGGCCCAAAAGAACACACCACTTTGTCAGGACTTGTGGGTGAAATGTGTTGGAGCAGCTGTTAACTTGGGGAAGATCACTCATCAGGTAGCCAACCAAGTGGGGCTGCTTTCAGCTGGACAAACACTGCATCTGCAACCAGGAATGAGAGCTTTCCTGTCCTTCCCTGGGGGGGCCAAACCAACCTTCCTTCACCTCCTTGTCCCAACCAACAGGCCTCCTCCCCCTCAAAGGCACAGCTGCCCACCCTTCCTTCCAGCTTCCCCAGCTTTCTTTCAGAGGGCTGAGACCTCCTGGCCACCAAAGCAAGAGTATTTTGAAATCACAAGCCCTCCCACCCACCCCCACCTCCAGGAGGCAAGGGACCCAAGGTGGCCACTCTGTGATGAGGAGGGTAATCCTCCGGCTGGGTCTTTAATTTTAGGTGAAGTCATTCATGGCTGACTCCCAAGGGGAAAGGCGAACTACAGATATGGCCAGAAACAAACCCACCTGAGAGAGGGGGACAGTATCCCCCAAAACAACGGTGGGCAGAAAACTCTGCATCCAGAGAACACCCAGCAGCAACGGCAGGCCCACCTGATTTATCTGCCAGACGCTGCGAGGGAGGCACAGTGGCATTTGGTAAATAACCCACATAGGGTGCTGCAGGGGACGGGACACCACACTAGGCTCTGCAGCCCGGTGAAACCAGATGGCGTCAGAAGACAATGAATGACTCACAGGCAAAGAATCTGCTGTTAGCACACCTAAAAATCCCTTTTTGCGAGCCATCACTCGACACCCACCACACTAAATCACAGAGAGGTGGGAAGGAGCACCCGGGCCCCAAATAACGTGTCATATTACCCAAATGCCAACTCTCCCACTTTGTCCAAGGGCATGGAGGGAAGGCCGCTGACCGGGGCCTGGCGCTCTGGCCCCCTCCTCCAACTCCCTCTGCATCGGAGGAAGCCACCCTCGCAGGCAAGAGCTGCGGGCTGACGTGCCACACCTTACGTGCCAGGGCTCTCCCTGCCAACTGCTTCCACCCCAGTCTGTAAAATGCCCTGGAACTCTGAGACAGCCTTCCTCGGATTCTGGACAGAGCTGGCTTGGAGGGCCCGGGAGATGGACCCAAGTGTGCCAAGCCTCGAGCCTCCAAGGTGACAAAGGCCTCACAGGACTGTGTGTTGTCTCCTAGAGCTCAGTGAGCCAGCCCAAACTGGCTGGCTGCCACCAGGGAAGTGCCACCCAGGTGCCTTTGTGCATCTCTGCTCATCGAGGCCTAATGACAAAGGCAGCACACGAAGGAAACAGCCGTGCCCGGCAGCCTCTGAAACTGTGAAGGCAGCATTTACCACCGATGACAGAGCCCCCTCACATTTCCTTCTAAGCGCCTGATATATATCCATTTCTCTGTCAGCAACCTCAAATAATGTCTATAATGCTGAGATTTATATATGTGTACTTATAAATGTTATTTCATTATAGCCACAAACTACCTTTCCACCTAAACATTCAGTTAATGTAATTAAATTGCTACCTGGTAGCAGTATCTAATTTAACTTGGGATCCAAACTATTGAAAAGCATGTGCCTTTTAACACCCTGACTGGTAAGGCACGTGATGAACAGAGCTATAAACATGTTGGCATAACTGAGCGGTTTAAAAATAAATTAGCAAACTATAAAAATAAACAGTTAACATACATATGTACTCAATTATGAACTAACTCTAATTTTTGTTCGGAAATACTGTCTTTGACCTTAGTCATAAACAAGCACTATTAAAAAAACATAATATCTCAACAGACAGGAGGCCAAGGATTAAATGCTCTGCCAGTTGAGCAGAATGCAAAACAAGGCACCAAGAAAAAAGGAAAGAAGGAAGGAAGGAAGGAAGGAAGGAAGGAAGGAAGGAAGGAAGGAAAGGAGGGGAGGGAGGAGGGAGAGAGGGGAGGGAAGGGGGGGAGGAAGGGAGGTAGGGAGGAAGGAAGGAAGGAAAGGAAAGGAAAGGAAAGGAAAGGAAAGGAAAGGAAAGGAAAGGAGGGAGGGAGGGAAGTAAGGAAGGGAGGGAGGGGGAGGGATGAAGAAGGAGGGAGGGAGGGAGGGAAGGATGGGAAGGAAAGGAAAGGAAACAAAAGGAAAGGAAAGGAAAGGAAAAGAGGGAGGGAGGGAAGGAAGGAAGGAAGTGAGTGGGGGAGGGAGGGAGGGTGCTGTCTTGCTTGAAAAGCTCAAAAAATGTCTATAAAACATACAAAGACTGTGGTGCTCTTGTTGATCTGAAGCTGCTTCTGTTTGAGCCAGAAAAGTTAAAACCTGAAGTGCTTTTGCATTTTCAGATGTTTGGGCATCTCTCAAGAAAAGAGGGCAGGCGAGGGGAAGCATGATTTCCAAATGCAGCTGTTTCAACAGCTCTCAGTCTGCCTAACAGTGTCTGCCGTACAGGGCTGCCTCCCCACCTGAACTAAGCTTGCTGTCCTAAGTCTGCTACTGCCTCTAAGTCCTGAGCTTTTCTAAGACATATGGCAGAAATGTGGAAATTGTCTTCCAAATAGCACAAGACAGAAAAGGGGGGTGGAAGGGGGAAGGAAGAAGCAAAATCAAGCTGTTGAAACTGTATACAGGGCACATTTTCACACTAATCCAGTGCTCCAGTAACAAAGGACAGCATACTATGGGATAATTACTATGGATTATTATTACTGTTTCTAAAGCAAAAGAACAACAACAAAAAAAAATTCACAAAAGACATATTACACATGCAGATTTCTAAAGCTTTAAAATCATATGGTCTTCGGTGTTCGCTCCTATGGGGTTACGGGTAATGCCCTAACTGAGCAGGGCAGATGCAAACACAAAAAAGAAATCACAATAAACCTGAAATTCTCTCATGTCATGGTGCTTACTGCCCTTTATTTCACAGACAAAAGTAGTTGAGCAACAGCTAAGTAGTTATTCATCTCAAAGAGCCAACCTAACATGCTGACTGCCCTAGGCTTGTCTACCCACCCCCCCCATCCAAACAACTACAAAAAGTTACATAAATAAAAAATAGGAGGAAACTCAAACTCAGCCACACTTGTTTTCAAATGTGGCAGACAAGGCAAGATGTGAAAGAGGTGCCAGAGAAAAGCTTCTTGGGGGACACGGAATTACGCTGCAGGCCACTCTCCCTGCAGTCGTGAAGGGGGCCAATAGGGCAGCCCAGCCCAAGTCTGACAGTTTCAAAAACAAGTAGGTTACCAGCTGCTGCAAGACAAACATCCCCAAGACACATTTTTAAAGGAGTGCTGCTGTAAGTTTATGGAACAGCTAATGTGGAACTGTGCTGGGCTTTTAAGCCTTTCTGAAGAGGACATTGTTTTCCTCTGAGATGGGAAGGATCTGCTTGGTGGGCAAAGGATCTCAGGCACCTCAGCAAACTGGTCAAGGAGGGACAGAGCTATGAGAAGGAAGATGTCAGGAACCCATCCCAGCAAGAGGCTGGTGCTTACACATCTGGTACCACGGGAAAGGCTGGAGATCTTTGGATTTCCCCGAGAGCCTCTTTGACAACAGGCTGAACCCTCAAGCTGGCAACCTAGACTCTTCTGTGGGCTCTCCCTTGAGCCACCGTGGATTCCAGAATAATTTGTTCTACATGTAGCAAAGCCAGCACCATGGAAGAGGTAAAGAGAAAACTAAGGCCTACCTCAATGGATGTTAGTAAACTCATGCTCTAAATGCTGCTATTGAATAAGTTCTTCTGAGACTTGAGGGCAAAGGAGGGCCTCCTATGATAAGGAGTCTGCTGTTAGCAAAAGATGTTCACCTGTGAGCTCTAAAGCCTAGAAGATAACCCCCCCCCACCAAAAAAAAAAAACCCTGAAGAAGGCTCAGATAAAAATGCTCACTCTTTCAAACTCCTAACATCGCCAGCTTTTGGTCTAAAGATTCAAGCTGAGGTCAGTGCAAGAAAGCAATTTGTTTGATTCAGGCCCTTGCAAATTAGCCCCAAATAATTTACTTGGTCTCGGCTTTGGCTGGCTTGGGCGCAACAAGAATTCCAAGAATTATTTTACTTTTCCATTAGAGGGCTCTCCTCTCTCCTTTCAAGGAAAAACACTCTATCTGCCAGCCAACTTCTTTCCAGGAATGGGGAAAGGGAGGAGGAGGACCTATGGAAAGGAGGACAACAGATTTCCATAAGTAATTCCAAAGCCCAGGCTGAGTGGCAGATCTGGGTACAGCAGAGCCACAGAGAAATCTTCAGAAAAGGACTCTTTAGAGGTATAAGACACAGTGGCCGTGGATTCCTGATAATCCTCCAGCACCTGGAGAGGGTGAAGTCCAGGGCAAGATGCAGCTTAGTTACCCGTTCCCAAATCCCATGGTTCACCAGCAGCCCCTGATAATTTACCTGAGCTCTGAGGAAAAAAGCTAAGGAAAAGAAATGCAAGACACAAAGCACATATTTCTGAGTCAAAAGATCAAGTTGTCTTTGGTAGCTAATGAACAACAGAGAAAGAAACTGAACAAAACAGCTCAAAAAAGCACCTTTTCTAAACAACTACAAGTTAGAGCTTGACCTAAGCCATCTCAGCTCCCAGCAGTCTACTGGAGGTCTCCCAGCTGCCCCATGAGGGTCACACTCCTTTCCATCTCAACCCTCCCTGAGCAGAGCAGGTTAACGGCCACCTGTGGCCAAAGCGGAAGAGGAGGGGCGCCTGGGTGGCTCAGTCGTTGAGCGTCTGCCTTCGGCTCAGGTCGTGATCCCAGGGTCCTGGGATGGAGCCCCGCATCGGGCTCCCTGCTCCACGGGAAGCCTGCTTCTCCCTCTCCCACTCCCCCTGTTTGTGTTCCCTCTCTCGCTGTGTCTCTCTCTGTCAAATAAATAAAATCTTAAAAAAAAAAAAGTGGAAGAGGAAGAGGAGCCCCACAGCTTGGAACGAGCACCTCCATCCTCTCAAACACCTCCCAGTGCCTTCCTCATCCCAGGAAATTCCATCCTTCCAGTCACCACGCCGAACATCTTAGGGTCCACCTTGACTCCTCTAACTCTCACACCCCACACCCAATCTGTCAGCGAATCCTCTTTGTTTTACCTTCAAAACATTTCCAGAATTCAGCCTCCTCTCACATGCCCATCCCCCCTGGCCCAAACTGCCATCATATGGCCTGGATTTTGGCAACAGATTCCTGTAATACTTCTGCCTCATCCCCCCCGCCACCACCCCCCAAGTCTCAAAAAGTAGCCAAAGTCACCTTCTGGAAACTTAAGTCCCATGATGCCACTCCTCTGGTGGCTTCCATCTCCCTTGGAGTCAAAGCCAGAGTCCTCACAATGGCTGACAAGGTACTGGACTCCTGTGCCTTGGGCTTCAGCTCCCACCCACTTCCTTCACTCTTTCCACTTGGACCCCAAAGGCCCCTTGCTCCTGCTCCAACAATCAGGCAGATTACGCACAAAGTCTTTGCATTTGCTATTCATTTGGCGCAGAACCCTCTTTCCCCCAGAAATCCACATGGCCCATTGTCTCATTCCTTGGAGCCTTTGCTTCTCAATGGGGCCATCCCTAACCATCCCATTTGAAGTGTGCCTACCACACATTCCCTATCTCTCATCCCTGCCTTATTTTTCTCCAAAGCAGTCTGGTCATATTCTGACACACTATATAATTCAAATGTTTATTCATTTACTGTCCTTCTCCCCAACTAGAATGGGAGCGCCACAAGGTCAGGGATTTTTGAATGCTTTGATCATTGCTATGTGCTCAACACCAAGAACAGTTGCTGGCACATGGCAAGTGTTCAAAAATTGTGTTGAAAAATGAATGAGGGAACCTGTAGAATCCCAAACTGCCGGGAGGCCACTCAACGCCATATCTATAAAACTATCAGGCAGCCAGACCTGGGGTCACTTTGGCTTTGGAGTCTGAGTTTCTGCCAAATTCCATTTTCCCCACAGGCCCTGAGGCCCAGAGGGAACAGCATTTTGCATTATAACATAAAGGGGTTCAGCTGGTTTGGGAAAGGAGAAAGGATGGGGGGGGCGCTCTTGAGAGAGGCCAGTCAAGACCAAATTGGAGCCTCTTCCCTAAGGCGTAGGAGAAGCTAAGAGCCTGGTGAGGTGCCCACCACCAGCAGCTCTTCAGAGCTCCCTCCAGCTCAGCGACCCGCACAAACACACCTCATCGCAGCCAGCCACGTGTCCAGGCACACTGAGATGCACGTCCTCACTCCCGAGGCTGTGTGGGGGCTCTGGGCTAGCTTCCTCCAGAGCATCACTCATCCCATTTGTGCTTTCAGACTCACCCTCCTTCCCGTGGGGGAGCGGTGTTGGGGGGGGCGGTAGAGGGACAAAACTCACACCTGAGAGCCCAGGATCAGCCAAAACGGCTAAAGTACCTTTTCCCACCCTGGTGTACATTTTGACAGGTGAATAAATGCTCCCCAGTAGGCAATAACAAGGGGAAGTCTGAATTAAAAGAACTTGCCAATCTGAAAAGTAATGCCATTCTATGTGACTCGACTCTATTCTGTTACCAATAAAACACTTAAAGATGCTATTCATGCAGACATAAAGTGCTAATGGCCACTTGTTAACATGTTTCATAATGCTAATATTTCCCTCTGATTTCCGACAGTTCTTTTTTTCTTCTTTCTTCTTTTTTGGGGCTATTTTAAGTTAACAGAGTGCTAATCTGATTTGAAACTGAAGGCTTAAAGAGCTACTCTCTACATAACTGCACTATTAATGACAACCGTTGCTTTACGTGTTGCACCGTTTCATGAAAACAATCATCACTCAGTCAACGGATTTTCCAAGCCACAGAAAAGCTGTAATACGTTGAAAATGCAGGAGGCATAGAAGAAGCTCATAATGTAAGACACTGGTGGGGAGAAGTGTCACTAATTCTTTTCCAAGCTTTGTGCACTTCGTTTCCATGGAGGCAAGAACAGGAGGACTGGTAAAGCGAGTGCGAATTCTTTTCTTTCAAAACAAACAAACAAACAAATAAGTAAGAGTTGAGATGCTGTACTCTCTGCCCCCAACTCACCAAGCTGGCCTTCCAGTAACTGGGACAGGTATTCAAATGCCAAAGAAAGGATATGGCTCAGTGCTTACTACTAACTGGGCCAAAGATACAGGAAATCTTCCCAGGACATACAAGTGCCTCAGGTGAAATGAGTATGTGTGCAGCGACCTGGGGCCACAACTTTATCCACACAACTTGGAAGGCGCAGAAACGCTTGAAGTGGGCGCGGCAAAGGAAGTTTTGTGCTCACCTTCCCTGGGGAGCTATCAGAAGAGGAAGCCTGCTTATCCAGGATGCTCTCAAAGGGGCAATTCAGAGGCACCTAGATCCCCACCTATAAAGGTTGAGTTGCTAAAGGCAGCTCCTTGACATGCTAGAAAAAGCATGGGTTTGAGACTCAGAAAAACCTATCTGGGTTTGTGGCTGAGGGTGGCCGGGCCAAGTCACTTGCCCTCTCTTCGCATGTATGCTCTAGATCTTCTGGCCGCACGTCTGGCCGTCAGGTATAAGGAATTTGCCTCCCACATCCCCCCCCACCCCCACCCCCGGCACACACACCCATCTCCCAAATGAGAACACTTCATCAGAGGAAACTTGCCTGGTCTTGCTCATCTCTGCACATCTAGCACCCAGCACAGTGCTGGGCATATAGTAAGTGTTCAATAAACACATGCTGAATAAAAACTAAAATGAGATGAGACAGCATCTGCCTCTCCTCTCAGCTCTAATTCTCCGGTCCTGTGAAAACAAAAGCCCTGAATAAGTCCATGTTGTTTATCTAATTTAAGAGGCTTCGGTAATGTAGGCATCAGGGCATCCCCGTTACTTGAGATTGGTTCAGTGCTTGGAGAGGTTCTCAGTCTGGTGAAGACGGTTTATTTTCTTTCAGTTTCTCAACTATGAGTCACCTTGAAGGAGGGTTAGGAGAACAGGCAGGTTTTACTGCAACACATCTAAAGTGAAGGAGCACACTTGACCACACAGCCCACCCACATGATATCGTTTTGGATGACCCAGGAGAAAGGCGTTTTACCACTTAGCCATCTCAGAGATGAATTTTGCCCAAAAACAGACACCCAGGGCACAACTCAGAAGTCGCACCTGACCACATCACCACCTCTGATTACCCCCGAGAGAGGAAGCATATGGGCAGCCCACCAAACAGTCACCCTTTAAGAAGTTTCAGGGATAGGGAGGACCTATCCCCACCAGCACCAAAATCCACGGGCCACAAATCCTTGGAGGGGGTAAATGAATTTGTCTTTCTCATCCACCACAACTCTTTGAAATGCTTTCCCCTGGAAGGAGGAGGCCCAGAGTAAGGGACTCACGTGCTAATTAGGTTTGTGGCACCCCCTATCATGCCCCAGTCCCGCGTCTATGCAGTCGACACAACAAGATGTCAGAAGGTGGAACAAGGAATTTCATGCTAGGAGTGACACTAAAGGGAGCTCCTGCCCCCAGGGCCCAGTCCTCAGGGGCACTCAAAGCCAGGTGGTGAGGGAGATGCTGCTTCCATGCCCCCATTGAGGCTACTCTGCAGAAGCTACTGGCCAGGCACCGTAAGGCCAAGCACCCATAGGAGCATCTTCACCAGGGGTGGGTGCTGGTTCTGACTCTAGCAAGAACTCCTGCTGCTTCTCTCCTGTTGGAGCTTACCTTCAAGTCCTGCCGGGACCTTCCCTGTCCTCTCCCTTCTAGACCCCACCCCCATCCAAGGGCTGGCAGCCTGCTCCCATCCATGATAGAATCAATTCATCCCTGGCCAGGATGGAAAAAAAAAAAAAAATGTCTCCTGCCACAACTAATACTCCCATTATACCAATACCTGGGAAGTGAGAAGTAAGACCTGGCTCTGGAAGAGAGCACAGCCGCATCCACACGAACGAGGCAGCCCTGTGTTACAAACACCTTGGAGTCCCGTGGGCAGGGGACCCATTCTGTCAACAGGCCGGCAACTCACTGCCTTCCACAGACAGGCACCTCCACAGAAGAGAACCTTCCTGGCCTATGGGGAAGACCTGGATTCGAGTTCCACTATCCTGAATTCTCTAAGGCCGCAGTCCTAAATCTCCAAAGAAGGAGCAGGAGGGGAGGGGAGGGAGGGAGGAAGGCAGCCTGGCCTGAGAGAGGCAGGCGGGCAGGCCTGGGCTGGGGCAAAGGCAGAGCACAGGGACCTCTGGCCACATCAGCCATTTCCTCCTGGACTTCCCTAAGAGCACTTCCAACCAGCAGTGCTCCCAAAGGTTCTCAAGGGGAATGTTTTCATGCTGGACCCCCTCCAGTATCATGAGATAGGTCACAGCTGCCCTGGCCACAGATGGGACAGCAGCACTGAGCCCAGTCCTGCTGAGCAACCCACTTCTGGACAATCCTGGGACTGGGAGAACAGACCATCTAAACATAAACTTCAACTGGAATTTTTTTTCTTATGAAAGAAATCAAAGTTGTACAAATAAATCTAGCTGGTCTGGATGACGCTCTTCACAACACTGCAAGGGAAACACGCCACAAGAGTTAGTGAATTCCATGGATAAGAGAGGATTTCCCTACCCAAATATCAAAGGTCCTGCAAACACATACACCAAAAAGAGAAAATCCCCATTTCAACCCAACCCAGCATCAGCCAGAGCTATCAGAAAGAAAAGCAGTACTCACTCCCTTCTGAACACAGGCTACGCTCCCTCTTGCCTGTTCTGCTCCAGGCTTCCCTCACTCCCAGGGTATTCTGTTTGCCCAGCCCTGAGGAGCCTCTCGCACAGCAACTTCCAGACAAGAAGGGGCAGAGCTATAAGCAAAGGGCTCGCGGCTTGGTCAGGAGAAAAGGTGTCCGCAAGGGAAGGCCTCGAAGATGTCACACCCATCCCAACCCCTCCTTGTCTTGTCCACAGGGAGAAAGAGGAAAATAAACTCACCTAGCCTTGGCACTTTTCTCCCACATGGAGCCAAGCCCCAGTACAAAGCCTGGCCTTTCAACTTTCAATCAATCAGTCAGAACAAATAACGAACTAAACACTATATATGAACTAGCATTATGTGGGACATGAAAATACAAAAAATAAAACATGATCCCTAGCTTCCAAAAGGTTATAGTTTGGGCAGCAGAAAGTTCTAGCACCCAGGAGGCAGCGTGAATACTACTAATGCCTTCTCATTAGTCTCAGAGCCACACGCCCTCCAAAGGGCACGCAGGGGTTGCAGCCACTTCCTGACGGGAGTCAGGCCTTTGCTGGGTCCCCACTCATACATTCCTAGTGACTTGGGGGATGGCCTTGGAGGCACCCAGCTCAGGGAAAGGCAAGCCAGAAACAAGCACTCAGTGCCTGTGTATGGGACCGGGCCATCTCTCTGTTCCTCAAAACACAGCCCGGTGCTTTCAGGCCAGGAGAGTGTGGTGGCGAAGAGAGGGGCAGGTGGAAGCAGGCTCTGAAATGGATGCAGGGCCTGCCTACCGACTCTTGATCCCTCAACCTCCCAGCTTCCCTATTTGTGCTCCTGACTCGAGACTGGAGGCTAAAGTTCCCAAGCCACTTAGCCCACTGTGAGGTCATACAGTGGGGATTACCAAGTCACCTCCAGGCTAGGCCGAACGGGAATTGAGCAAGTCAGTCTGAGAAAGATCCAGTCAGGGGATGTTCTCTGGGCTCTGTTGGGTCAACACCCATGAAGGGGTCCTGGGCAGGCGGCCCCCCTTCTCACCACATCGTATACATCTTGACTGATGGAACGGGTACCAAGAAGGGAGGCAGGGCTGAAAATCTAGCCTTGTGGCTATAAGCCTGCCATTACTCATGCCATGTTTGTGTGCTCTGAAATGCTTTCCCATGTCCGTAATGCTTTTCAGATCATCCTACACACTCGCTGTCACCTCCCTCACCCCAGCACGCAGAGAAAATGTGCTTTTCATGTGCACTTAGGTTTTGTTTTACTATGGTTCTCTTAAAGATTTTATTTATTTATTTACTTGAGAGACAGCGCTCGCACAAGCAGGGGGAGTGGGAGAGGGAGAAGTAGGCTCCCTGCTGAGCAAGGAGCCCGATGCGGGGCTCGATCCCAGGACCCTGGGATCATGACCTGAGTCGAAAGCAGATGCTTAACCAACTGAGCCACCCAGGAGCCCCGGTTTTGTTTTACTATTAAACACAATGACCAACTCATATTACTATAACATAGGTTGTGCTGGAAACTTATAAAAGACTTGGCTTTGTTGGCTCCCAGGGAATCTGGGCTCTGCTCCTCCAAAGCCTACGTTCTCCAGATGTCAGCAGAAAGTTATGAACAGCTAGACGCTCACCAGCAGTAAGTGAGGCAAGAAAGGCCACTCACTGTATTTCTCAGCCTCCACGAACAGAGTCACTGGGAGAGGAGCCAAGAGGGAGGAGGCACCCTCCAGAGACAGGATCATAACCCTCCGCCACCTGATGAAGCAGAGAGGTGGCCGGGGGGCTTGGGACAGGAGTGGAGAATTAGGTTCAGTATGAACAAGGACAGAGAGGAGAGTCTAGGAAGGGAGAGGTGTGGCTTCAGGACGGTTGGGAGGGCAAGTTTAACTGCCCTCAAAGATGGCCGAAGATGGCAACCCTCTCGGGTCCCCTCCCCCTTCGGGAGCTTTGTACTATCACTTTACTATCGCTCAATAAACTTTGCTGCAAAAAAAAAAAAAAAGGTTGGCTGAAGAAGCTCTAGAATTCCTCAGGGATGTTGAGCTGAACATGAATGCCTGCTTTTTATTAAAAAAGTAAGCAAGATACCTGAGTACACATCTCAGAGTAGGGAATGGGGAAAACACCAAGTATCTCACCAGTATACTCTACAGTAATCAGAACGGTGTTTGAGTAAAAGATCCGGGAAGGTTAGAACCAGGAGGTTCTAAAGAGAGGTACAAAAATAATAAATGGGTTAAAAGATAACAGATCTATGAATTCAAGTTCAGGGAACAGAGATTCTTCAGGAAGGAGAAGTGGCAGGGAGCAGAGTAAAGGATTCTAAAATATGAGGGGTTTCAGCTCAAAGCTGGTGATAAGGAACTCTATCTTCTCTGCAATGAAGAGGAAATGGGTTTAAACTGAAGCATAAGAGATTTAAGGTAGACAAAAGGAAGGATTTCCTGCTATTGAGAGATGTCTTTAAAAATAGAACACATGTGGAGGAGGAAGAGGTTGAGCTGGCCAATTCTCAAGACCCGTCTGCCTCTGAGAGGGTCCAACTTCCACCAGCACCACAGCTCCATCCCACCCCGTATGTTCAATGATCCAAGTAACAATGCCAAGCTGTTCCATGTGCACATGGTGCTACCACTCTATGTGAGCCCTGTCAGGAAACATGGTGGCCATGCCTGCCCAAAACAGGGCAGGGAAAGAAAGAGGCCTTGACGAAAGGGTACAGCACCCGACCACTCTCTGGGGTCTTCCCCAGCAAAGCTCCAGTTCTCAGAAGAATTCCAGCCATCACACATAAAAGCATCGGGGGTAGCACGAGTCTCTCGGCAGAAGCACAGGAGGATCACCCCGGGGCCCTGCTGGGTGAGGAGAGGCTGTACAAGCTGGTATACCGAGTGAGCCAGGGCAAGGGTGTGAGGCCCGGGCTCTGGGCCAATTCTATCACCGCCTAGTGAATGGCCTAGGGGCCATCATCACCCCTCCTCAGCCTCAACCTTCCTTGTCTGTATAATGAGAGGGTAGATGATAGGATTTCATGACTCTATGTCTGCAAAGGAGATGCTCAATAAATACTTACTTCCCCCCTTTATGAAGAACACTAGGCTCAAAAACCTCTCTTCTCTGATTGCTCAGATATTATGGTCAAAAAAGGAACAGGAGCCTTGCCCTCAGAGTCAATTTTAGGGAAAGGGAGACATTTCTTTAAAGCACTTTAAAAAAAAGTAGCTCTCTTAACTTAAAAAGGCAAAATGAGGCATAGGTTTTCTCTATCCAGACTCCATCCAGCAAGGCTGGGTGGGCCTCCGCACATCTTGTCTGGGTCCCTCCATCAACATCTGCTGAGCTCCCCCACCGCATAAGGCACTGAGGGGAAGGCCCACTGCATCATACCTCGAGATCCACATGGAAGTGTTGCAGCCCATCATGAAGTGAGTCCAAATGATTTTGTTACTACTTAGTACAGATAAAATGTATTTACTTTGTAAGTGTCTGTGTTAGAGCCAACTCAAGATGATGCCTACAAAATGACATTTGGATTCACCTGAATTTCAATATGCTTACTCAAGTGGAGACTAGGAGGTAGGGCCAGCCAGAAGCTGCCCATGGGAGGGCATCACACATGAGAATGTCAGTTTCTCACACACACAGACACGGCAGGGCGGGGGGGGGGGAACAAGGCGAGAAGCATCGCACACAATCTGAGAATCACCACCCACCAGGGGTGGGTGAGAGACGACACATAAACCCATCAGAGAACGGTGAGGAAAATTCAAGAGCCCACTTATCATCACCAAGTTCCTTTAAAAGTCCATCCAGAACTGGGATGTAAAAGGAGGTGCCATGGGGCATCCTGAGGACCGAGCAGGTACTTATTCAGGCTCCAAGGAAGCTGGGCAGACCATCAACATGCCACTGCTCCATAGGCAAAAATTAAGATGCAGTCGCTCACAGGGTAGTTGGTGGGGCTGCTTGTCACTGACCTTCCGCCATTTGAGTTGAGACCTGCAGCCACAGTACTACCAAATCTGTCTCCCCATGACCCACGACAAAAGGACAGTTGGTTCTTTGAAAGAGCTATGGTACACGTCTCTCAACCCTTGAGGAAAAAATGAAGAGAAGTGGGATTTTCAGTCCTGACACTCTGGTAGGTAACATCAAGCCAAGAGGTTTCTTGTCTCCCCAGGACACCAAGGGCCCCTTTCGAATACAGGCCACAAAACAAACAAACAAACAAACAAACAACAAAAAAAATGTAGGTGTGAAAGTGGGGTAAGAAAGAGCCTAAGGACCAAGAGAATTTGGTATATGTGTATCAACAGCTTTAAAGCATTTTGCAGCCTTTTTGATTCTATAACCTCCATATTGAGAGACATAAAACACCAAACATTACACCTGTCAGGTGCTGTGCCCTGAACTATCTGCAGGCAGCTGAAAGTCAGTACATCAGACTTTTAACGACGTGAAAGTTAAAGATTAAAAACATGTTGGAACGCTTACTTTATGCGGTGCCAAAAATGTGTCTGTAACCTGTTAGGGGAGATGGGTGTGGAGCACCCTACGAGAAGGATGACGGCACTCACAGCGCAGAGAGAAGGCCAGGTCCCTGCCCGCCTGCCTCCCTCCCTGCCATCCTTCCTTCCTTCGGAGGGAAATTCCTCCTGAAATCTGACATGCTTTGCAACAGCAGTAGGTTAACCGCCCCAGAGAGTGAGGCTGGAACCACTGGAATCCTGGGCAGATTTCTGACGCCAATTCGGGTCTGCCACACGAGGTCAAAGCCACTGTTTTAGACATTCAAGTGGGCATGGGAACGTGCTTATAAAGACGAGGCTGCCAGGTCACATCCTGTATTCCCCCGAATTACTCCAATGACAATAAAAACCCACTGAAAGCAGAGACACTTTTGCAGGGCCTTGCCATTTGTCAATCTCTAGCTTAAGCCTTCATAGCTATGCCCAGTTAACTCTTTCTTGACAAGGGTTATCAAAAGTTTGCATCTCCCTACTCTCCCCTCTCTCTAGCAGAAAACTCATGTCACCGGTAAGCAATGTCTGTACCTCCTTTAATCTCCTCCACTTAACTTCTCATTTATGGCTGTACATGCAGATACACAAATGTGTATCTGATGTAGCGTGTTGCTTCTTTTTTCCAAAAATTGAAAAACTCACAAAGCCAAAGATAACATAATATACCTTGAATGGCATGTCCTATAGGTAGAAGCCAAAAAAAGAAAAAAAACCCTGCAAAATTATTTATGCATGAGTATTAAAATTTTCCTCAAAAGTTCCCAGGCAAATGGGTGCCTCTTTAATTTTCACCCTTACAATAAACTCTTCTGCAGGTTTTGTTTATTTTGAGGAAACATTTCACTTTTTTTTTTCAAGACATGAGGTGTGAATGATGCAAAACAGTATTTGGATATGTAAACTGAATTATTTGCATAATGTATTTCTAATCAGTGAGTATAAATTCTGGAGTCTGAGGAACTGAAATCAAGTGCCACAGAATTTTTAAAATCCAGATTATAAAAGCAAAGAGCATCGCCCTTCGGTGGAATAATATACACATTTGCATTCTGTTTATAAGGAGAAATTATCCACACAGACTTTTCTGAAGAATTTTAAGTAAGTGATGTTGATGTACACTGCCTTGTTCTGACTCAACAGTGGAGGCCTAAAGGTCCTAAGTTCACAAGCACAACCACAACCAAGCACCAAGGAAAGCAAAGACATTCGCCTCTAAAGAAGAAGACCTTCCCTCCCCACAAGCCCCATGTTGGTGTGCCTGCTGGACCTACGGGAGTCTGAGATAGAAAGCAGGACAGGGGAGCAGCCAGACCTTCCACCTATCCCACCCATCAAATCAGCTTGGTCACCATGCTGTAAAGAGCCTGAGATCATCTACACCCTTCTGCTGGTTTCCGTTGGTGTTTTCACGCAAGCTGAGCCCCTCTGCAGAAAAACAGTGACATGGATGTGCAAACAGTAGAAAGATTATTCCAGCTTTGTACACTCCCTTCTGTCAACAAGCACAATAAAACCAAGTCGGAGAGACAATTTGTCTGAACAAACATTTTTTGGGGAAGGGATGAAACACAGAGAAGAGAAAATAGGGAGGGGTACACGGCGGTCAGCCCCAGACAATAGCACTCTCCCCATTCCCACGACAGTGGCTCGTCAGGTCCTTCACTGCCCCAGAGTCACCTACAAGTTCAGCACCCCAATAGGTGCACATGGGAGCGCCTGCACAGAGTTTCTTGATGGTGCCAGGTTACATTTCTACGACAGCTGGTCCTCTTGTCTACTGCCAGTGAAGCCAAACCAGCCTAAAATTTAATTTAATCTGCTGTAAACCCAAGTGTCAGGCACTTCGATGGCAGCTAAAAGCGCTACTCTCAGATAACTGAGTGACACTTGCTAATAATAGCCTCTCCATGAAGTGAGCAAGAGTGGACATTTTGTGAAACCAGAGGGACCTCTGCCTGGGAATGGCTCGGTGAGGCTGGTCTCAGCTCCCAGGCAGCAGATGCGCACGAGACCAGGCCCAACATGCCTCTAATGAGACCAGCTGCCCTAGGGCCCCCAGTAACCTCACTTTCAAGCTAAGCAGCCACATCCCTGGCTTTTGCTGAACAGAACAGATGCCCCTTTACAGCTCTGCCATCATCGGCCTGCTCCCCCCATCTTCCAGAGGCTGTGCCCCAGAACTCCCTCCACTGTGCTTTGGTCCCCCTCTTCCTTAAGAGCATGGTCAGCTTCCTCTTGGGGAAACCATCTTTCTCAAATAGCCAGAGCTCAATGGCCACAGGAAGGCCCAAGAAACTTATCTTCTTCAGTACTGCCAGGTAAATGGGCATTTCCCACCTGCTCTTGCCAACACCCACTACAAGAAAAAGAGGCACTGGTGCTGGAACTCAATTAAACTCCACCTCCAACTCCTCTTCACATGCTGAAACAAATTTTGGCAGCTCTTTTCTTCCAGGAGAATGAAGCACAGTGAAGACACTAAGAAGAATCCCCCTTTATTTTTTTTTTTAAGATTTTATTTACTTATTTGAGAGAGAGAATGAGGTAGAGAGAGAGCATGAGAGGGGAAAGGGTCAGAGGGAGAAGCAGACTTCCTGCTGAGCAGGGAGCCCGATGCGGGACTCGATCCCGGGACTCCAGGATCATGACCTGAGCCGAAGGCAGTCGCTTAACCAACTGAGCCACCCAGGCGCGCCAAGGAGAACCCCCCTTTAAAAGTGAACTTTCCAAATACAAGACTTGAGTTCACAAGTACTTTCTTCCCTAAAGGATACCTGTCCCCTCACTACCTCTGAGCTGAACCCTTGGCAAAGAAACAACATCCACTGAAGAAGGCCATTTTGCTCTTGAGCAGTCAGGCAGCACCTTAATTTTTGGGAAAATCTCACATACATACAGCAGTACAGAGAATGGTTTAAATCAACTCCCAAGTACACATCATCCAACTTCAACCACTAGCAACTCATAGCCAAACTTGTTTCATCTATAACTCTAAAACCAATCCTGCCCATTGGATTATACACATTAATTCTAGACATCCTATCATTTCATCACCAAATACTTCAGTATGTATTTTTAAAAGCTAAAGACTTTTTTTAACCACAAAACCATTATCACACCTAAAAAAATTAAAGTGACAATAATTCCTTATCATTAAATAGGGGAGTTACTTTAGACTCAGAAATACTTCTTTGCATCTAGGTCCTGCTTTGGAGGATCCCTTCCACCAAGTTCAAGACTAAAGCTGACAAGAAAAGCATTTGGAGAATCACACTCTCTAAAAAGGGTCATGGACCTTGTTTAAACGACCTTGCACTTCAGCCCAAACTCCTCCTTGCAGTCCCTTGCCCTATTGGAGGCCAAATACTCTCTCTGGGAGTCCTCCATGAGAGTCCTCACCCTTCTCAACATCCCCCTAATTCCTGAGTCTTCCTCATTCTCCATTCTGTGGCCCATCACCGCTTTAGGCAAGCAGGTACATTCCCAGTGTTCAGGACTGGTATTTATTTTTCTTTGAAGAATGTGTTCTCCTGGACAGTTCACAGAATTCATTCACAGAGCATGTCTTGGATATACAGCTGACTAGATATGTCAGTTATGTTCCAAATGGGTTTTCACAGGTCAAGGTTCTGCAGGCAAGAGCAAATACTATTTTTAGACAGGATAAGGTCACAATGCTTTTAGAGACAGTGAGGTCTACAATAAAACCTATTGATCAGCCTCTGGAACTAGTGCTCCAGAGAGACAGAGATTGAAACAAAAATTGCCTGGCCATTTTCTCTGTAGACTCAGTGGGTAAAAGCTTGTTGGACTTAATATCTTTCAGGATATAAAATAAGTAAGAAGTAACTGCGCACAGATTACTGAGGTCCATTTAACCAGATGCAGAGGCGGGTCAGGAAACACTCTCATGGAAGAACTCTGCAGAGGGGGACTTCGTGGCAACAAGTGTCACCGCCACCAAGAGAAAGACCAGCCTCCTCAGCTCTGCGAACACAAAGGGGACAGACTACCATCCAGGATTTCAGCTTGAATCAGAAACTGTGCCCCTCAATCCAGGTCTATGTGAGCAACCGACCCTGAGAGATAAACAGCATGAAACAGATTGACCTAAGTTGGAATTTAATGAAAAGAGGTATTCATATGGATGACTTTTTAAAACTTTTGTATTAACTTAATGGTAAATCTGAAGATCTTCCCACTCTCTCTCTCTTTCTCTCTCTACCTATATATAGAGTGCATATACATACGTGTGTATATATATATATACACACACACACGCTATACATATACACACTCTAAATATATATACACACATTATATATATGTGTACATGTGGTACATATGTATAAGCATGTGTGTGTTACATCTTGGGATGATCGTTTCACTGTATTTGGAGGGGTTTTTTTTTCCCCAAAGAGATAAGTCTTTTATAGGTGTACCACACAAGACTCCAGTAAGAAAAATCATTCATTGCCACTGAAACTTGTTAGAAATCATACAAACACACAGGAGCCCAAGCAAATGAATCATGAAGGCACAAAAAGCCACTGGAAAGTTATTTAACTAGCCTGACAATTCATGAATTTACCCAGGTAATAGCAACAAATCCTAAATAATTTATTTAAGTCAAACAGGAGCTTTAAGTAAAGACATTAATGTAATGGACTATCACATCTTAAACTTCAGCTGGAGATCTCAAACTTTGAAGTCAATTATGTCCCCACAACTACCTCTACATTACCAGTAGTGCTTGATTGTTTTGGAGATGCCGGACGACAGGACCTCATGTGAAAACCTGTAGGGTATCTTCATTTATCATCTGCTCCGGTCTCACAGCCCAGCTCGCAAACAAAATATGCCATGGTAAACATAATCCATATATCACATTGTGACACAGCTGACCCCATTAGTGAGCCAAGACTGTCCTAGCGGTAGCATCCTATCACACATTAACAATACAATGCTGATACATTTGCACAATACAGTGCCAGGTTGGGGGAGAAGAGAGACTATCAGGCTATGAATCCTAAACTTCTTATCTGAATACATATTTTGTCACCTATCTCTTTGGCATGAATGCTATTGTGCTTTTTGTTCAAGTAATAACCGAAGGGGAAAGGGGTACCTCTGGGTGGCTGCCATTCATTCAGTCTGCCCGTTATCTTCCTTTGGGTTGAGTTAGGGCTCAACTTTTTCCTTTTCCCTGTTTGGTTTTTTTAGCATTTTGTTTTGTTTTGTTTTTCTGCCACAGACAGAAGAGTAGGCAAAATTTGAAACAGCTGATTATCAGTGCCCTAATAGAGCACTCCTAATAAAAATCCCCAAAACATTATAAATTAAAGAGGCAGTAATTTAAATAAATTGCTTTTTTATGGAAGCTATAGATCTCAAGAGTGCCTGAGTTCTACGAGGAACATGTATCCCACAACTGGTTCATTTCCCCCTTCCTCTTAGCACGTGGGATAATAAAAGAAAGTTTTAAATAATCATTATCCAAAGAGTAACTTTGAATGTTGTTTATCAGCATGCTTCTGAAAACATCATTTTATATCTAATTCCATGCCATGCATAAATGGTATTTGCTGGACAGTGTGAAAAACAGAAACATCCGTGCTAAAAGTCAATGGTAAACACCAAGTTTAGAAAATGGATTGCAAAGATCACATGTCCCAGAACAGGCCATATGCTTTTACCTACATGATGAATAAAAAAAGAACATTTTCCCTCAATTTATGCTGTCTTCAACACTAACAGAGGGAGAGTTCTTCTAAACATGTTGCATCGGATGCCTTTAACAAGCAAGAATTTGTAACTCCAAGAATTCAGCATATGTAGGCTATGTCCATACAGAGAAACCAGCTTTTGGGGGAGGAAAAAGGAAAATATCACTGAATTCAGTCAGTTAATTGAATTTAAAATACCTGGTTGTTTAAATTCAACTGATTTCTTTGTCAAACGTATTTCTATTTTGACATAGCTACAGTTGCCCAAAAAAGCAAGCTTGGAGAAAATATACATTACACTCCTTAGAGTTTATATTAAAAAAAAAAAAAACAGCTTGCAACAATTAAAAGATGGAGAAATCTTGTAAGGCTGGAAACTTCTGTGAATTATCACCATTCCATTATACCATGCTTCAGTTTTGCTTCCAGCAATTTGAAAGTTGCTCTTAAGCTTTCTGCAGAGGGATTATGAGCCCAACCCTTAATCTCCACCATAGCTCCTACCTTTGAGGCAAATAAAGAAAATATTCTGCCCTCTCTGCAGGCGAGCCCCATTCAGCAAGGAGGTTCCAAAAAGAGGAGAAAGGAGAGGAAGCAGGGAATCTCCCTACGGTGTTCAGAGTACACTGGTACAGGACGGGGGCTTGGAGATGCACCCACTCCAAACTACCCATTCTACAGACAAGGAAACTAAAATGAAGGGAACCCAAAGTCTCACTGCTCAGAGTTAGAACCCAGGCACACTGGTTCCGAGACCAGTATCTTCCCGCTATCATTAGAAGTCAAAATTTGGTTCTAGAAAAGTCCCCAAAGACCTCTCACTCAATCCCTACCCCACCCTCCCAACCCATTTTGGTCATTTTTCCACTGCCTTCATGGAAGAGTAAGCATCTAGTTCTTGGGTCTTCACAAATTTTTATGTTCTGTTTTTGTCTTACTTTATTGTTTAGTGATCAAAAATAGTTTATCATAATGCTCTCAAATGCATTGTCTTCCTATTACAGGCAGAAAATGTTATCTCCTAAATGGCAACAGGGCTGGAAATAAGGATGACTTTGTTTTTATTTTTAAACACTACAGTTTTTTCTATGATGATGATTTCATATTCTAGGTACAAAAGAGGTAGGGTTTCTCTCACCCTTAACTTCTGCAAAATCTAGATTGACTCAAATTCGAATCTGGTTGAAAATCCCATATTTGAGGATGATGTATTCTAGCAGAAAGCTCTGGATTGGCTCTATTTTGCTTTGTCTTCCCCCCAAAAGATTTTTAAATAGTTTTCATTTTTAAAACAAAGATTTCAACTTTGGATTGTGCCCATGCCAAAGTCTCTATACATCTAATCAATCAATAAATAAGACAAACAAAGCAGCATATGTTTATCCTGTACATTTGGGAAGTGTACATTAATTACTGCAGATTGTCTCCTGTGCATCCCCCCCACCCCCGTCACAGACAGCAGGGCTCAAAAGGGTCCGCAAAATAAAAATGTATGGGGTAATTAAATGGATATTTATAATTAGAACTTAATAATTTGCATCAGGGACAAATGAGCTCTGATTTTAATCTGCAGCGCATTTAGATTAGCCTGAAGATAGTGTAATTTGATGGTTTATAGGCCTCCTCTCGGATTATGAAATAATACCAAGCCTTCCAAGACAGCGCGTCTGTGTCAGGAGTGTGTTAAAGAAGAAGATGCGATGAAAATGTTTGACAACGTGAAAGCAGCCATAAATTACATGACAACTGTGTAAAAGTCATGATGAAACAAATAAAGGGCTGACCTATAATGCGTCTGATTCATTGTGACACACACAACTCCCTGCACTAATCTCTGCCCAACCAACGCATTCTTAAGCGGGGAACTACTTAGCACCGGGAACGTTGTAAATTATCACTAGTCAACAGCATTGATTTTTAGTCGACATTTCAATCAGGTTGAAGTAGAAATACTACCCAGCTCATCCAACAGCCTCTTAACCAGTCCGCTGCCCCTCTGCGGTCTCCTCAGTTATGGCTTTGTTAAATTTCCATTGCTCTCACCATTCAAAATTTATTATAGCGTTGCCACATCCAGGCACTTGGCCTGAAGGGTCACCGGCCTGCCTCTTGGGACATTAAATTCGAGCTTACCTTAATGAAGGCAGAACCAAAAAAGAAAAAGAAACAAAAGGCCACCATCAGAGAGCTGGCCTGATTTTCAAGGGAATGGGGAGAACACGAGAGGGGAAAAATAGGGCCTCGAAAGCAATGGTATTCCTTTTATCATTTCTGCCTTTCAGCCTAGGAATAAAACTCAGAGCTTCCCTCCTGGGGTGATAGGGGAAGACTGCTGCAGTCCTGACCTGGGGGCAGGCAGACACAACATGGAGAACCAGGGGAAGAGGCGAGGGCAAAGGAAGCAAGGATCCAGTCCCAGGGCAGAGTGAGAACTGAAGTGTAAGGCTTGGAGTTCTTCACCCACATGTGTTCTCAGCAGCGACCCCCACCCCCATTCCCACCTCAGAAGACCTCCTGGATCCAGGCCCATGACAACTACTTGGTGGTGGATCTGATCTGAACAACCTCCTTGGTTCAAATGGAATAGAAGAGCATAAAAGAGTGAGCAGAACTCCCAGCCAACCCTCATCACTGCTGGAGGCAACTCTTCAGGTCCCCCATCGGACTCCTGCACACAGTAGGCGCCTCCTAACTACCCAGTGGACTCTGAAATTATATCAATGGTGGTCCATGGTGGCCCAGCCAATTCAAAAGAATGGGTGATAAAAAGGAAAACCCTGACATTTGGTTTTGGAATACATTATGTAATCCGTCTGCAATGAACCTCAGGTCTTGCTTCAGCAAATATTAATGGAGTCAGAGCAGGCTGCAGAGTGATGAGGGGAGGCCACCATGCACTTGAAAACTTGCCTCAGGGAAAGCCACATGTGGATCATATGGAGTTGGTGACTGTAGTTTCCATTCAAGAATTTTCTCAGGTCTCTTAGCCCGCTTTCTGGACTTGCCTTACCACAGCACTTGTTCAGCCAATAATGAAAACCTCCTAGAAGCAGATTATTACCCCGCAGCACTCCCAGCGCACACATGTGCGCGCGCACGGGCATGCACACACACACACACACACACACACACACACACACACACACACACTCCCGCTCAGAGCATAATTCTGATGCTCTCCGCCCTTTAAAGGTGTGGTCAACGAAGCGAATGCCAGAGAGAAAGCAGAACAGAAATGCTGGAAGACAGGGTTCACCAGCCCTTAAAAGTCCTCGCTTGGTTTCTTGGTCAGCCTACTGCTATCTCCTAACTGAGTCACGCGCAAATAATAAAACCTCCTTCCTGTTCTTCACAGGACCCTCGCCCCATGTCTGCCTTACTCTGGACAGATGGAGAAGTGACTACTTGCAAAGCAGAATTCCTCACATTGCAACTCTTTCCAACAGCTCCAAGGCTCCGCCAATATGCCCAGGACAGCCGCCCAGGAACTGGATGAGAACATTCTTCTCTTTCCCAGAAGACTAAAAAACTTGACCACAGAACCCACAGGAGGGCCAACCATCCAGCACCAGAGCTTCCCACCCAACTGGTGCCCAGCTTCACTGCAGAAAGCTGCTAACATTTTGAGGAGGTGACAGAGGATAATGACTGGAAGCCGAAGGATTAAGCCCCTAATGACTGTGACCCCTCAGGGAAGTTATTTAACCCTTGGGGAGGACCAACTGCCTCCTCTACCAAATGGGGTTAATAGGACCTCCTTTCTGGGTTTGCTGTGGAACGGAGAGACAATGCGTCAGATACATAGTATAGCAATGGCAACTCTCTGAGTGCATCCTGTGTAGCAGGTAATTTATGTGCTTTCTCTCATTTACCCCTCGCACCCACCTTATGAGGGAGGTGCTTTGGGTTATCTGCATTGCAGAGAGGTTAAACGCTTTGCCCAAACTCTCCCAACCAGTCAGTGGTGAAGCAAGAATCTGAACCCAGAGTGACTATGTCACATACCCAGGCATACTCTCCTGGTGATGCAGCCCATGTCTCTAGGGAGAGAGGCCAAGCACTGAGGGAGTTGCCAATGGGGAGAAGCCCCTCCAATCACCCCACCTCACCAGATCTACAATGGCTACTCAACTGTTCCCACCCAACAGCGCCTTGCCCACAGGCTCCAGCAGGGGCCCACCCTGAGGCAGAAGGAGGCTCTGAGCCCATTCGAACCCCCCCCCCTGCCCTGCTCACCTCTCATCCCAAGCTACTAGCCCCACACTGTGAGGAACTATGTTGAGACCCCAGTTCTTATAGGAGAGAAAAGTGCTAAGCCATGAGTCAGAATCATAATAATAACTGGCTTTTCTCAAGTGCTTACTGCATACCAGGCAAGCGTTTTCATGCAATGCTAATGATGTCCCCATTGGGGGGAGGGGGGTCCTGCAACTCCCCCCATGTTACAGATGAAGAAATGGAAACTCAGAGAGATGAAGAAATCTGCCCAAGCTCACACAACTAGAAATGGCAGCACTTCTTCACCATTTTATTTCATGTATGCCCAGAAGCTGAAGAACAGGGAGAAAAGGAAAGGAGATAAACATATTTTTAAGGGCTTATTTCCCCCTCTTTCAGCCCAGCCTTCCCCCATGTTACCACGCAGGTTAAAAAGCACATAGGTAGGAGTGAAAACAGCATCTAACGGGCTTGGCTGAATGTTTTGGGTTATCTGTGGGATGCGCCCAGAGGCCTCCATATTTTCCCAGTTTCTATTTGCTACTAGATAAGGAGGAGAAAAAGTCCACCTCCCTGCTGAGGTTTCAGCCTGGGGAAGTAAACATGATTTTATCCCATTTTATGTGGCTGCTCACAATGGTGCCTTTTCAAGTCTATGATGGGAAAAAAACATCTTTTATTGTGTGAACTGCATTTCGGACAGGCCCCCAAACTACTTGGAAGCCCGGGTGTCCCCTAGGTAGAATGCTACGAACCCAGCTTTGGCGCAAGCAGCTCCTCTGGTGGGAACCAGGACATACCCCCCGCCAGTAAGTAACAGGGAAATTCAATTACCTCGCCACTTGTGGCAGGAGGGCAAAGACGGCACATTAAAAGAGCTAAAAATGTCAGGAAGTTATTGGGCTGATGACTCTTGCTTGCCAACACTCATAAGTGAATGCATAATGTTATAATAAACTAAAAAACACAGAAACAGACCAAAGAAGATAAGACAATTGAGAATAAAACAAGCCCAGACACATGGGTTTGCCATCAGCCCTGCACGGGAAATGCGGCGCTTCCAACGGGGGCACTTTTCCCCCCACCCTGGCCTTTCCTGGGCCTCGCTGGTGTATTATCCTTCCAAGCCGCCAACAGTCTAGTTCACAGCTCTTTCCCAACAAGAAATTTAACTTCAGCCATTTAAAAAAAAAAAAAAAAAAATTCGTTCGCACCAACTTCCTACCTGCACGCAGGCCCGCAGGCCCGCACGCCCCGCACGCCCCGCCCCGCCCCGGCTCCGCACACACGTCGGCCCCAGCGCACGCGCTCACACATGCTGCTCTCCTGAACACACCGAACCCTTTCCGGCCCGGGCCCCCGGGTTACTGGCGTTATCACAACTCTTTTTTTTTTCCCAATGGCAAGCCAGGAAAGATGATAGAACCTGTGTGTGTAGCCAAAAGACTGGCCTCAACTGGTTCAGAGGGGAAAAAATTGGGCTGTGTGTCTTTTTTTTTTTTCCTTGCCTTTAGCCAAAGACCTGGGAGCATTTGATGTACAGTCAGCAGGTATTTTTTTTTTTAAGAAAGAAAAAGGAAGGAAAAAAAAAACAACACTGAAAAGGCTTGGCTGCACTGGGGCCCTGACATGCTCTCATCTAAAGCTTGGCCCTAGGCCAAGTTCATCTGTTAATGGACAGCCACAACCAAGGCCTGCACCTCCCCCACCTCCCCGACTCCTCTGTGTTCTCCTACCTCTTTCGAGCTCCTAAAAACTAGACATCGATTATGTCTGTGCTTTTCCCTTTCTATTCAAGATAAACAAAGTGCTTCAAGTTCAGGGCACACCCTGGGACCCTTGACAAAACAATCTATCATTCTGTCTGCTAAACCAGTCTGGCTACACCAGAGCCGCGAGAGCAACGCTCCCAATGTACAATTTTCCCTTTGTGCTTCTTCCCTCTTGCCACTAACCTCTTTTCTTTACCACCTTCTCCGGAGCAGATGGACTTGACCACTTTGCTTAAGCCCCTCCTGGTAACCTCAGAAATTAAAGAAAGGATCGGAGCTCCTGGCTGCCCCTCCTACTGCCCAGGTTTTCCTCCTTCCCCTGTGTGGCCCCCATGTCCCTCGGACACACACACGATTCCCGTTAGATCCACATAATCCTTTCCACCCTCTCACCACAGACACCCAGAAAATAAATTTAATGCAAGGACCGTTCCTTCTTTTGCTCCCTGCAAGATTATTTTAAGTGAGTTTTGTTTTAAATCATATCCATTAATTTAGCCTGACTTGCAATTAAATGCAAATACACTTTTTACAACCAGTACGGAATGTATTAATTATAACTACAAATGGTCAAATGAGAGCACAGTCCCTCCTAAAAATATTAATAAAATACATAATAAATAATATTAATGAAACAAAAATAGATTCATAAGCCTTGGCCAGGGCTTTTATTATTTCACGCAAGGGGAAATCCAGCCAGTGAAACTTGCTGCACATACTTTGGCGGGACTCTGGCCAACCACCACCAGTGAACTCTAAAGAGCGCGTTTGGAGGGGGGCGGGGAGGGGGGCCGGGAGGCCATGCTCTGGTGTTGGGGGTTCTGTGTAGACTCCCCTCTGAGAGACTGAGCGATG
>NW_027397072.1:61160237-61307737 GCF_003265705.2 Callorhinus ursinus | reverse complement strand
CTGGCAGCGCCGCAATCACATCAGAAGGGAGAGTGGAATGCATACAGGAAGGCTTGAGATGTTCCTCTTTAGATACAATACCTATACATTTAATATATAGCAATTAACTTCTGGTCAGGAGTCTGCAGGCAGCAAGCTGTCCCAAGCAGATAGGGGGGAGAGGGGGCCCAGAGCTGGGACAAGCACAAAAGACAGGTCCAACAACAATGCCTGCTGTCAGCAGCTGAATTATTTTTATACAGGAATTTTTATCTCTATTGTACAAACAAGTACGTGTCTGTGCAGACTTGTTAAGCAATCCACTTGTATGTAGAATAAGATTTTTTTTTCTTTCTTGCTACCAGTCACACAGTTCCAAGATCAGAAGAAATACATAGTCTTTGAAGCTGCTCAAATGTTTTAGTTAAAAGGACAGCAGTTGTTTTCAAAGATCCAAGAGTATCTTTATCAGAATTAAATTTTTCCTTATTGATTTTTTCCCCTTAACATAACAAAAACATAACATGAGAAGGTTACGATTTATTATTAAAAATTTTCGCAGCCTTTAACTCATTCTTCAGTAGCCAATGTTCACTTTTAAATGTAAAAGAATAGTTGTGTTGTTTTTTTTTTTAATCTTAGGATAGGACGGAGTAGGAGAAACTCATGAGTTTTAAAATTTAACATTGGTTAATGTACTGTTTTAACTGAGAACTCAAAGACTTGTGGAGAAGGGGGCTAAAAGGAGCCGTAAATGGTTCATTGTGAGCTGCCCCATAAATGTAAACCAATCATGAAATCGTGGTATCCCCTGAGTCAGTAAAGGGAAATGCTTCAGAGTTTTGTTTTGGGGTTTTTTTTGTTGTTGTTTGGCCCAAAGAGAAACTCCATATTTAAAAAACGTAAAAAGATCAAACATGGCATGTAGGGCCTTGTGCTCCAACTAAGGTAAGAATCCAAGCTACACCTTCTTTCTCTAAAAATTAACAGATGTGATGTTTTTTGCAGTTTTTTTATGCATCATTACATATCAAGAAAATGAACAACTGATGAATATGAATTTAAGTGCCCTGATGCTTAGCATGAGGCTTCCTTGTGTTTTGTAGAAAATTCAAAAAGAAAACAGAAACCAGAGGGCGGGGGACACAACAGCACCTGTGTTCTTTTTGCAAAAGCACCTTCGAAGGCTTCACAATAATTCCATTCTTCATTTTAATGGGAGTTTTTAATCAGTGGACTCACCTGTATCTAAAACTCAGATCAAATTGTAGGTGTAATTGTTCATCGCCAATGCTCACAAGAGTGAAGATACAAACAGAAACGCATTGTGAGTGACCCAAGGTCCCCAGGTATCCCCTTCATCAGCAGGCCTGCTCCACGCTCCCACTGGGAATTCCCTGGCGGGGCCGATTCCATTCGGCATAACACACAGCCAACTCTATCTGGAAAAGGGTGTGCTGGGTGCCTTCTCACCTCTTTTACAGGAAGTTTAAATCTGATCATCTCACCTTTAGTGGATAGAATTTGTTGCTTAGCACTCTACAAACTTGGTATTTTATCTCTGTAGAGAGATCAAAAAGGAAAAAAAGGAGGGCAGAAAGAGCAAGTTGGAGCCCCAGCCAGCCTTCGTGCATGGGGAGCACCACCCCAGCGCAGCCACCTGGTCAGGTAAGCCTTCCAGGGGCATTGCATCAGATCCGCTCACATCAGTCTCCAGGGTGAACCCAGAGATGAAACACTCCGGTTCCCTGTCTGCAAACTTCTCATTCGCCAGTTCTTGGCAGCTTATTTTTCCAAGTGTTTTGTTTCAGGAAACGTGTGTATTTTCTTTTGTACGTTTTGTGGATTTACCACAACTGGTTCTGACAGCTGTTGATTCTGTTAAATGAACACGTTATAAAAATCCTCTTTAAAAACCTCAAGCAACAGTGGACTCAAAAATAATGGCGAAATGTTTTAATGGAGTTCCAACTGAGAGTTGGTTAAAAAAAAAGTATAAATGAAGGTACAGAAGTCTTTTAAGTCAGCACTAGATCTAAACTGAATGTCTGTGTGCGCACGCACGCGTGTGTGTGTATGTGTTTAATGGGGAGAGAGGGGTGTTGCAAATCACCACAAATATTTACACTGTATTCCCTTTGTTCAAATCACATACTTTTAACAGGAAAAGCTGGAACTGCGGCTATTTAAAATTTTAAATATTCAAACTCCTGTAATTAACCATATGAAACAAATTATGTCGCACTTCTCCATACCACACATGCAAAAAATTCTGGTGGTGGATTGGGAGGTGGCAGAGTTGGGGAGACAACTCCAACAGGAGGAAAAGATGATGTTTTCATTTTGCTATAGATCAAAGGAGAACAAGAATGGAAACTGTAGCATATCGAGCATTTTTACATTGCTGTCTTTCACACTGGGCTATCTAAGTTTACACAATTCCCCAGACTAGCTGCATATTAAGCTTGCTGTGTACAGCTTTATTATGGTGCGGTGGTGGAAGGAGCATTAATATTCCGGCTCCGCATCTGACAGGGCATTTACATGCGCCCATCTGAGCAGCACCTGAGTGCTCCTCCAAGGTGCAGTAACTGTGCGCCTATTGTAAAGGCAAATGAAGCTCACCTATTCCCTGCTGGGGTCAGAAGTGACCTCACCACCCCCCATGCTTCAAATCCTTCCCTTGCCAACCTAACTCAATGCCATCGCAGAATGACGAATGAGCTCAGAAATAGACCCCAAGTTACTAACCCTGCTAAGAACAGCAAAAGCCTTTGCTGAAATGTTTTAAAAATGCATAGGGAGTGCAGCTGGCCAGTAAAAAGCAGAGAGACAGATTCCAGTGAACCCAATATGGAATACGTTACATTCTAAAACTGATTAGAAATACAGTCTTATGTTTACTGGCTTCAAATTGAGTTTGGCATCAAGCATACTGGCTTTAATAACGCTGGCATTTTTTTATTATTATTATTATTTTAAATTTGCCTTTGGTCTCTAGGAGCACATGTGGAGAGCTAAAGCATTCTTATTCGTCAGGTTACATTTCCTGGAAATTAAGTTTGTGACAGAAAATGACTCTAGTAGCAATAATATGGTTCGTGCTCAAATTAATTAGGTCATTGTTGTAAAAACTACATGGCAAATTACAAAGGTAAATTTACTGATATTGGCCAGAGCCTCTATACCCTGGAAGTAAAGGGGAGAAGCAGTTTAAGGATGCTTATTTACCTGGGTAGGAGGAAAGAACAGAGGACGGAGGGATACAATGGCCAATTTTCTATCTGTCATTACAAATAAAAGTATTGGTTATTATCCATTAAATTACATGGTCTGAACATATTTATGAACTTTATTAATGTCCTCCAAATTGACACATAATATAAAAACCTGCTTGATTTGAGACAATTTTAAAAATGGGCACTAAGTTAAAATCTTTTTCTTTTTTAATCCTTGTAATAACAACACTGCTGACATAACTATGACCCAAATGAAATCTGAACAAGCAGAAAGGTACTAAAGATCCTTGGTGATTAAATCTGTTTCTAAAAAAGTGGCAAGGTGCCAGGCTGGGTCCAGTTTGATGCTAAGTGCTTTTTATTGCATGAAGCTAGTACTATGGTATGTAAAAACAGACTTGGGCTTGGGGTAAATTTTGTCAAATGATTCCTTTGTGCAGTAAAGGGTGTGAACAGACCAACCAAAGTACATTAAATTCACATTGAATGCCGCAGTCTCGGTGCATCTCGCTAGCTGTGCTACTTTGGTTCGATTTCATGTTTTCCCCCAAAGGAAAGCCAAACTTTTCTTCCTTTCTTACTGACTAGTGTGCACTGCCACCATTCATCTATTCTTTTCTTTCTTAAATACTTTCACTTAAGAAATCACGAAATTCTGAAAAATGCTTCCCTAGGATCTGCACGTTTGTTATATACTCCAATTTAGTCCTCCCACATTAGCCAAACTACATTGAGGCTATGGTGTGAAATTAATGATTTTCCAGGACTCGAAAATGTGCCATTAATATGCATCCAACTCTCCTCTTCCCTGAGCTTAAGTTTCGCTGTCCTGACATTGCCTGCACGTTTCTACACCCAGTTGCATTTTCCAGCCCATGGGCAGCTCCACAATTAAATGCCACATTCACTCAGAGAAAGGTGTGCAAAACAGATTTCAGATCCTTTAAAGTAAAAGGCACAACTTGCAACACAAGGAATGGGGTGATTTAAGAAATTACAGCACTGTTTTTTTAAGCTTTCACAAAATGAACACAGAGAATGGGAGGGAAACTTTCCCCCTCTGCTCCTGTTCTTGAAGTGAATACATATTTGTGTTTCCAATAAAAGGCCATTTTTACATTAACTGTCTGTAACAGCAGGAGACAGAAAAACTAACACAATCTCTACATCACACACAGGATGATCTTCATATCACGTGGCCCTATTCTCAAAACTATTATTTATAAAAGACAAGTAGGAAAATGCACAATGCCTCTTTTCTGTGTCACTGAAAGGGTAGTGTCTGAAGAACTTTGGGATCTTTGGGATCTTCCACATTTAAAAAAATTTTTTTTCCTTTTTGGCTTTCTGAAGTAAATTTAGCATCCATGCGGGCCACTGTGTTTAATTAAGCTTTCAAAAGTCCTCTGACAATGCCAACAATTGTAAGACACTTCTGTGGCTCAATCATGCAATCACTGTGACAGTTCTATTTACAATTTGTCTTAGAGAGAGTTTCTCTGACATTGTACTTTGACAAAACATCCAAGCTGCCAGTTCACAACCTTTCTCGGTCTTATTTACAAATACAGCTTGTATACAGGACTCCCAAACTCATGAACATGAGTCTTTGGGTAGTGGCCTCACAAACACAGGCTCCCAATGAAAATCCTAGATATATATAAGGAAACAATATTCTCTATTCTCTGGATTCGGAAGGTAAGTAAAATGTTCACCAGTACATTGGGGTTTTTTTGTTTGTTGTTTTCTTTTTCAGCTGCCATGCTAAAAATTCACTTCAGAAGTCAGTAGTTTTTATTCACAATCACTTGAATAAAGAGAAATTAAAAATAAGTAGTCATACTAGGATACTACAATTTATAGTCTCATTTACAGTTACACCATGAAGTATACAAATACATCCCAAATCCAGTCTGAGCTAGAGAATTAGAATGAGTACAAAAGGAAAAGGCAAGTTGATTTTCTAGATTCTGAAAAGCATGTTATACTTGATTTACCTTTAAGTAACATGCTGATGTATTTGTTTTGAATTAGTATTTCTCCCTCCCATTAGAGTAACTGTCTTACATATTTTTATCCAGTGATGAGGTATATTGCCTAAGCAAATATTTTGAAATATCTGATATAAAGGCCTATGTTCATAATTTTAAGGAGAAAAAAATAATATTTATCAATGGCAGTAGACTTGACTACATTTTATAGCACTGGTCATATTTTCTCCCATTCTCTTAAAAAGCTAACTTCATGACAGCCCAACCCTAATTTGAAGATTTCGTGTGTAAGAAGCCAAAACCTCAAATCTGACACTGTGGGATTATATTTTTGGCCTTTTCTATAAGTGAACAGCAGTTTCCCATTCACTAGTCTTTGATGAGTATTTCCCCCATCATAAAACAGGAGACTAGAAAACACAACAACACCCCTATTAAAAGCCCTGACTGCCAGTCACACACAGGCTGCTCATACCTCGTGGTGAGTATCTGAAACACAAATACATGCACTGGACCCCACGCAATATAACCTGCTCATTTCCAGTTAAGTGAATACTATTTCAATGGTCTCAATGGATCACAGTCACGCAATATTTTTAATTTTGAATGAAATGAAAAACCAAACTGATTAACGTCAATGTGTTAACAGACGTACATGGGTGAAGTGCTGGAGCACAGACCCACCTATTCGCCAGGTAAAAACCATCCTTTCCTAAAAAAAAAAAAAAATACTGATCTTGGAGAAGCCTGTGTACAGTCAAAATGCATATCACTTTACTAAGGATTTAAAGAACTCTACTTTATTCTCCTATCTGAAAGCCCCAAATTCTAAGCTTTATTTATCTCAGGAAAATCTGTCATTGTTTTATTCCTGCTTCCTGCCTATAAAATGGCACAGAGCACACTGAGCTCAAATCCAACTTACATCACTTTAATAAAGCTTATCCTACACAGCGCACTTAAATGACTACCTTTTATGTGGTTGCCAAACATATTCTTCTAGAGATTCATCAATAGATCTCTCTCCTAATATGGAGTATTGCTTCTCCTTTCTTTTTGTGACACAATTCAAATATCTACTGAATGATTATTCTTCTTGTTTCCTTCCTCACCATAAAAAGAAAAGCAGACTTGGAACTGGGAAGACGTGGGCTGGAGAGAAATGGGCTAGTTGTGCACAGCCGTCTTCCAGAACTTCCGTTCAGAGGCACCTGAGGGCCAGGGCATCTTAATTTATGTGCAATGGTAGAATGTTAATTTCACCATAGGAAACTCTTAATTCATTACTGTGAATTATGAGAAGTCGTGATTCTAGTTACTGACATCTCGCTTTGAGATGTGACCACGCTATTTATGTTCAGCCAATTCCAGGGTGGGAACAGGTGATTAAACACAATGAAAGGAATCAAGACTTTGTAATTATTTGTGCATGAAAGGTTTACCTCACCTGGGTTGCAGCGCTGGTGCACCCATTGAATATCTTAGATACCTTACACTGCTTTTCATCTCAGTGAAATTATTTAGTATTAGCACTCTAAAACATATTTTAAATTTGCTTTCTTTTCCTTTTGCTTTCTTTTGTGTTTGTGTTTGTTTTTGTTTTTGGCAGGGCGGGGTGCTTCTCTGGGCTCTGCTATTGTACCAGGTTTTAAGAAAAAAAAAAACCTTTATGACAACCAGAAATTAAAGAAAATATCTTCTTTCCTTACGTAGATTCACAACTATCACAGTAAAAAGCTTTCACTACAGTGCCTTCCCCCCAGCTTTTAGATTCCTCTTCTAAGTACAGAAGCACAGAATTTTGGAGCTGGTTAATCTGAGAGTGAATAACCTATTTGGGACCTCAGTAAGAAGTGTGGTTTTAATTCCTGCTTGACAGACACTGTGTTTTGTCTTTTAAACGAGCAGCTCGATATGTAAATATGATGTTACATCACGCAAGTGTTACTCCATATTTGGTGATTTAGAAAGGCTTTGGATCTCCGAAGTCGACAAATCCCCTTCTGCCGGCTCTTGCTTCATTAATCATGCCTTACGTTTTCCTTCCAGTCACAAGACAGCACATGGAAATGGTCATTGCCATATCCTACTGGGGGGGTAGGGGGAGCGAGGGTATAAAATCTTAACCTACATGTCACTTAAGCTAAATGTGGTGGAGTCTAGAAAAATATTTTGTAAATGCAGCTCCTCTGGTACAGATTTCTCGTTTCACTAAATGAAAAGTATCTGAGTGTTATTGCAGGAAACATTAAAATAAAAAAGAAGAAGAAAGAAAGAAAGAAAATGCCACGTTTCATTTTAATGATCAAATTCCAGAGGGGAAAAGGAGAAATAATACGACATTTAATCCCCTCTGGACCACTGACCTACTACAGTTCAACTCTATGGTCAAACTAGGTCAGAAAGACAAGTTTCAGTGAATCAATTGATTATATGCACTCTTTCCTAAAACTGAACAAACCTTCTGCCTTTTAGGGAAGGGGGCAGGGGGAAACAGAAGAAAGGGGTCCACCAACAGCCTTGGTATTTTTGTCACCACAGACTCTGCACTCACTCTGTCTTGTGTGCTAAGTCACTGTTGTTTCACAAAAACACATTTTAAGGGTCACTATATAGGGCTGCTGTTTATCGCTTAGAGTAGGGATTTAAGTCCCTCTGTTAGCCAGCTAATTCCTTTTCCCCGTGAGCTGCTGAGAAACCCACACACCTAGCTACCTCTCTGCTAAAATTAACCGAAAGAAGGAGAGCTGTTGAATATGGGTATGTGTTTTTCCAATAGAATTTTTACGTTGTGTTATAGCAGAAACAGGGGAAGTCTGGACTGGACATTTGTAAGGGTGACATGTGGTTGTGTAAACCACAAACAAAATCAAGATACATCTGTCAAAACCACATCAGAGACAAGAGGGAGCACAGAGAAGCATTTATCATTTAGCTGAGGAGGCAGGCTGCAGGGAGCAGCCGTTCCTGTCAAACCAACCTTTTGAAATTTCCAACATGCCCTTAAACTTTTCGAGTAAGCATGTCTGTGCGCTTCAGCAACTGCCCTCTCTACTCTGGCCTGGCCAGTCGAAAATGGCATCTTAAAGTCAAGGTCACAGTGTCATCCCACCACGGGGCTGTGTTTAATTACAGCCCCATACGGGCTGACAGCCAATATGGATCCAAGGCTAGCCCTGAAGCTCAGTTAACTCTTTCTAGCCACTCCAAAACATCCTGCCAGCCCACCCCACTTCATGGAAGCCTTGAGAACTAACTGTAACCCTAGGGAGGTCTGACCAGGTATTCAGACTCAAAGAGGTCATCGGCCGAACCACCAAATGCCTGTATGGCCACTTTTGCCTCTGACTTGTCACCATGACTGGAAATGGACGGTGGAAACTGGGCCACGTAGAGTAAGGTTCAACGCTTAAAAATAAGAAGGTGAGAAAAAAAAGAAAAGAAATTCAGTATCAGTAGATCCAGAGAGAGGGCATCAGGTGTGTACCACCCTACATCTGACTCAGTGAAGTGGAAAATATTTATTTTTTTGTGTTCTGGATGTAAGCAATAGGAATGATTATTTTAAACATTACAGGGCTGTCAGGGACAGTCACATGGAGAAATACAGAAAGCACTTCACCACTCCTTAGTGCTTGGCTACAGCACCTCTGAAAATGAAAAGAAAACATGCAAACAGCTTTTCTCCTTGCTTCTCATTTACCTGCTATGTGTTCCTGTTTGGGGCAAATTCCTCTAGATGACGTTGATAAACAATCGTCATCCTCTGGCGTGACCTGGATGCCAACCTCCACGGGATTGGATGCTTTTTTCATCTCGATTGGTGAAGGGGAAGGTGGCTTATCCACAGCTTTTTCTAAGCAGAGGCTGCCATTGCATTGTTTCCGTTTGTGCTCGATAAAAATAAGAATGTCCCCCAATGGGAAGTTCATCTGGCACTGCCCACACGTGAGGAGGTCATGGTCCCCTTCTGGAGCTCCCAAAGGGCCGTGGTCTGGTTCATCATCTGTAAGAATGGCTTCAAGAGGTTCGGCTGTGGTTGGAGAAACAAAAGCACAATTATTAGAGCGCCAGAGAAGAGAGAAAAGGGGGAAATACATTCTCAACCCCATCCCATCCCACCACATTATATAAAGTGTTTCTAGGCTCCTTCATATAATACCCAGAAAACATGAGCACCTAAAACATGTAAGGATGTGAAGATGATCAACAAGAAAGCAAATTTATCAATGAGGCAAATCATCATATATTTAAAGAAAACTCTCTGACTTGCCTAACTCCTGAGAACACACACACACACACACACACACACACTATAAACTGTGTTTGGTTTGCGAGTTTAGAAACAATGTTGACTGTTAAATAAATCCTCACGCAGGGAATATAAAGAAAGCTTAAATAATAACTACCCCCCAAACTGGTAAAAACATGTACTGAAACCAAATTTGTTTCTTTTTTCCTATAGACTAAGTTGTCCATTGTGCCAAAGAATAAAAGAGAGGTGAATAAACACACACACCCTTTGTGTGTGAATGTATATACTCCTAAGTATACAGAGACATAGCTTCATAAATTAGAAAGCTACTATATCACACAGAAAATGTGCCACATTTACACCGTCATAATAAGAAAACGACTGCATTCACCTGTGAAACGGATCTAAATAATAATCATAACGCAGCATAATTCATACTGCCAAAAACCTTTCTGATCTCACTCTCAGCAGTGCCACAAAATCAAAGAAATACCAAATTCACTGACAATTCTTCTCAGACACATTAGCTAAATGGGATACTTTTGAGTACTTAAGAAAATAAGCCAATTAGTCATTTTTTCATTCTGAAGAAAGGAATGCCTAAAATATTCTAAACATGTTTGCACTTGGTGGCCTCCATCACATAAAAATCAGAATGGTCAAGCAAACGCCACATTTCAGAACAAGGCTGAGAAGTCCTTTCTTTAGACTTGAAATACTTCGCCTAATGTTGTCAAAGTTGACTAATTTTCTGAATGAGCTCCAAAACGCTTCATTATGGGACTATTTCTACACACATAATCACCAGTGGATGGTATAACAAGGTAGATATGTCTTTCATTCCTGTTTCCTTTTTTTTTTTAACTTTGCACCAAAATACTCCAGCATCTCATTTGAACAGCTTCTATCATTTTTTAACCTTCCAAAGGGGAAAAGAGAGTTGGTTAAGTCTCTGCTTCTGAAACCGTATGCTTACTCTATCAAAAAAAATCACAAAATACAAAACACATCCAGGATGCTGCCAGTTAATAAAACTGAAGCAGAAAATGTACAAGTCTTAAACAGTTAATCAGTCTGACCTTCTTTAGCAAGCTGCCAATTTCACATTTAATGAACTTAAAGCCACAGAGAATCAAAAAATAGATTTTAATTTGAGTGTAGAATATTGGAACCGATTTTGATAAAGTGCAAAAATCCAGTGAACTCAGGTTAAATTTATTTCAACCCTACCCAGGCTGAATATTGAGGGGGAAGATCTGGAGTAACTCCCAGATGTGCTGGGTGAAATAATATTGAGAGAGCCCTGCCTAGCTGCACCTGTGCTCAAGTAGGACATGTCATAATTTCTAGCCTCTGGTACTCCTCCTAATTTAACATAAGGTCACCACAGGAATATGAAGGTTATATTCCCACTAATAAAGGCAGCAAGGTAAGCACTTATGTTTCTTTGCCCAACATACTGACCAAAAGACAAATACAGAATACACATGCACGCTTTTTAAATAAAAGGAGATAAACGGAAGTGCTTTTGCATTATGCCTCTATGTCATTTTTCTCCTACATTTGCTTTCATTTTGACCAAGTGAGGAACTGAATAGGGAAGTCATCCCCAAGATCACTGATATTTGAATTAAGGATTTTTAAGGACACATTGACAAATGTGGCTTTTTGTTGTTGTTCAGCATTAACTACAAGTTCTGAGGTTCAGAGATTAAAGAAAGACTCTTTGCTTTATTAAAGTTAGTACTACGTAGAACCTTTCCAAAAAAAAAAAAACATTTTTTTAAACTCCACCATTAAGATTCTTTTTTTTTTTTTATCCCCAAGGCCTGACATATTTCTGAATATGGAAATATTATTTAGGAACAAAAGGAAACATTCTCCTAGGTATCAAATAGTTAAAGGTAATGCGGTGCAAACAGACTTGGTTAAAGTCTTCTAAATGTAGTGACTGAACTGATTTACAATCAAAACCAGGAAATGAAGTGGTAATTCAGAGGTTGCTGATTACACCTCCACATTTCACCTAATTAATTTTATAGGAGGCAAAGTTCTTGAAAATAACAAGATGATCAAATGTACAGATATAAAACCTGTAACCTCAACATTTTCTATGCTCTTAACGTAAATTATTGCTAATTAACAAGAATTATATCCTAATGTATGAAATACGTCTAACATCGGGCTTCTTGCAAAACATTTGGCTAGTAATGTTCAGAGAAATATCAAAACGTGTTCTTATTATTGCTGCTATATTATTAAAAATAAGACGAAGTGAGGCACAAAGAAAATATGAAAATACCATTCTCTTGGTGTAGTCTACTGATTTGCATTGACATCTTTTCTCAGTGGTAATCAACATTTCCTTTCTGGGCATCTGATAATTTCTCTGTATTTTAATGCAAATTCCTCTTTCCCTAAAAACATTCCTAACCTCAGCCATTTTACCCCCTCCCTCAATTCAACTCCATCCTCTTTCGCCCCCACAATACCATCCTTTCTAAGCTCTGGCCTAAACCTCCCGCTACAAAGCGGGGAGTCCAGGATTGAAGTGGAAGGGAGTGGGCAAATAATCATAATAATTAGCCGCGAATTCTCTACAAGAGGAGAAAGAAATAGGAAATAAAATGCTTCTGCGTTGAAACAGCAAAACAGACTGGAACGTCTCAATGCCCCAGCGGCTGACTGAGATCTCCTTCCTCTCTGCAGTTGCAAAGGAATAAATTTAAAGAAAAAAAAAAAAGCTTTAGAAGAAATGTAGGGAAGGAGCGAGGGAAACGAGGGCTGCTGGGGAAGGGGGAGGGGAAAAGGAGCTATGCCTTCAAGTTTGCTTTCCAAGTCCTTCCTTTTGATTGTCTTAACAGGGTAAGGAAGCACACCAAGTCTGAAATGCGGAGAGGAAAAGCAAAGAAACAAAAGCGAAGGCTAGGGCGACAGGCCCGGGACAGGGGGCCCAGCGGGGGCGGGCTTTGCCGAAAGTGAAGTTGGGCGCCGGGACTCTGAGGCACAAAGCAAGCAGCTTGCTGGCTGCAGCCTCCGGCCGCGCTGGCTGCAAACACGTGCAGCGGCGGCTGCCGGGCCGTGGGGCCCGGGCCAGGCCGGGAGGCGACGGGCAGCCAGGGGCCCCTACTGCCGCCTCCACCGCCGTCCAGCCCGGCCTCAGGGTGACCACCGTTCCCTGGCCCCGCCAGTTGGAGAAATGGGAAGTGAGGCTTGGAAAACTCGGCTGGTTAACCTGGTGCAGTATCGGTATCACCACACACACACATCTCAAGCGCGGGCCCCGAAATTCATTCTGTGTCCCCAGGCTTACACTTTTTACTTTGGGGGAATCTCTGCAAATGCATTTCTCCCGCAATTCCGGGCACGAGTGTGCGCAGCGCGGCGGCGGTGGCTGCTGCGGTTATTCATTATTAATGATGCTGCTAGCCCGCATCATTATGATGATAACTATTACTATTGTTGTGATTTCGGGCTCCGAGGCGAGAGCTGCAGGAGGCGGGGGAGCCAGAGGTCGGGCTGCAGAGACGCCGTGCAAGCCCACCGTAGCCGCCGTTGTCCGTCCTTTGCGCGGGGGTGTGGGGTAAAAGAAGTGAACCGGGAGACTAAATGCAAACTTGCTGGATACCGCCCTTTGGCCTTGCCTCGAAAGCTGAAAGTGCGTACTCCCCTTTTCCCCCCTACCAAAAATGCCCGCCCCGAAAGAAAGCGAAAACTGCACCCCACTCAGCGCCCGGCGCACCCGGTTGTCCACCGCGCTCCCGAGCGCTTCTCCGCAGCCCTGGCCAGGAGCATTTTTAAAGTCAAAATGAAGAACAAAGACATAAGGGGTGATGGGGGGAGAAAGGGAATTCTGCCTAACCGTCCGTTTCCCCCACCCCCACCCTCGCAAAGCTCGTCCCTCCCGGGCCGAGAAACGCAGAGCAGGGAGTGGGGGAGGCTCTGGTACAGGTTCAAGTTCGCTGAGCTTTCTTGATCTTGTTCTGCCTCCTAGCGACCGAATGGCTCAGTCAGCCCAAGAAGCGGAGGATTGGGGGGGGGGGGGGGGTCTTGAAGACCGGAATGGCTCCCGCCCCCTCTGCGCACCCAGAGAATGAGAAAGAAGCGGCCCCCGCACCCCCTCCATACTAGTCCCTTAACCCAAAGACCGCACTGAGACAAGGCTAGAGGCCGGCTAAACCCACCCAGCCTGGAGGGTCCCGAGATGGACCCGCGGGTGGGTGGGGGACAGGGGAGCAGCCCGGACTGCACGCCTCAGTCGGTCCTTTGAGCCCCCAGTGCATCCTTCCGAAGAAGGGCCGGGCTTTCCCGAGTCCTGCGAACACTGCCCTTCCTTCCCGCCGGTACCTGGCCGGGCTGTAACTTCACACCGCCGCGCGCCGCGTCTGCTCCGCATCCGGCGCGGCCGGGGGAGTGGGGGGCGGGGGAGAGCGACGAGGGAGGGATGCGCGGGGGTGGGGAGAGGGAGGGCCCCGCAACGTGCCGGGGCGGGGGAGCTTCCGAAGTGTGTGACAAGTTCCAGGGCCTAGTGAAAAATTCAACTCCCTATGCGCACCCCCCAACCCTTTAATAAATACAAAATTGGGTATAGGTGGTGTTTTTAAATTGCATCAGAAATTAAAGTAAGGGTCACGAAGGAGGAGGGGAAGGGATGTGGGCCCTCTCACGCCTTTCTTTCCCCGGCTGCCAAACTTTCCTAAGTGCCCACCGCCCGCTTTTCCAGACGCACTCTGTTAGCCAGGACCCAGTAACCCACCCGCCACCCCATAAAGACTCAAAAGGACCACCGCCATCCCCTCACCGCTGACCAAGACAGGCCCGGGTTAGAGAGTAGGAACTCAAGGGTGGGGTGCACGGAGTACCGGGATCCAGCACTCCCCAAACACACACTCGCACATACTACTATGCCCACCTCCCACCCCCCCCCATCTCACCCCCCCACACCTGGTCTGGCAGCGCTCGGGAGGCGGGGGCTAGTGGCCAGACCCAGTGGGAGGGGGGCAAGGAAAGCACGTGGTGACCTCCCCGCGGTCCGGAGCAGTGGACAAGAACGTCCGGGGGCGGGGGGAGGGGGCGGCAGACGCGCTTTTTCAATTGCTTTGAAAAATAAAAATGCTTCGCAAAGCTGAGTTTCTCCCCAGCCGATTTCGCAGTCTGGTGGGCTCGGAGAAGGTCTAGGCATTGTGCTGGGGGCGAGAGTGCACTGTGGACCCGGCTGGCGCGGAGTCGCCGCTCGGCCTGCCGCTGTGCGGGCGGGCAGACGGCTGGCGCGGGGTGGGCGATCTCGAGCAGGGCGGGGGCGCGGCGAGGCCCGGCGAGGCCCGGGCGAGGCCCGACCGCCGCCGCCGCCCGCTCCCGGGCTGCCGCGCGGCGCTCGGTCCTCTGTCTGTTTGTTGGCAGGAGGCTCCCGCACACGCGGTGCTTGTAAACATTCAGACACGAGATTTTTCCCAATCAAAATCCACTTCCACTTTTTTTGAAAATCTTCCAAAAAATAGTAAGAGGAGGGAGTTCCTCGCTCCCTCTCCACGCCGCCGGCGCTCTAAGTTTGCAATCAAAGGGGTTTTGGGGAAGGGGGTAATTGTATTTTTCCCCCTCTAATAAAGATTGAGATTTTTTAAGGGGGGGTGGGGGAGTCAGAGGAGAGCGTTGCAGAAAACGGCTGGCTGAGCGTTTGGCTTCTGTTTGGGGGCAAGAAATTTTACATCCTCTTGCCTTGTTTTATTTTTGTTTTTATTTTTATTTTATTTTTCACGTCTTTTCGCCGCCACTGAGGTTTGTCTGGGATGTGCGGGCAGCGGGAACCCAGGCGGCTGCGGCCCGAGCGCCCTCCCTCCATCTCCCGCTCGCCCTGGGCCCTTGCTCCTGCACTTCGGCGGCGGAGGCGCGGAAGGGCAAGCGCGAGGAGCCGGCACAAAAGGCAGCGGGACAAACACCCACCTCGGGCCGGAACAAAAGGCGGCAGCGCCGGCCGAGACTCCCGTCCTTCCCGGTCGCCAAGCTCTCCCAGCCGCCGCGGCCCCTCTCCACACTCGGCAGACTCCAGAGCGCCGGGGGGCCCCCTCCCACAATCCCACTTTCTCACTATTGTGGAGATGACTACTTTCCTCCTGATGGCACACTTGACCGTGAGCGCGCTGCTATCCGAGGGCCAGTCTCACCTCTTTTCTCCCAGGGATTTGTTTTTTTGGCTTGGGCTCCCTCCTCCCGCCCCGTTTTCCTTCCTTCGGTGAGTGGAAGCAACCCCCCTTTTCCCCTCCAGCTCCCTCCTCTAGGTTTGCAAGAGAGTTGTTCGCATCCATAGCATTGTTCATTATTTTGCAAAATTGAAGGGGAAATCATTGCATTCCTTTTCGAAAAGCGAAATAAAGCAGCGGAAAGCATGAAAGAGGAGGAGTCAAATTTTTGTAAATTAAATAAAAATTAAAAGGTGCGTGCTATCCCAAAAGTGTACGTACGGCTGTGGTTCGGGATAGGATGAGGTTTGTTTTTTGTTTGTTTGTTTGTTTTTCTCCCTTTAAGCTCTTTTACCCCGACTCTCGGAGGTTCATCTCGTGAAAAAATTAAAAAATGCATGCACACACCCCTCTCTCCCCCTCGCTCTTACTTCTCGTCCTGCGCGCTCTCGTGATTATTAATAATTATTATTACTATTATTGGGTTACTTACGCGAGAATTCCCGTTTGCTTAAGTGCTGGGGTTTGCCTTGCTTGCGGCGAGACATGGTGGGCTGCGGGGCGGGCGGCGGCGGCGGCGGCGGCGGCGGCGGGCGGACGACGGCTCGGTTCACATCGGGAGAGCCGGGTTAGAAAGAAGGAGACTCCAGAGAAAATATCTTCATCAGTGCCTTTTGACATCCAAAATAAATTAGAAATAATACAAAGATGGCGCAGGGAAGATGAATTGTGGGAGAGCCGTCATGGCTTTTTTTTTTTTTAAAAAAAAAAAAAAAAAAGGAGAGAGAGAGAGAGAGAGGAGAGAGATAGAGGGAGAGAGAGAGAGAGAGAGATGAAAAAAATGGCAAAAGCCCCCCTGAGCTGCAAGTTCAAGTGCGGACGTGACGTCCCTGCGAACTTGAACGTCAGGAGTCTGGATGGACAGAGACACACAAAACATGGGCAGGGCGAGCAGGAGAGAAGGGGAGGAGGGAAGGGGAAGCTCACACCAATGGACACACATCAGGGGCTGGACATGAAAAAGAGACCAGGACAAGCCAATGGCCAGTGCGGGGCGGGGGAGGTGCGGGGCGGGGGGCTCCGCAGACGCCAGACGCGGCCCCCGGGGGAGGGGCGGGCGGAGGGGAGGGGGCGCTGGGGCCGCGGGCTCACCAGTGGCCGCAGCTAGCGCCGCGGCGGCAGCGTGGCCGGGAGAGAAGAAAGGGGCGGCGGGGTTGGGGGGGAGCAGGGTGGGGGGAGCGAGACGTGCGCCCTGCTCCCCCCCGGACGCGGACCCCAAAATGAAAGATTACTTAAAAAAAAAAAAAGGCAAGAGTGTACGGCGAGGCTGCAGCCTGGGTCCCGGGAAGCGCGGGCGGAGGGAAGCCAGGTAGAGTTGCTCCCGGACACCCTCCTCTGTGCGCACACCCACTTCCCCTCACCGCCGCGCGGCTGCCGCGCTCGCTCCCCGTGTGCGGACGCCCAGGGCTGCAGTAAAAGCCCTGAGCTCGGGGCTGCGCTCGGGAAACTTTGCCTGAGGAGAGGATAGCAAAGAAAAATCACCCGAAGTTGAGAGCTGAGCCTCCAAGTTACAGCTCCGCAGCGGGCGAGGGAAGGCAGGAGGAAGCGCGCAGCAAAACGGAGTCCAGCCCAAGTTTGGAGGGTTGCGGGTCCGGAAAGGCAGCTCCAGGGCCTCTAGGTGCCTGGGCAGCCTGGAGAGAGGGCGCAAGGGCGAGAGAGGCGGCGCAGGCCCGGGCTGGAGGGCACCCCCAAGGCCGAGCCGAGGGCGAGGCCGGGGGAAAGCTGGGATCTGAGCGCCCTGACAAGTGACTGGGTCTGAATGAAACTGGGAGCACGGACTTGAGGCTCCCAAGGGTCGAAAATAGAAAGGACAAGGAATAAAGAATGAGGAGCCAGACTCGGGGCACGTTCCAGCCCCCAGAGGGGAGCGCCGCGGCCCGGGGCTAGGAAGGCGCCGAGGCGTCCACCTCACCGAGCGGCCGCGGGCCAGAGGACAAAGCAGGGGTAGTCCCGAGAGTTCCAGTTCCTGGGAACGTGCTCCGGCGCCGCGGGAGGTCCTCGGGCCGGGTCCCAGGGATGGACACACCCCCTCCCACTCAAGAGCAACTGCTAAAGCATAGAGGAATGGAAAGAAAAATGTTTCTTACAGGCAGGGCACAACTATGCCTGTGCTGTTACCCGGGGAAAGAAAATGGGGAATGGAGAGAGAGCGACTGGCTCGCAGGAGCGGCGGGGAGACCACGGTGGTGGGGTGACCGCCCTGGGTCAACGCCGTGCTGCTCAGACGCCCAGAGCCAAGGCGCACACCCTGGAGCCTGCAGGCCCCTCCGGCCTTTCTACAGACGTTCCCGGGAAATTAAAGACCTGTTGGAAATAAACCCCTGTCTCTTTAATGCACACACGCGCTCGCGCGCGCACACACACACACACACACACACACCCGCGCGCGCGCGCGCGCGTGCTGCCGCTGTCAAAAAGCGGGCTTCACTCTGGCGTGGGATACTTTCAGTTTTACGTAAAATGTACAGCAACAGCACCCCCTGCGATTGGAAAGTTTATTCAGAAACGTGTCTGCAAAGTCCCCCGGCGTCTCCCGCCTCCCAGCCTCCCCGCCTGCCTGCGCCACCCTGTAGCCTCAGCCGCCGCCGCCTAGACCGCGCTGCGATTCCAAATCAGGAAGGGCGGGGGGGGGGGGGGAGGCAAACGGACTCAAGTCTAAAGGAGACGCGGAGGGTGCAGGGTGGAGGCGGGTCGCTGCGGCCCGCGAGACTCCGAGCTGCAGGTGGACGTGTGTGAGTGTGTGTCTGCAGAACGAGGAGCCTTCCTTCCCTCTCCTCCAAGCGGCTCCACAACCCCTCGCGTCTTCTCTTTCCCCCTCCTCAGTCTAAAGGACGTCGTTTCCGTAAATTCACCCACCCGGCTGGGGGCTTTATTGCTTTAAGCTGAAGCCCCTGGCTTGCAAGCGCACACCCACCTCCCTGCGGTGCCGGCAAGCGGCTGTTTATTCTCGTGTTGTCTTAGTAAAGTTTCAAACCTATTAGAAAATGACTGGCTTGCCCGGCTCCGCGAAGCTTCGGGCCCCACTAAGGAAGAAAGAGAGGTTTTTGATGCTCAACATTAGGAGAGATGTGTGCTGAACTGGGTTTGTGTAAATGTGTTTTGTTGTTATTGTTTCTCTCCAGTTTGGGGGGGGCACTCAAATCCTGTTTAAGAAGCAGGAAGAGTCACTTGCAGTAAAGCTCTGTAGTGTGTGCGTTACACCATTTCCCCTTTTTCATGAGTTCTTCAGAGCAGGTCGGCATCTCCCACTACTGTCTTTTTTCTTCTTCTTCTTCCTCTTCTTCTTGTCCTTCCTCCTCCTCCCCTTCTTGTTCTTCGTCGTCGTCCATTTAAACTAGCTTTAGAACGACCAAAAGAGTGTCATTGCACGGGAGGGGGGCTGCGTGGAGAAGAATGGTTGGAGGGAAGGTGAGGAGAGAAAGAATAAAGTGCAACTGGGAGGTTTTTGAAAAATAAATAAAATAACAGCCTCTTCAGGTAACAATAGTGAATCAGATTCTTTCGGAACCGAGTTTTTCAAATTTAAGTATTTCCCCCATCCATCCATAAAAGTCCATATATAGGGAAGGCATATACATGGGCGAATGTGTGTTATGGAAATATATATGTATGATTTATATATAATGGTGTGTATAAAGCTTTTCAGGGTTGGCTGTAGTGTAAAAAGTAATGACTTTATTACCTCTGAAAGGTTCTGTGGTTCACATTTAACAGTCTTCTGAATTACAATTCATTACACAATTGTGTGCTCTCTAAAACCGGCACCCTATCAGGGCCGCTATCTGTGGTTATTTCCAATAAGTAACTGGCAACATTTTATTGATTTTCTTTAAAAAAAAATCATAGGAAATTAAGCACTTAGTTACAAGTAGGTCTGCTATGTTATTGCACTTGTTTCAGATTCCAGGGGGTTCCTTCCGAAACCACATCTTAAAACATACCTTAAAAACCCAGTTTTGCAGCTGCTTTCCCTGGGTGCCAATGGAGAAGTAAGCAGCGACGTTTCCACCATTAACATATATTTAATTTCACCACCATAAAATGCCCAGAGTGAAATAGGAACTGCCCTCCGCTCCCGCCCCTCCCCCAGCCTGATTTCACCCAGTCCAGAGAACCTGGGCTGTGTATTGGCATCTGATCCCTCCTCGTCGCAGACCCCCACTGCCGGTCCCTCGTGCTCGCCCCTAGGAGTGACGCCCCCTCCCTCATTCCTGCTGGATGCTCGCTAAAGCGCTCAAAAGTGGGGGGAGGGGAAGGTTGTACGTGTGTTTAAAGAAAGAAAAATGTGTTGTTTTAAAAGGCTTAAAAATATTACATAAGTACTGATTAATGATGCAGGTGCTTTTGTAGAGGGGTGAAAGGTCACCTTAAACGCGCACACTTGGATACACAATAAGTATATTTACCTTTCCCAAAGTGGCTTTTAGAAAGTAATAAATTATGACAACGTTAAAATTATTTTCTGGCCGTTCAGTTAACTTAATTTGGAGCTGTGGAACCTTTGCTAATTACGCTCCGTGGGCTCTTTCCCAAACCTTTGGTGACGACATTGAATGTAAACTCCAGGCCAACAGACGACCCCTCCCCTCCCCTCCTCCCCCTTTTTATCTTGCCCGCGGAGGAGACTCCCCAGGACTTCCTGCAGTATATATTCTGCCTCTGATCTCCGTACTTAATAGCCAAGTCCTGGTTTATGCTTTATAATGTGTTGACAAGTTTTCTAACAGACTTTCTGAAATAATGCACATATATTCACGTCGGTTAGAAACCCACCGTATTTTTAGAGTCGAGTAGATCTATACCCTAATGCAGTGAGAGAGTGTAAATCATAGAGGATTTCATAGTCCTTTCAGTAGTTTTCGGTATGAAGTATGAGCCGCGTGGCCTCCAGACGTAACCTTTTAGAAAAAAAGACAGTGCTTTTATTTTATGGTGTAAAGTGCTTTTAGCTCCAGGGCTCTGAACGTGAATGTGGTCAACAAACAGCTCCAAGAGGGAGAGTTACAGTCCCAGCCCTCGTGCGGAGGATCGCCTGGCACGGGGGACTCGGGCAGAGCTGGAGAATGAAGGGTTAAAGGTCTGTCTCGATGGAAACTACAAGATTAAAATAAAATATTCACTGTCTGCCTTTAGGGGGAAACACCTTTATAGGCTTAAAGATAAATAAATGAATGACTGAATGGTTAGAAAATTGTTACCGTCAGTCCCACCTTACTTTTGACTTCATTCTTTCTTTTTTCTTTTTTGTTTTCTCTTCTTTCTTTCTTTCTTTTTCTTTCTTTCCTTCTTTCTCTCTTTCTTTCTTTCTTTCTTTCTTTCTTTCTTTCTTTCTTTCTTTCTTTCTTTCTTTCTCTTCTTCTTCTTCTTATTTTTATTCTTCTTTTTTTGTCCTAATAGCAGTTCAGAAAATAGAGAATGGGCAGTCATCTTCATAAAAATAAAATTTGGGTTTAGATTCTATACTTGACATAGGCTTTGCATTTGGGATTCTTGACGGTGGGAGTGCTAGGGTGTCTTTAAGACAAAGGAAAAATTAATTTTAAAAAAAGGGATTGGGTGTGAGAAAGGGGGTGGGCATTATGGGGGCACCCTAAAGAGAAAGGTGAAAAGAAGGGCCATGGACCCCTCCTCTTCCCAGCCTCCCTCAGCCTCCACCTCTCTATAACATTTCTTCCCCCTCTCCTGCCACTGTGATCCAGAGCTGAGGACCTAAGGAGGCCCTGGGGTGGGGGGGGGGGGAGTGTCTACACCTTATGCAAGGGCAGACATCCCCCAGGAGGCTCCTGGGGGAACAGTTTGTCTGGCATTTCTCCAGAGGCTCCCTGGGTCTTTAGCTGGCTGGCAGGCTACCTCACCTACCTGGATGGTCTGTCCAAAAAGAGGAAAGAAAAGAAAGAAGGTAGGTAGGGTGGGAAAGAAGGAGGGAAGAAGGGAGGGAGGCAGTGAGGAAGGAAGGGAGAAAGGGAGGAAAAGAAAGAAGGAGAAAGCTGAATCTGCTCTAAATAAGTCTCTACTTGCCTCTACACTGGGCTGCTGTGTGCTGAGTCAATAATGTATGGGTCCGGGGAAGGAGTCTCACCATTTAAATAAGAGGCCCCTTTGAAGACAAGAAGGAGTTCTAGTTAGAACACTGCTAGGTAAAATAGTCAATACAGTTCCCTCACATTGACATCAAAGACACATAGGTGTTGGGCAATAAAGCCAGTCCAATGTACTGCATTAAAAACATACAAAACTCGCATACAGTAGATGCTCAATAAATGGTTTTGGAGTGAATAAGTGAATAAATCCTATTACCATGTGAATGAAACCCACATAACCATTCAAATTCTACTAGTTTTCCCCAGAGACCAATAAGGCTTTGATCAGGCAACCCTATTATAAGAGCTATTATAGCCTAAAAGTGATTCCCAGCAAAGATGGTGAGTTCAAAAAGATCATCCCAAATATTAGAGGAACTGAACAATCATTCAGAATATAATGCAAGGTATTTCCATCATCTCCAGCAGTCTACATTATCAAATATCTTCCAAATAAACCAGTATCAAGAATCCAGTATCAAAAGATTCATTTTTTAACACTGTTTTTTGAATCTGTACAAATCTGGTTTCCCAAAGGAGAGCACTTCTAAAGGAAAAAATACTATCAGAACAACCAAAAACAAAAAGTATCTCAAACTTAATTCTCTTCCCCCCTCTTTGATTCCTTTTAACTAGGGAATAATTTTTTTCAGGACATGTTTTTCACACCCAGTCATGCCCAATCACAAAACAAGCCTCACCTATTTGCTTCTTTTGGCAGGGGGAGAGCTAAATAAGAGGAAAAGCAACATCACACACACACACACACACACACACACACACACACACACACACACACATCTGGTCTGACATTTTGTACAGCAAGTTTCAGCCCAATGTGATTTAAAACAATGTGAGTTAAAAACCTCTTAAAATTTGGGTTTATAATGGAAACGCTGACAGACTCTTAATTATAGCAGCCCTGCCAGACACTGCTATAATGAAATAGTTGTGCTTTCATTACTATAGAGGCACTATAGTTAAGGGTCTGTCAGTGTTTCTATTATAAACCTCAAGTTTAAGAGGTTTATAACTTGGGCTATTTAAATGGCACTGGGTGGAATTCAAGTTATCAGTCCAGATGTGAGGTTGTTTTATAAAAGACAGGATAACTCAGCTGAGAAAGCTTTTGGAGAACTCTCTCTCTTTCCCTTTCCCTCTTCCCCACCCCACTCCTTCCCTCTTCTCCTCCTTCTCTACCTCGGAGAACATCACAGAAATCATTTTTAGTGGTTTCAGATGGTCTTATTGCCAACTTCTAGCTGTGACTTCACTGTCTAAAAGGAAATTTTATAGGCAGTTAGTCCTTTATTTGGACAAGTACTCTTTGCTGTTATTACAAGTTTTTATTATTTTATTATCCTAGAATATACATACAAACATACAGAGAGAGAGGGAGGGAGAGAGAGAGGAGGAAGAGAGAGATGGAGAGAAACAATTAAAATTCAGACTATATATGAAGGAATGTTGAAACCTCAGATACAGACACAGATGTATATATTCTGTGTTACATTCTGATAAAAAGTATAAATTTACCAAAGAGAAATAAAGCACTTAAGATCTTCTTTATCTATTCTATCAAATATGTGGTAAAAATAAAAGAGGTATTTACAACATCTTATTTCAGAAAGTTGTGTCTTCCTGGTATCAATTGATTTGCTCAGAAAGTAGCAGTCAGCATTGAACTACCCAAGGACCACGTATACACAAACATGAGATATTTCTCTGCTTGACTTTGTTCACAAATAAATGGAGGATATACCTTGGATTATCTAATGGGTCAGAGTTGTGCAGTATGTTCTATTAACCTGGTATACCACCAATATAATATGTAATTTAAGTTTGCTAGTGAGGATGTGGCTGATTCTATCATAAGGAAAACAAGGATGGCGGGTGGTAATGGAGATGATGGTGGTGGAGATTAGTGATGATCATGGGGGTGAGAGATAGGGATGGTGGTGGTTTCTCTAGTTAACATGTCCATGAGAGGGCAGTAAAAATGAGATGAAAGATGAAGGTAAAAAGCTCAAGCCCTTGCTTCTCCAATTCTTGTTATTTTAGCTGTTCCATGAAGAGCAGGTGGTCCATGAGTTCAAATGAAGTTTTCAAATGTGCCCCTCCCACACACATAGCAAGATGTGGCCATGGCTGGGTGTTGTTGGCAGGCCCTAAGGTCACTGACTTCATACTGAAGGACCCACCAAGAACAGTGTGGCCACCATGTCTGCATTCAGAAATCTTTTCACATCCAGAAGAAGAGCAGTTTATTTTTCTCTGTTCCCTCTTATGGAAATCAGACCACCAAACCAGGCTATCAGGTATCATTACAGCCTTGATAATTCTCACCTCACAATAGCTTTAGTTAGTCTCTTCTGGTATTAGTTAGGTGACAAAACAGAAGTAGTCATCAAGACATGTCACCGAGCTCAAGTTCCTTCTCTGCCAATTTCTCATAAACCCCGCATATGCCTAGCCCCACAACCACTCCAGATGTGTACCAACCCTTCCCAGAGATCACTGAATAGCTGGGACTATTCTGGTCCCTTTTCCAGAAATTAAGACACCTTTTTTTCCTAATAGTTAATCATCAGTATTTGTTTTTCCTGCCAAATTCAGCAAAGGGAACTTTTCTGGTAGAAAATGCCGATTCTTATTTCATCTTTCTTTGGCAGCCCAGTAGAGAATAAACAAATCTCTCTAGTCTTCCATTTCTGCTTGTATAAAATTGGCCTGTTTTCTCTCTTTCTCTTAAAAAAAAAATTCTTTGCACAAGGTCAATTATCTAAGCCTCCAGGTTCCTATAAAATGAAGAATCTGGTCCTAAGAATTGTTATTCTTTCTTTCTTTTATGGAGCACTGCACCGAGACATGAGACATGGTTCCTGCTCTTGGATGGCTTTTATTTTTAAGGCACTAGGATGCACATACACAGACACAAGCATATCACATAAAGTTCATGAGTCACACACGCCAAAGCCATACTGATGCACACTATTATCCTTGCTTTATATAGCCTTGGCTTCACATTGCTGATTTGAATAGTTCTAAACCTTTGGCAAGGACCTGTTTGAGGGAACACCATTCTGGTCACTTCTGACATAAGATTTTTACTTTCTAGAGAAAGAACTTGTTTTCCCAGAAACAAGAATGGTAAATAATGAGGTCTAGTCATGAATATCTGTGATAATCTATTGTTTTCAATTTTTATGATGTTATAAAATAACTAGTTACTTTTGAGAAATGAGTTTTCTGTACTACATTTGTTTTGTAGGCAATATTATAAGCTATTTCTAGCATGCATTTGTGAAAGTATCCTTTTTAAAATGACACTGTTTCACTTCCCTAACACAGAGTGGGCATTTAATACATTTCTTGAATCAAGGAATGAATTCCACAAATGCATTTTCCACAGATGCTGCTGCAGGTGAGAAAGATACAAGTATTTGTGTCTGCTCACTAATAAATTAAATATGCATACAGTGGAAAATTATATTATTTTACTTTTTAAATAGTTAAGAAGTATAGGCCATTTGCACTATCTAACTGACACATAAACTGCAAGCCCATTTGTATCAGGTGGAAACAATTGCATGTCTCTCTGTGTATATTTCACATAATAACATGTCATAAAAACCACACTCAGGTCCTGGGCAGTTAGTGCTTATAGGGCAGAGCCTCTGTCATTTTCATCATCTCCCCCCACCCCACCCCCCAGAACAGAGAAGGACCTTAGGAAAATGTCTGGTACGTGAATAAAGACTTACAAAGTAGACCAAACTTTCAGGAACTTCAAAATCCTATCTACCCTGAATTACAATGTCCTCTTCATTGTTCTCAGTTCTCAGATTTTGAAACGCAATAAAATATTCAAACAGCTCAAATCCAAGTGCATTGTAACACAGAGTAATTCTGTGAGATTAATTCTGGAGCCCGATTCTTCACATACTACCTTCTTCAAATATCAAGGCCTATTCTAGCTGGTTCTAATCTGAAGGAAGCAAGACTCATAGAGCCTTATATTGGCATCACCCTCTTACCTATTCCAAACAGTGATTTTATGTGGTCTTGCTCAGGGAACAGGGAAATATCAGCATGTGCTTTTCACATAAGATGGGAAAAAGAATCATGACCCTCTCCTCAAAAGATTGAATCTTGAACTCCAAGCTTAATTAGTAGATAAAAATACAAGATTAGTGGATTTTCAAAAGAAACTCCATTTGGGACTGTAAACATGAGGGGGGAAAGCATACATATTAATTATTTGAATATTAAGGAGTTTTGCTAAAGATTATAGGTCTTTTGCCTGTGTTGATTTAAAGATTCTAGAAAATTTAAATATGCTCCTTCTATAACATGTTTTACAGGAAGTCAACTCTTCTTCATGGAAACCTGCAACTTTTAGTTTTTTTCTTTTATTTTAGCATAAATAAATCACACTGAAAAGCAGCTGCAAACCAAAACGGAACTACTCTTTAAAAAAAAATTGATATAACTTCAGTTCTACTAACATCTTTAGAATTCCAAAGCTGGATTGCTTTATTTCCACTGGTCTTCACATTTAAGTGTTTCAATCTCTTTAAAGCTAATGTGACAAAGAGAAAAATTTTAAGCTGAGTTCAGGCTTGTGTTTTTAGCTAATTTATCCTCAGTGAGACTAACATGATATCTTGTTTGTAGAAACATTCCAAGTTAATATACTTCTGACAATGCTAATAAGTTGTGATTCATTACTTCCAATTTTTAAATATTCTGGAAGGAAGACACTTTTCACTATGGGAGCTGAAAGGGGCAAAAGAGCCCTGATTTCAGGTGGTATCTTTTCTTCCTTTTTTAGGGATTCGCCAGCACCAAGTAAATAAATTTGAATCCTGAGGTGTATATATATATATTTTTTTTCAACATAATACCAAATGCCTTAACATTGTGGATACACTAGCGCTGAAATAATAAGATGACGGCAGTAATTATTTTAAGGAGAATTTCCCTATCCAGAATAATAAACAGATATTTCACCTAATGTTGCGCTGAAAAGTAGTACCTAAGTACACATACCGCCGTGGTGAGTAATGTGTGCTAAGAGAATCCTTCCGCCGGCATTTTGGGCATTTTTGTCACCACATATTATTGATAACACATATTACTTTTACTACATGGCCTCTTTATTTTGTAAAGCCGAATTGCAGGAAAAATTATTTTCATCCCTCAGATTTTGATAGACACTTCAGGCTATCGAAAGGAAAGGACAGGCTACAAAGAAGGCTGTGTGTTGTGGAGTCCCACCATCAGTAAGGTTTGCTGATGATTGGGATAACGGCCCTCGGAGCCCTGTTTACTGGCCTTTTGAGAGGGAAGGAAATTAAGTCCAACAGACTTGTGATAAAATCAGGATGAGGTCCTGATGAAGATCCATGGAAACCGAACGACTTGGAATTCAAGTCTCAGCCCCCATATTCCTGTGTCCAGGTATTGCCAACTGAAGATTGCACAAAGCCTCTCACTGAACTAAAACCCCTAATCAAATATCACACGGACTGCCTCTTGGTCCTGAGGTGGAGATAACATTAGGTCTTTCTGAGTGTAATTTCAATTGTGATGCTTACTTTGGCAGAATGCTTTTCAGAAGTGAACAGAGTAACAGAAATCTGGCATCCAGAACCAAACACGTCTGAGTGGCCCATGTAGAGTTTCCCCAAAGAAAGTCAAAAAGGGCTGCGAGAAAAGGTGTATCAAAGGTATCCTTGGAACTCAGAGCCAATAAAAAGGAAACTATTCTCTTCTGAGACCTAATTAACTTTTATATCCAAAGCTACACTGCACATTTGTTCATTGCTTATGACTAGGACGAAGAAAATATATGTGCCATGGAACCAGGCTTTGAAATGATCTATTGGGTGGCTTTTCTGTGTCTGTAAGGAATTTTCTGTTCTTTAGAGGTATTCATTCAATGAATAAGTAAGTCTATGCTAATTTTTTTCTCAAGATGTTAAGTATTTTCCTATATCTATTTTCAAGGAATCAGGGACTTAGTCCAATAACTTCCAAAATATTCCCTTTAAATCCTAAAACAAAACCACAACAAAAATGTTCCAGAAACAAATTTCATGCTACAGGCTTTGCAAGGATTAGTCTCCTATTAGAGTCACTGTTCCTATATGATCCTTTTTCATGTTTTAAAGGAGGATATATATTTTTCTGTTACCTTTCCTGACTGTAAAGCAATCACAAGAACCTGCAGGAGGCACCATAAATATGCAAATTTCTGAGAGATAACTGTTTTCAGTGGCTATGCCTCCAAGTAGTCCGGGAAACAGGAGAGCTGGAGCTGCCTACTTCCAAGTAATTCGTATGTTGGTAGTGCCCCCTGCTGCAATCACAGGTTGTCCAAGAAAGGGAGAATAAAATGCAGAAGCATTTAGGTCTGGTTAATATGTGAAATAAATGCCCACCACCCCTGCTCCAGAAATAGCCATACCCACGTTCAGAGTTCCTTCTGCCAGTCACAAATACACTTGAAACACTGTCCCCGGCCTAAAATTGGGAAGATTTCCCTTTATCTCAAAACCTTTAAATATGCAGTTTACATAGGAATAGGTTTTATTTCTCAAAAAAGCACACCACCCCAAGATCTGCCACTGCATTTTTTAAAGAATGAAATATTTTAAGAATTTTCTGGAGGTTACCTAATGATAATAAATTCTGAATGAGAAGAATATCACACTACCCACTAGGAGATTGGAGTAGGAAGGGAAAAGTTAACGTGTTAACAGTGTGTAGAGCTATTATTCAGTTTTAAATGGCTTTATTTATTGAAGGAAATTTTGTGGGACATTAACTCATAGGGTGGACTGGACATTTTGATATTCAAAAATAAAATGAAATAAAATAAACAAAACAACCAGGTTAGGAACATTGGAAAACTGATTGCCGTAGCTCTATAGTCACTCTGTTACAGATTTTCATATGAAGACTTTGCGGGGGGGTCATAGAACAGAAAAACACGATACATTTCAGACCTGTGCCGGTCTATTGAATACATAATATGCATTTTTAAATTGCCTGAATATGTATTCATATGACAGAATCTAATGGGTTTAGGAGGAGCCCCCGCTCTTGATAAATCATAAAAACTGTTATAAACTTGTCTATCACATCAGGTCACACACACTTCTTTTAAAACTGTTTTTGTCTTGTTTAAATACTAGAATCAGAATACATAAAGGAAATTAAACCTAAAAAAGACAAAACCCTCAGTTAGGTATTAGAATCTCTAGATAGAGCCACCGGGGCAAGCCGTGATGACACAGATGCTTTTTCTGTTGGACACTCCCCAATCTTCCCCAACGCCCCAAAGTCCCCCACCCCCAAGCTTTGCTATTTTTTACCATCAGTTTCAGACCTGTAGGCTCTCTCCTAGTGTAAACATGTTACAGGGGCTATGTACTGGAGTTTGAATTTCACCTTAGCTTCGCACTTCATTTCCATATTCAGATCTTCGCAGCTAGAGCACAGTAGAGGACTGGGGAGATTACCTATATAATTTTAGCAATGAGTCTGCCTTTCTCTGCATCATCCAGGAATCTTGTATCCTGTCTGTGGAGCCCTGACCTGAGAGCCTGTGAGGAGAGAGAAGGAGAGGAACTGGTGGATATTAGTTACCAGGAAGAACTAATTAGAAATAGATCTTGATATTAAAGGTATCCATCTTTTCCTTACTCAAAACTTAAACAAGCTCCCATTATTCCATATGATGAGGAGCATTTTTAAGCCCCTGCTCTGGGCTTTATTGCTACAGAAGGTGAACTGTGAAAAAAAGAAAACCAGTGCACAAAACAGCGGTTGGGAATCGAAGCTCCTCTTTACCAGAACCCCTGCCATATATGTTCTGTCACTCACCTTCTAGACACTCAGTACAACCATTCAATCTATTGAATCAAGAGACTGTTTGATCTTATCTGCATCTGTGAGCTGACTGTCAACCTACTTAGGCTGCATATTAAATCATCTATAGTAGCTGTATCAAGCTGGGATGATCTGTTAATTCTAAATTTATTAACCCTTGGAGTGCAGTCATCATGTTTAATCTAGTGTAGCCCACATTTATTTTACAAGACTAAATCCTTCTTTAAGATATGGCTGTGCTGTAGGTTAAAAACAGCTAATGTGGGTTTCATTACGATAATTGGGGGGAGAGACTGTCTGAAAAATGCCAGTGCGGCTACCTTAACAGGCCATGTATGTCTGGTCCCAAGCACTCCTAGGCTGGGTTTGCCTGTGAGATGAAATTTTCTCCAGAAACAGTTCTGTCTCTAAAGAGAATGCAAAAGGACAAAGAGCATGAGGAAGAAGTGGGAGAGGAGGAAGGCCTCTGATAGATTCCCAGGGGGCCAAAGCCAGAAAGACTGATTTCCATGGTAGTGTCAACCCCTAATGTAATGCCTGAGGAATAAATTTCCGAAGTCACACACCTGGCGGAAGAGGCTAACAAATTTCCTTAAGTGAGTCAAACTTCTTGATCAGTAAAAATCACCTATTTCTGGATTGAATGGCTTTGTTTTCACACACCCCCCTCCCAAAGAAGAATTCCAAGCAATTCAAAATATAAGGTAGTTCTGCTGAAAAGAGAAAAAAGTGTTCATTTAATATGTTAATCTGGTCTTCAGACAAAAAAAAAAAGATATCCATCTCTTCTACTTGCCCATTACTGATGTTATCAACATATTCATAGCTTTTCTTTCAGACACAAACTACTAGGCATGCTCCCTTTTTTGGTAACCACGTGCCTGATATCTCTCTAATGTAGCCTAATAACAATTTTAGCATTCAGATGAAGCGATTTCATTCTGTGACTGCCTTTTCTATTAGATTTGATTTTGAGAAGCCCCAGTGGGTGCCTTCGAGGCAGAGATCTATCTGTGAGGCTGCTACCGACTCAATAGCAGCCTGGGCTAACCTTGACCTTTCCCGAGACCCCGCTCCATCTGGTGCCAGCCTGCTTTCCACACACACACACCCCCCTTTCTTGCTTCATAGTCAACATTGATCAAGGCAGAACGGAGCGCCTCGTCTCCTGGAAGGGCTGGGCAGGCTCAGGAGGACAGCACATTTCAGTATATGGAAATGATCAAGCTTCTTATGCAATCATAAATCTACATAGGAGTCTTGTGATTTGATATTTCATTCACCTCTAAAGATTTTTTTTCTCCCTCCCAATAGGGATTTATAAGCTCTGTAAGAGCTCCCGGACAACGGCTTTCCCCAACACCTGGAAATTATCAAGCTTGCTGCTTGCTGAATGATGCTAACAGCTCTAATGCTGCAAATTCATTTTTAACAACTCACTGGCTTTTATCTAGGACGTGTGTGTGTGTGTGCGCGCGCGCGCGCGCGCGCGCGTGTGCGCGTGCGCGCCCTTCCTTAAGAAAAATCTACCGAAGCAACGGACAGTATCAAAGACACCCAAATCAAATCCGACTGGAATATCCTACATCTCCACACCCATCTCCATTATGTATTTGTAGATAGATTTTGTTTTCTATCCGTGTATTCTGTCCCCTTTAACTGCTTAACAGGGGAGAGATAAAGAGGAAAAGAAGAGACTGAGGAAAAAAAAGAGTAAAGAGAGAGAGAGAGAGATGGAAAGATGCCAAACAGAGAGGTAACTGGATGTAACACTTGAATGGAGCTTGAAACCTACCTCTCCCCTCCCCAGGCCACATTCCTCCTTTCCCCAAAACCCTCCCAAATGGCTCCTTCTCAAATCACCCACTACAGTACACAGATGCCTCCTCTGCCTCACACTCTCTTTCTTTCCTCTTCTTCTGTCTGTTTCAGGGGCTGGGTGGTAAAGAGGCTGACTGAGGGGGAGTCACGTGGGCAGCCCGTGGGCAGCGGCGGCAGCAGCTCAAAAGAAATTGACTGACTGGCCGCTTGGGCGCATTTCAATATATGGAAATGACCAGAGGCTTCTGCAATAAATCAGCACTCAACACTTTGTCATTTTTCTAGTTCTGCTTCATTTTCCTATTTTCCTCTTCTTCTCACAGAAGCCTCATTTCTTGTATTTTACCCTCCTGCGTCTCTTCTCACCTGCAACCCTCCCCCCCCCCCTCCAAATATTGGCGCATCCTCGCCAAACGCCCCCCCCCCCCACTTTCTGTTCTCTGGCTCCCCTGTAATTGGAAACATCCGGTCGACGACGATTGTTTTCTTTCCCTTTAATTTTTTTTTTTCTAACCACATCGGGCAGTGTTTGCTGTCGTGCCTCAGATTTTCTTCAACCACAGGCGCCCAGGATGCGCTCACTCAGTCCTCAAGACCCGGACCTCAAGCCCCTTGCGATGAAGAAAAAAGAAAGACACGGTCCTCTTCTCACCTTTGTCCATCCCAGCGCCCGCTCCCACCCTCGAGGAGTTCCCTTAGCAAACTTAAAAGAATATCAGAAGCAACTTGTGCCATGAAATGCCCGGGATAGCGCCAGGGGGTAGCCAGAAGAAAAGGGAGGGATGTAGTGGGAATCTAAGTGGGTTTGCAGGTTCCTGCTTTTCTTTTGCAGATCCTGTGGTGCCCTCCACCTAACCCTGCCCCTATGCCTCGGGTCTTTTTTGAACTAAAGCAGCGCATCCCTGCAATCTGCAATTACTCTGGATGTTTCTCAGGAGCTCGACACAGCCTGAATTTCGTGGCGCTTACAAAAGCGAAATTAGCAAAACCCCATTACCGCGCCGGTTTTTGTGTTGTGTTGTTTTGTTTTGTTTTTAAGTTCGGTGCAGAAGCAACCATTACCTAGCTTCCGCCACCCCCTCTCGCGGCTCCTACTTGAGATTTCTAATCTTTCAACTTGGAACTCTCTCTTGTCGACTGGGCAGCCTCTCTTTTTTCTTTCGCTTGGATCTGGGAACAATAGGCATGTAAAGGGTCAGTGGGCATCACCCTATAAAGCTCAGAACCTAATTAATTTTATTAAAGGAGGATCTGTTTATGCAATATGACAGCCTGAGGGAATTAACCATTTGAGGACACAGACGCTGTTCAGGCACCAGAGATTGCCTTTTCACATCACAAGCTTATACTTCCTGCCCCATTTGAGGCTGGGCGGCACCGTGATCCGGGTCTGGTTTTTTGTTTGACCTTGTGAAGAGCTTGTCTAAACCCGGGGTTCTGCACAATTCGAGGGACGCCCAGAAAATCCATATATTCCCACAGCCAGATGACAGTTGAAGTGCCCACCCATTCACACTTAGCTGCAGTGACAGCTCAAAAGGTCTCACTATTGGGAATGTGGGGGGTGAACCTCTCCACCGCGACCTAAAGTGGATATTTGGAAATATTCTACTTGGAAATCAAACTGTATGAAATCCATTTTGCTTTCTCAACAGCAAAGGAAAATGTAACCATTTTAAGTTGTTATTTTTTATTTTTTCCTGCCACTCTGGTAATTTGAAATACATTTTTAATAACCTCCTGAAAAAAAAAACAATTTAATAGTTCAGACATACTGTTCTTTGACTTAATATCCCTGTGTATTCCTTAATTGCCCAAAGTTTATTTCATTTACAAAGGCTAACTTTATGTCTCCTGGGAATTCTAATGTCATAGTTGTTTTTTTTTTTTAATCATCACCTTGGATTTTGTTCAACAGGGATCTAGAAATGTATAGCATATGTATAGAAATAGATATGATAAAATATTCAAGAGCTCTCTGAAGGAAAATGTGCTTGAAAATAACCCCCTCTTTTATGGAATTTGTTTTGATTTAGATCTATAGATAGTAAAAAGAATGAAAGAAACTGTGAATTACACTGAATATAAGATGTTTATCACTTTAATATTACACTTCCTAGCTTCCATATTACAGAGCTTTAGAATACTCCCAAACTTTCAGATTGAAGCTCTGCCTTATACGGTCTGAGGTTTGTCTGGAAAGACCTGCCAGCACATGCCAGCTAAAAATGAGTGTCAATTAATAATAATAAAAAAGATCCCTTATTCCTACACTCATGTAATTTAACAGGTTTGAAGAGGAACATAGGATGACAACAGTTGTGAGAACATTCCAATATATGCAGTTCTAACAGCTTTCATTCTAAGACGGCAAAGCTTCCTAAAATAGAATGGCTTAACATTTCTTTTTTATATTAAAAGTCCAATCTACACTTCACATAAAATGTTTTTTTATCACAAAAATATTTGTCTCTAACAAAATGCACTTTTTGTTCTACCAAAAAAGCAAACATCTTGAAACAGATTCTCCCAGCTTTTTACAGCTCCCCATTGCAATTTTCTGTACTATTTTCAACTGTCCCCTCCCCCCATGAGATACTCTGAAGACTGGAATAAAAATAATTACAATTGAAATACTGAACTAGAATGTCCTTTTCCCCAATATTGTTAACAAATTCTCTAATTCTTAAACTGCTCTCTGTTGGAACTCGGCAAATTGGGGAACTTACACTGATATTTCTAAGTGCAGTTTGTTGTTTTAAAAACATATTGTACTGATTAATAAAAATGTGAAATAATTTGAGTTACAAATTTTGAACTACAAATCGCCATCTGCTCAAATGGGGAAAAACCAAAAATTGCCGAATATATTTTCTCACCTCTTTTTTTCATGATAACATAAACAACATTCCTGAATAATTAAAAAAAGAAACTGACTACACTTAATGCATTTTTATAGTTCAACAACTGCTTGGTGAGTCCACCTTCTCAAACGTGCAATTATTTTTTTTCTTAATTACTTACATATGTTCTATCAGAAGATGCAGGTTCTTGTGCTTTTCCTGCATATTGTACAAATCTGTTTAGCTCTATCTATTAGATTACAAGCAAGCCCCTGAGTTGATGGGGTAAAGTAGACTGCAATGTGCAACAACCCCAACTTGGTCATAGACGTCAACTACATCAGAGACCTGTGAGAACACTCACAGTATCCTCTGAGGGTAGGGAGAAAAATGAAACAAATTTCCATGAACCCAGACCTGGAGGGAAAAGGGGTAACCCATCAAATAGAGACATAAATACAACAAAGTATGATAAACAATTTAGCTTATTACTTGTGGGAAAGAAAGCTGGCGGGTAGATCTGCCATCCATGGCTTTTGAAAGCAATTGTTGACAGCCCGGCAAACAGGATCCAGTGGAATTTACTATTCTACCAGCAGAAACCGTGAAAAATCATCTAGGATGGACAGAGTTGTTGGCTTTCAAGCAAGGAAGAGAATAAGCAGGAATCATCAAGGCAAGGAGTCGAACAGGAGATCCAGCACAGAGTTGAATGTACTGCTGTTTAAACCATATCCCAGGCTCAGACATGACAGATAAGCACGTTGATTTTTAATCATCCTAAGAATAAAGAATTCCAATTCTGTTCAGTTAATCATAGAATACTATGATCACTTTTCTTTTTCCTTTCTTTTTTGTTTTTTCTTTTCTTAAACCCTGCCTGCTCTGGGACAGGGGGTGGGAGGGGAAGCGCCCCCTTTTATTGTACAGAGACATTTGCACCATGATCTCAAAGCCTAAACTTCCTAAGTGGTGTCTGCGTTTGTGGGACTGTGTCAGGCAGAGGGAGGAATGGGCCAAATCTGTCCAGGTTCAGTGCAGGTAAAAGTCAGGCTGTGAATCCCCAGGCCCCGGGAAGGATGGAGAAGTTGCTTTCATCCCCTTGGAATGAGATGGAAGGGCATGAAGAAGGGGCTCCAGATAACCCTCAACATCAGCTGCTTTCTCTCTCTTTCTCCTTCAAGTGTGATTCCTGGGACACAGCAGCTGTTGCTTTTGTTTCGTTTTGCTTTTGATTCATAACCGATCTCTCTAATTTATAGAATATTGAATGCTATGCGTGATGTGAAGTAGGCAGTCCTCTTATTTAGAGTCAGTGTAATATCAGGTCTTTTGTCTACCACACCCAGGCTCCTGTACCGAGTGTGTAGGGGACTGAAGACAAATTAAAAAAAACAAAAACAAAAAAACAAAACAAAACAGGGACACCTGGGTGGCTCAGTCAGTTGAGTGTCTGCCTTCGGCTCAGGTCATGATCTCAGGGTCCTGGGATCGAGTCCTGCGTCAGTCTCCCTGCTCAGTGGGGAGCCTGCTTCTCCCTCTCCCTCTGCCTGCCACTCACTCTCTGTCAGATAAATAAAATCTTTAAAAAAAAAAAAAAAGTTTCACGTCCCCATGTCCTCAAGTGCTTCACAGTCCAGGGGAGAAATTGACACACATGTGGCCACAAAACAAGTCAGACTGACTTAAGGAAATAAAGAAGAGATCAAGGAGGGGGTCCCAAAGCAGAGGATTGCTCAGTTCCTGGGGAAGGGCGAGTAGGACTCTGGTTGGTGGGAAGATGTGGGAAGAGCACTCAGGGAGGAAGGACTGGCCTGAGTCAAGACCAGGCACACAAACAGGAGTGGTGAGCTTGGGGCTGTAGTTCACTTGGTGTAGCTAGAGCATAGAGTGGTGTGGCAGGAAGATGTCTGGAGAGAGAGGTTGGGGCAAGTTTGGGAGGGGCCTCGAATGTCAGGCTTCACAGTCTTGACCGAATTCCGTAAGCAGTGAAAAACCATTTGAGGCTTTTGAGAAGGGTGGGGGTGACATGCTCTTTGGAGCAATAAAACCTGGAGGCAATTTGGAGGATGGCTTGAAGCAAGTTGTTCTCTGCCATTGAACCTATTTTCCCGTTCGCCAATCTGCAGAAGAAGAGGTCCATATGCAAATGATGCAACTTGGATGGAACATTACCGTGGCTTTCTCCTTCATAATTGAAGATGATGCTCTCGACAGTGATTTCTATTTACATGCACAGGATGACTGACTTTCGAAATCTTCACATATAAAAATCTGTTCTTTGAATGCTTCTATATTTGAAATCTTAATGTCAAGAATCTAATTTGCCTTTCCCCGTGTGAGTCCCAAAAGTTTTTACCTCCAACCCTTACTCCTTCCCCTGACCCAATCTGTCAAAAAGGAAGACCCAAACTCATGAAGGAAACCTCTTCTTTTCTATCTGGAAAGAATAAAGAGCGGAAGGTATCTAAGCCTTTGAACCACCCAATCATATTTATTCAGCATCCACTATATGCACAGCCCTTTGCTAAACCTCCTTTAAAAAATGAACCCAAACACAGATTTTAAGGAAACAGGATGAATAATACAGGCCATTATCCATTTTTTTAAACGCTAAAATCAAATAACAGGAGAGTAGCTATTGTGATCTGATCACTGGTCAAATGGTGCTCTGGTTTTTAGCACAACATTCCTAGTGCAGCAAAGCTGAGTTCTGTAAATTAAAAACCCTTTAAAATTAGATTCTGTCTTTACAGGGCTGGAGAGACCAATTTATAGAACTTTGACTGTGAGGTTTCGTGGCTTTTGTTTTATTTCTCTAGTTCCACCCAGTAGAAAATACCAGTATGAAAAATGGGACACCATGCTGAATTTCAAATAGCCTTCTGCTAATTAGCAAATTACCCTGTCTCATCATAAGGGCTGCCAGCATTGTTTTAATACGGGTCTGCTAATATTCCATTCTGAAGGCCCTAATTTAAAAATCTTGTATCTTGGCTGCTAAAATCACTGCAGGCTGAATCTTGTCAAACAGGAGGAGACTTTGTTTTCCAGTCCTGGACATGGAGCATAATGGTGTCATTTTAAAATGCCTGGAATGTGTGTGTGTGTGGAGGTGGGGGAGAGACAAGAAAATTGTCTTTAAATGCTTTCCTTTCAGCACACCTTCGCTGTGATCCCAGATCAGAACCTAGTTCTCTTGAGATTGAAGACTTGCTTTGACATTTTCAGTGAGGAAAATCTCAAGTAACCCATATGGATTTCTCATGCAGGATTTAGCCAAAATATATATTTATATGAGATTTAAACAAAGTCGTTTCTATTGTAACATTTACAATTATTATCGGTTTCTCTGTTAAATTTTGTGTTTTGGTTTAAATTAAATCTACTGTCAATAAGAATGAGCAAAAAGTGTGGATTCCAGTTATGTAAACACATATTCATATGTGTATTAGCAAATTTAACATAATACATTAAAATATACAGTATGTCCACTTTAACATCAAAAGTGAATAATTATGGTCTGACTTTTGAAAAATGCTAGGAGGAAAATCAAACTTACATCCATAATTCCATTTTCAACTATTCCATTGTGACTTGGTATTATTTTTATGTGGCTCCCTGCTTCAAATATCAGATAGTGGAAGATTTCATTCATCTTCCATATCATATAGACCATAGTGTCAAGGCCAAATGCAAAAGAGGATAGCCTGAGAAAGCATTGAGCCTGAACCCTAGACATCAGGTTTCACTTTCTCCGTTTAGGGTATTCTTTTAATGTAGATTGGTGTATGGATACGATATTATTCAAAAGAAGTGATACTTATAAAAAGCTATACCCCTTGGTAACAACTTAACTCAGAAAATTAGTCTCAGTCTTTTATTTTTCTTTATTGCTGTACTTTCAAAAGTGGTATATGTTTTAGGCAACTTCTGTTTAAATGTAAAAGCTGATTAATCCCTTGAGTTATTCTTCTTTAAATTACAGACCCATAAGTGTTGCTTTTCATCCTTGGCAAAAATTAAAAAGTATCAACTTAAAATTTAAACCCATCTCTATCTAAGAAACAAGTTTAATAGTTTACAGTATATGGCAATTTAAGTGTGCTGACTACTTCCGGGCTCTGTAAGCATTCATTAGCTTACTTTCCTCCTGTTAGCTTGCAATAAAAATAATAATATTTGCCATTTAGTAGGGGCTTTTCACCCTCAAAATGCTTTACAGGCATCAAGTGGTTTATTTATTAATAATCTATGTTTCTGCTTAATAAACTAGATTTCTATTTACAATCAAAGGGAAAATTAGAAAATGTTCTGCATGTGGTAAGTAAAAGGAGTTGCTAACAGACTATCAAATTACATATTTATTTTGCCCTGCCCATTATAATTAGATAACTTTCTGCCAGCCAATTAAAAATGTCAAGGTCCTAGGCAATGAAGTATAGAAGTCTGTTTCATGTCTGTTTGTTTTTCTGATTTGGGAGGAAGTAGGTTTTTTTCAAAGTTTTTACCCCTCAATGTAAAAGAAAACTTGGCTTCAGATACTATAGATTAGACATCAAAGAGATTTCTTTTCATTTGGATTTATAAGAACATATCAGCAGCTCCATTCTAGAGCGGGAGCGGGGAGCCCCTAGAACTCCTAGGGTATCAGCTCAGAGGCCCTGGCTTGGGTTCTGTTCCAACCAGAGTAGGAACTGCAAATATTTTAAAAACCCAAGGCCTCCAGGACATTTGAATTTTACAGTCTTCAGCTCTGGCTTTAGGACGGTGGGTGTGTGTGGGTAGGGGTTAACTCTGTACCTCAGTAGGTGACCTCGACAGGGAAAATCAAACAAACTGGCCTGGGGGTGAAGGAGGGTGGTGTTAAATGACATCCATAGACTCAGACATAATGCACCTCTAATACGTCTTCACACTGTTTTTCCAAATTGACCTTCTCATCTCAAGATATGCTCTTCCCTAAAAAGGAATGTTTAGTTAGAACCACTTATGCTTGTATTTGGACTTGGCCATTCAGAATTCTCGTGAGGAGCATTGGAAATGTTTGCAGGTTTCAGGAAATTCCTTTGAGAAGGCACAGCATAAAACGAAGGTACAGACCGGTCTACCAAGAGGTTTAAAATGGCTCAGTGTCCAGCAACTGAAATGTATAAACAGCAGACAACCCCCGCACATTAGGAAACATGTTGTATTGGCACTGTGTGCTCTCTCTTAAGGCTTAGAGATGATTAGGATAATAGGATATTACCTTACGTGCCATGATACTTTACAATTTTTACAGTATTTTCACATGCACTCTCTTTTTCAATTAAGTATACTTTCATCTCTTTTCACATTGATTTTGGCTTGTTTGCTCTTTAATATTTTTGTTGTGTTTCTTCTAACTGATAAGAATGGAGTAGTGTAAACATCACCCTCGCATGTTTGCACAATGCCGCCTTGTTATAATTAAGTGTATTTTTCAAAGGCCTCTAAGCCAGCCATAAAAATTTGCTCAAAGCTCAGTTTGAAATGTTAGGGTCTGCTCCTGTGGGTGAATTCTTTCAAACACCATTAAGAATCTGAATTTTGATCATTTGAAAACATATACTCTGGAAACAAACCCTCAGAGAGGATTTCTATTTCACAAAGCGATTTGGTCCACCTCCCACTATTATTTGTGCAACGAATGGATGTGTTCAGAAGTTAATTTTGGTCCCTTTAAATGGCTGAACAGAAGCACATAAGGCAGAAATAGGCCTTCTGATTCACCTTCAGTTTTAAAAGTGCTAACTTCTGCCTTCTGAGGGCCTTTAGAACAACTTGTCCCCATCTTTGGCATCAGAGAACGACTTTCCAGTGAGAGGGGAGGAGACAGAGAGAGAGAGAGAGCACCATCCCCCTCACCCTGTACACGTGCCTCCCACCTGAAGGAGGCAGAGAATTCTTGGCGAAATCACCACAGACAGGACAGCCGTGGAGGGACACCACTATGTCACAGTGCCTTCTGATGAATACCCAGCGACTGTATCTCCTCACGGCAGGACCCTAACTCACCTTTACCAGTCCCGTGGAGACAGAATAGTAAGTGGCCAAGAGGACTCACCTCTCTCTACAGAAAGCCATGTGCTCCCTCATCCCTCATCCCTTTCCAAAATCAGCATTCATACAAAATAGAATTGCGGAAGTTGGCCAGGAATGGGAATGAAATCGCAATTCAAGCTTTTTCTTTTTTTTTTTTTTACATTTTGTAAAATAATGGCAATAAATTAAATAATCAAAATATTTAGCTGTGTGAACTGGCTCCTGCCACTTGCGTGGTTAGTTCTTTTCATGAGGAAGGTTGCTTTACATACCAATAGGTGTTTTTAAAATTATCTCAATGTCTATTTAGACATGCTGCTCCAGGAAGGTCTTCTGGTTTTTTCAGTTGAAATTAATATTTGCTAATAAAAGAACTGTCAGGGCTTTGAAGTAAACATTCATTTATGTACCCAAAAGAACAGAACGGCACCAGGTTTCATCTGTGCACTGTGCCTCCGTCCCAGTCCATCAGCGATCAGCATGGCGGCTGCACTGGCCGGAGCTGGGCAGCAAGCTCCAGAGGACGGGGAGCTACCTCCTTGAACAAGGGACACAGAATATTGAATTCATTCCTTTTACCAGCCCTGTATGCTCCTAGCAAAAACAAAGGCAGTGTGTGGGCTGGATTCTGCATTTACTCATAAAGTTTAAGGTGTTGGCTATAAGAACGACTGTCAAAAGGCATTTGTACCATAACCCATGAGAATTAAGCAGGGGGGGAGACTCCAGAGGAAAAACTCAATCTCACACCTACTAAATTTTCATATCTACTTCAGGCATAAATGGATTCTAAAATTTTGTGGCTTAAAAAAAAAAGTTCAGTGAACATAGCAGAAACTGCAACGCTGAGACATTTCAACCTAGAGACCTGGATGCTCCGATCGGATGGTGGAGCCTCCCTGGGAATGTTTATGGTCATAGTCCATATCACGCACCACTGATGGGATTATCAGCCAGGAGTGGCACCCCAAAGGCACCTGGACCTTAAATTCTCTTCTCAGGCCTTCTCTCCTACCCCTGCCTTCCTTCCTCAGGAATGCCCAGGCAATAATTGGGAAAAAAAAAAAACCCGAGATTTTGTAATACTTTTCAAGGATTACCAAGTCAATTACTTGGAGAAAAATAAAGGAGAACTAGTTGAGCACCGCATGCTAGGGCACATTCAATTCAAACAGCTCCCAGGGAGTTAAAATTCTCTCTATATGGCGAACAGTGGGTGCCTACATGTCGCTGGCAAGCCCACAGCAGTTTAAGGTAATATTTTGGTCAGCAGGTGTAGACCCCAAATGAACAGTGGTTTAAGACCTGGATTGTGAGAGGCAGACATGTGCCAAAATTAGAAAAGCATTCTCTTGGCTATTATTTAACATTCTACATATGTGAGATACAGAATGAAAGAATGAGAATTATCTTAAAATCCCTGCTAAAGCAGGGCCTGCTTTCTCAAGGCAATCTCAAGCTTTAGTAGTTCAGACAGATTCTCTAGCTGACAATTAATATTAATGGGTAGATTTCACAATGTGGCATTATCACACGGGAGATGGGTGGGCACACCATCTGGGTTTTGGCAGGTATTAGATGTAATCAAAGGGATTACGTGGCTCAGGGAGAAATAGAAAACCTTGGTTTTGTTTAGTCTCTTGCCTCTTTTGTTTGGACGCAGCTCTAGGTGTGCTTAACTATTTTCCCCCTTGTCCTTTATTTGTGGTCGGGAACATCTCCAGGGGAAAAACAAAACAAAACAAAAAGGGATGGACAACCCACAAAGATAGCTTGGATATGGTATCACAGCCCATTTTCCCTTATCAGAAAAAAATCATCAAATATTTATTGAATGTCTACTCCGGGCAAGGAGCCCTGCCAGGAGACCTCCACCAGCTCTCCCTCTACCAAGATGTCAGCGTCTACAGGTCGATCTCTGGATACTTTAGAATAGGTTGAAGGGCATGCCGAATCCACAAAGATAATACAAGATTTCTTGGTCCATCTTTGCCCCTCCCCCCATTTACCTCCACCACACACACACACACACACACACACACACACACACACACACACACCCCAGTGTTACTTAAAAGATCAAAGGAAGCATCTACCTCAGATTTTAGAATCCACAGCATTGGATTGCTATTGGAAATGTTCAATAAACTAGACCAGGGAACCTACTGAGGTGTACATGTTTATGTTCAATAAAAATGAATGGAAGTTATCTACTGGTTTACACTCTTGGAGGAGACTGGTGATTAGGCAGTCTTGGGCTGCAGGTAACTTGTGAATTTTACATTTCACTACCTCCTTGAACATAAAAAGGACGATGATGAGTGAGAAGTTAGCTTGCAACCTAAGACATTCTGCCCATGAAGAAACACTTCTAATCCTCCAGTTTCCCTATCAGGGAATGTCTTCTATCCCACAGATACATGCTCTCCTAACCTACAATGATACTGTCTTACTGTCTTTGTTCAATATTTATCACATATCCAGGGAGTACAGCAGCAACATAACCCCAACAGCCACTGGCCAGTGATGCAGGCACAGGCCCTCCTCCAGGCCTGGTTACAAGCACACAGTACTAAAGAAGAACCCAAGTTCTACCCAAGTTCTGTCCAAGTTGTTTCTGGGTTTGATTCACTTGTTGCAGGAAGCCCAGCATGTGAGAGTTGTATGCTCAGTCACATGACAGTGATTATGTCCCCCAATTTTCTCTAAATACAGATCAAAGTTGGGCCAGTCCCACTTGCAATAGTAGCAAGGTCTTTTAAAGATTCATGTCCTCTTCAGCTTTTTTCCCAGGTCACCTTACCCTGCACAGAGCTCACCCCCTATTCATCTCCCCAAACAGCCAGAATAAACTCAACCAACACCACTTTTTCTTTCTCCCAGGCCAGCTACTTTCAGGCATCTTTTCAGGTGCAACAGGCACACGCTCCATCCTTTTTGTGACTCTTTATACAATTTTGCTGTTAACAGCATAACTACATATTCAACCGCCCAGATGAACTTGAGTCCTTAAAGCTGCATGGTCTAAAGGGGGCGGCTATGTACCTACGCGCACGCAAGCACACGCGGCTACTCTAAGTTCATGAAAATTAAATACAATCAAAAATTCAGTTCTTCAGCCACACTTCAAGCACTCAACAGTTACATGTGGCTCATGGCTACCAAAGACTGGACCGTGAAGATACAGTTAATGTCCATCACAGAAAGTTCTATGAGATCGCGAGACTAGAGGACAGGAGAGGAGGGAAGTTTTCCTGGACCCTGCAGACAAGAGCTTGGGGAGCCAGACCCAGGCGCTCACTAGTTTCCACTTAAATCTAAATGCTAGTACTTCCCCTGCGTTTGTGACACCCAGACCCTGTAGCGTTTCAACTGGGGAGACGGAGCCGTGGTGAAAAACCTCCACAGAGCGGAATTCTGGGGCAAATTCTTTGCTAAGGGGTGGAAGGAGGGGAAGCTTCCTGGGCAGGCGTTTGGGTCCCACTCGGGCGCTGTCAGTTTCTTGCCCTTAACCCAAGCTCCGGCCGGGCCGAGCTTCCGAGCGTGGGAGCCGGGTCGGGACGCGGGCGGACGCCCGCCGGCGCCGCCTGCGCCCGGCGTCCTCTCGCCCGTCCTTTAGCACAAGGGCGGGCGGCGCAGGACAAAGGCTCAGGCGGCAGCTGCCGGGATCTGCGCGCAAGGGGCGGCCGCGGCCACCCGGAGCGCCCGCCGCCTCCGCCGCCCCGCGGGGGAGGCTCGGCGCCCGCCTTTGTCTGCGCCACCGCGGAGGGCCGGGTCCGCAGGAAGCGCGCGCCATCGTGCGGCCGGAGCTGGGCACTGCACCCCCGGAGGCGCGGCGCGACCTTCGCGCGGCCGGAACCGCCAAGCTTGGCCGGAATCCTCGCGGGGCCGGCGGTGTCCTCGCGACGGCGACTGCTTCAGCGGCTCGCGTGCGTTCTACTAGGTGTGCTGTGCGTGAGGTAAACAGATCACTCTTCTAGGAAAGGCATCTGAGGCAATGCCAACAGAAAAAGTAGACGGAAGTGGACATACTTGTCCATGGAGAATGAATAAAAATAATCCAGTCAGATCAAGAATCCTTGTTAGTACAGTTGCTTGCGTATGTGTGGAGTGTCTCTGAAGCGTCACAGAAGAAGCTGGGTGTAGTACTTGCCCGGTGACCTAAGCCAGCCGCGTGTCTAGGGAACAAATGTGAAGGGGTGGCTCCTGATTGTTCCGACTCTTGTGCCAAATGCATGTGTTTCCTGTTCAAAACGAAAGCGTCTAGTAACATAAAGAAAGATACGTTTAATAAAATGTGCAAATATTGCCGGAGCCAAAGATTGAGGAAATAGTTAAACACGCCAGCTTCCTGCCCTCTGGGGACCCAGAGTCTACACAGACAAGCCAACAAGTCACAGAAAGGGAGTTAACCCACATGTCCGATGGCCCTTGGTCAAGCAGAGGTTTTCCTGCGTTGGTGACCCTGTTCAGCGGGTGAGGCTCTCGCGTCTTACTTGGCGGGGATGCAAAATGTATCTGTCTGTTGTCTTCACTTTGTTGACCAAACGCCTCTTACATGGTTTTTGCCTCAGGAAACGCTCACTGGGGAAGATCAGAAGAGGAGCATTTACCCCCTGGCTTCCTTTAGAAGGCAGGGATAGAGTTGAAGCCCTAAGAAATGATGCTCTATCTCTTTCCAACTCAGTCTTCTCTCCTAACCCTCCAACTCCATCTTCCAGCATGGATTCCAACAAATTTAACCTACGAGGTCATTCAGCAAGTCAGAATTGGTTACAGGTAAGCTTCCAATCCCCACGGCCTTGATTCTGTCACATATTTGCTGAATTGGGCCTTGTGACATGGACGCAGACAAGCCTGGCCCCCAAGACCATTACATCTGGCCAAGGAGTCCAGGTATATGCACCAGACCAGTAGAGCTCTTCCAGGCGGGGACCACACCAGCAACCTCTTGGTGATCCCAGGGCCCAGTCTAATTTCGTTGCACTAAACTCTAAGCTTGTTCTTTATTTACCCTGAAAGTGCCCCGTGAGGTCAAAGAAATGATGGGACAGGAAGATCAGCTTCCCTGTAGTTGGGCTGGACAGAGTATGTTGGGCAGCAGGGCTGGCTTTAGGGTCTGAATGAGTCTCTCCTGATTATAAAGAAGACTTAATCTCCATGCAAAGTGGAAACAGCTAGAGTCCTGAGAGCAGGGATTTCAGAGAGAAGGCCTCACCCAGGAGAGAATCCAGCCGGGCTGGGAAAGTATGACTTTGGGCTGAGCAGAGGGGTGTGTGTGTGTGTGTGTGTGTGTGTGTGTGTGTGCACGCGCGCGCGTGTGCGTGTGCGTGCTAGCATGCCAGTGTGTCTGGGGTCTAGGCGGTGAGCACTCAGGAACCCTGCTTCGCCAAACCAACCTGCTGGCAGCAAATGGCCTGATTTGGGGAGCAGGTGAGTGAGAACTTCTTGAGTCACAGTCTCTACTGCTTTGTTTCTATCCCCCAGATACAAGTTCCAAAAATGTAAAACCTAACTCCCATCCCTCTCCTGGAGCTCTGACAAATCCGAAGCACAAGCAGGAGGGGCTTGGCAGGACAGTGAGCACCTGATCAGCATTTCCTTCATAGCGAGGGAAAGCACTACAGATGTACCTCAGCACTGCATGAGGCACAAGGCAGGTGAGTTGGTTTTCCTGTTTTGTTCTTAGAACTCAAGGTGGGTGCATCCTTGCACTTTCTCTGCTCCTGCCACAAGATCTCTTGTGGACCTGCCTTGGTCCTGCTTCCGATGGGATAAACAAAAGGAATTAGTAAAGGTAAGGAGCCCACTGCCTGGAAAATCGGCCTAGCCAACTGGAATGTACTGATAATCTAAACCAGCCACGTGGGGAAGGGGACCAAGTCAACATGAAGCAGCTTCAGATTCAGTGTCCATTTCTTGAGTACCCACCCAGTGTCCCGCACTGTGCTAAGCACTTGCAGGCAGGAAATCATCTTCCATTTTGTTTATTGGGATTCCTGTGATCTAACAGGGTGAAGTGGACCCCACTCTCTCCATAGCTCTGGAGAAGATAGCATTGCCACAGCACAGTCGGGGTTTGGCTGGACAGCATCCTTGGAAATCGCTTACTGATCAGGTCTTCCACCTTGTAAGTAGTTAAGATGCCTCTTGCCTCAACTGATTGGAGGCCGATTGGACACACCAGGAGCCAGAGACATCTTCCAGCTCCTTATCCACCCCCCATATGGCCTTGCCTTCTCTCCCCTCTAAAAAGATTGCTGTCATTGGCTCCTTGAGGAAGACTTGGGCCTTGGTGCCTGTCTTCCCAGTGGGAAAGCCCTTTGCCCTCTCAATGGGGGAGCCATGAAGCTTCCAAGCCTTGCCTTGGGCTCCCCTTGGGCGCCTGGCTCGTGGGAGGCAGAGGTTGGTGAGAATTAATTGTAAAGTGCATTGAGAGGCACAAATGAAAACCAGTCCCGCGGCGGAGAGATTATTACTGTTGGCAATTTGGGTTTTCTGAAATAGCTCTTAGGATTATGACTGTGGCAGCCCAAACCCCAGCGGTGAGCTCAAGGCTGATAGATTTTCGGAGTGGCCCCGTTTTGCTGCAGCCTTCCAGCTTCCCCTCCCTTCAGGGCGGGGTTGAGCAACAGCAAGGGGCCTGGGCTGGGGAGCTCTGTCCCCTCCGAAGGCTGCAGATGCCAGAGCAGCTGAAGGCTGACCCCCACGTTCTTGAGAGGGTCCCCGGACTCCCCGGCATAATTTCCTTCTCACTTCACCGTTGCGTCCCTGTCTGAAATGGCAGGTGACCTAAGTGGGAGCGGTGTGCAAATTGATTTGGAGGCGATCGATGGCTCGGGGCGCGGCCCGGGCTCGCTGCCGTGTCCCTGACCCTCTCCGAATCGATTCACACACCGTTCCTTCTCAGCGCACCTGCCACGTCGGATGGAGGACGCGTGAAGTGAGAAGAAAATTACGTGTTGTTAGGCCTCCGCGGCCACCGCGCCCTCTCCTCCCGGCCCCCCACTGCATTGCAGGCCGCCGCCACTGGCCTCGGGTTCCGGAGAGCCCTCTCCCCGTGTGCGCACGGAGATACAGCCCGGGAGGCAGGGGCACCACCACTTGGAAGCCTCCGATCCAGGCAACCAAGAAGCTCGCCCTCTCCCCCAATGCATGGCCTCTAAGGCATCTGCACAGAGCTTTACTCTCTCTCAAGATCATTGTGGACCAGCTTGTAAACAGACCACTTCCTTGGTGGGCCCAGAGTCACTGGATACATGAATTCCATTCATTTGAATATATTCACTCACCCATTTCCACAAGCCTCAGTGGAACCCCCAGCGAGTGTCCAGCACCTACCAGAGATCAGGCCTGCTCCGCAACATTCTGAATTATCACCACTGCAGTCTGCTGGGAAGAAAACAGAGTGCGCCCACAGGTGCACCCGAGGATAGCCCAAACCACCATAGAGAAAGAGAACGAGTAAAATAATGGGAAGATTCCTGTAGCTATTTGACACCGTCCTCATCCACCTACGTCAGTCTGTCAGCCCCCTAATCGTTGGTTACTGGCCTGCTAGGAGATGAGGAGCTTGCACCAGACTGTAAATAGACTGTGTCACTAAGCGGTTTTTTCATCGCAACACTTTCTCAGTGAAGGAAGCAGTGCATTTTACATTCTGCGGCAGACAGTTCCTGGATCGGCATTTTGGGTCAGGACCAATCTATCCCTTAGTCACAGCAGGCATGCTGCCTCGGGCCCACAGTGACGTTAGGGACCAGGGTAGCCTGAATAATGCCCCTCACCCCAGATGTCCACATCCTAATTTCCAGAACCTGTAGATTACACAGCAAAAGAAACTTTGTGGGTGTGATTACATTAAGGATTTTGAGATGGGGAAATTATCCCGGATTATCTGGGTGGGCCCAAAATAATCCCAAAGCTCCTTAGAAGCGGGAGGCGGGAGGGGAAGAGTCAGAGAAGGAGATGTGCTGATGGAAACAGAGTTCAGAGTCAGGGAGAGGTTTCAAGATGTTAATCTGCTGGCTTTGAAGATGGAAGAAGAGGCCACAAGCAAAGGAATGTGGACAGCTCCGAGAAGCTCGACAAAGCTAACATGGTTTCTCCCTGATTGTCTCGAGGAGCGACCAGACCTGCTAACAACTTGATTCCAGCCCAGGGAGATGGATTTTGGACTTCTGACAACCAGAATTGTAAGATAATAAACTTGTGTTGTTTGAAGCTGCTAAATTTGTGGTAATTTGTTACAGTAGCAATAAGAAACTAACACAGGGCCCACAAAAAATGTTTTAGTTTCTTTTCAGAAGAACAAAAAAAATGAATTTCTTTAGGTTAAAGAAAATATTTTTACATAATCTTTTTAAAAAATATTTTATTTATTTGACAGAGACACAGCGAGAGAGGGAACACAAGCAGGGGAGTGGGAGAAGGAGAAGCAGGCCTCCCGTGGAGCAGGGAGCCCGATGCGAGGCTCGACCCCAGGACCCTGGGATCATGACCTGAGCTGAAGGCAGACACTTAATGACTGAGCCACCCAGGCGCCCCTATTTTCACATAATCTTAACACAGTTGTCTTTATACCAATGCAGTTATAAAACAGATTTTTGTTTTAATGGGGGAAGGGGTCCCCAAAGGCAAAAGTGTCAGGGGCCCACTAAAGTCACAAGCAACCTTGATTCAAGTAGCACTGATCATGAGGACCCCCCTCCTTTAGCAATTCTAGACCTATAAGACCTATAAGAAAGTACAGTCTGAAGTAGAACTAAACAATCCATTTGACCACTGATCTTGAAACAGCCGTTCTGGCTGCTTACTATAAATCCATCAAAAACCAGTATTTCTAAATAGAATTTTAAAATGTGCTAAATTTATTCACCAAAACACATCCAAGTGGCTTATTTATAAGGGAGGCTGGGTCTGCCTCCTTCTTTCTCATATAGTCTTCCATTGTGCAGAAGTGGGCGGCCCAAAAAATTAGTGGTGTTTCCACATTTGTAAGTGAGGATTCCTTTTGTTTGAAAGGCCCTGTTGGACATTTCTGGATTACTTGGAAGCTAAATAAACTAAGAGGGTTTTTTGTTTTGTTTTGTTTTGTTTTGTTTTTTTAATCTTTTAATCCTGCTTCTGCCTATTCTTGAGCTACTGAAATCAAGATTCTCCCACAGGCAGAGAACCAAAGTGATTCCTTTCAGCAAACTCTTTGACTTACTGTCCAGGTTCTGACACATTCCTCTGCCAACAACAAATAAGTGAGAACACTTCCAATGAGCAATGGCACCTCTTCTCATTTGTAGACGGGAGCGTCAGCCTGAAAATAGTGGCCAAGTGTTTTGACGCAAAAAGCAAGAATTTCAGGCCAACTGCAGCCAAGTAGGCTATTCTTAGATGTGCATAGGAGGCTGAGAGGTCTCTGTGTGGGTTGTTGGGAAATGGTTAGGGATTTGTGACTTTTAAGCGGCTCTTGAAATTGTTTGGAGATGAACAAGCCCCTGCAGATGCTGTTCGTCACAGATGCTCCAATTCCACCTGACCTTCTGAGCCCTTCTTAAACGTGAACTAGTTTCTGAGGTGTTCCCCAGTAACTCAGAGGCCAATGAGGACTGATCCTTCCCACCGCTGACCACCCATGATCCCTTTATTCAGTACTGTACTTATACTTGGATCATGTTTTGGTCCATTGGGCTGCTATTACAAAATACCACAGACCGGGTAGCTGATAAGCAACAGAAATCTACTCCTACCAGTTCTGGGGACTGAGGAGTCCAAGATCAAGGTGCCAGCATGGTCCTATGCTGCTGAAGGCCCTCTTACTGGTTCATGGCTTGTGCCTCCTTGCTGTGCCTTCACATGGAAGGGGGCTAAGGATCTTTCTGGAGCCTCGATTATAAGGCATCAATTCCATTATGAAGGCTCCACCTCGTGACTTAAGCACCTCCTAAAGGTCCTAATACCATCATCTTCGGGGGTTAGGATTTCACCATATATGTTTGGGGTGGGGGGACACAAACATACAGACCGTAGCAGATGACATCCTAAGTAACCCTTGGGTGTTACGTTTGCAGAGTTGTATTGACAGTCTTTATTCGACTTCCGTTGTCGGAGGTGCGTGTTGTGCTCCACCACCTCCTTCTCTCTTCCCTAGACCTCTGTGCTACCTTACTTGCCTAGTTTTCCTCACACCCCACTGGCTTCTTTTCATTCTCCTTTGATGTTTCCTCCTTTTCTAACCTTTAAATGTCGAAGTACCTCAGGGCTCTGTCTTTTGTTCTTCTTATTCTCTGTCCACCTTCTTTCCCTAGAGGACCTTCTCCAGCTCCATGGCTTTAAGAACCCTGGCTTTATGATAACTGCCAAATGTCTCCCTCCTGCCTAGACCTCTTCCCTGAGTTCCAGACTCATATTTTCAACCTCTCACTCAACCGGTCCACGTGGATATGGTGGTGGCTCTGTAATGCGTCATATTGACGAGGCTGAGCTAATTTCCCAGGCTCTCCTTCTTGTATATTTCCAGATAGGCTGGGCTACAGAGGAGATTCTTGGAAGATTTTGGAGGGTGGCAGGAAAGCAGCAACCCCATTGTAATTCCCAGGGATTATTGCTGATCTGCTGGCTCAGTTTTTGGCATGAAAAAGGAGTGAGGCCTGCACCTGGTCTACCTTCCTCCTGACCTTCCTTCAGCTTCTCTGGATCCTGAGTCAGGTGTCTGTTTAGCTCTGTGACAAAGGGTCCCAGCTTCTGCAGGATACCTACTATAGAAGATACATATTCTAGTGGCTCTACTTCTCTGGTTAAACTCTGAGGGCTACAGATGTCCAAAAGGCACCTCAGACATCATGTGGCCCAGGCAGAATTGTTTCATGATCCATTCCCATTCTGCTCCCCACAGTTTTCTCCTTCCCAGTCAACACAAGGGAAACCACAGAATGAAACCATCAATTTGTCCTATTAGCTCTATCTCCAAATTACATTGCTCTCCTGACTGCTTCTCACCACACTCACTGCTACAATCCGAGTTCTAGCCACCTCCATCTCTCACATGGACAACTGCAACAGTCTCTCAACTATACTTCCAGCCCCCCTCTCTCTCCATTCCTTGTAGTCCATCCTCCACACAGTAACCAACCAGAGAATCTTCTTAGAGTTTAAATCACAACACCTTCTCCCCTCTGCCTTTTAAAACCTCCCATAGCTTCCTATTGCAATCAAAATATAAATCCAAAAATCTAGAAGGCTCTACATAGTTTGGCCCCTGATGCTCCCTGTCCTTATGCTCACCCACTTACTGTCTATCTTTAGATATGTACCACTCTCAGATGTGCCTGTACATGCCCCAGGGCCTTGGCACCTGCTTTTCCTCCTGCTTTGATTGTTCTTTTCACAGATCCTCACATGGCTCCCTCCTTCTTACTGTTCAGGTCTCAACTGGATGTCACCCTCCCTGAAAGATCCTTTCCAGTTCCACTCCCCCAGTTATGTTCTACTGCATTACCTTAGTTTGTCTTCCTCATAGGACTTCTCTGTATGTGAAGTTATCTTGTTGACGTATACTGTTTATGTGTTTCTGGAGTGTCATCCCTCTCTGGGATGTCAGGTCTTGAAAGGGTGCACTCTGAGAGCTAGAAGTGATCCTTACATAGGGTAAGGATCACCTGTGGATTGATTATCTTTTGTGTTATTCCCTAACTGGTTCAATCTTTTTACCTCCTCAGTTATAGTGTATGCACCTCGGGGATCAAAACCATCTTCAGTGTCCTCTACAGTGCCTAGCACAGGGCTGGGAACATGGGTCATAGATTCTCAATAAAGTTTGTCATAGACAAACAAGAGTGGGAGGTAATAACAGAAGTCATGGTCAGGGGCCCTTTCCACCCCATGCCTCCATGTAGTTCTTTCTTTTCCCTTTTGGCTTTACCCTCCTTGCTTTTGAAGATGTGCCTAAGAATATAGGGCCAGACAGGCAGGATTCTAGGCTGAGCTCTGTTCCTAACTAGTTGTCTAACTCTGGGCTAATGACCTTGTGTGGACCTCAGTTCCTATAACTCCAAAGTGAGTAGGGTCCTTTCGGGGCACGTAGATGTGAGAGAAGCCTGGCATAAATCAACACAGAGTGGAGAGGACCAGTGGGCTCTGGAGACTGCCAGGGTGCCCAACTTCCTTTATATGGTCTCATATGTCCTTCTCTCCTTCTGACCTAGACTAGAAAGAGCCTTTTTGACATTTCTTAGTTCAGTTATCACTTCCAGCAAGATTCTGGAAGCCCTACTTCTTTCCTCACGTTCTCAGGGACTGCTCGCCCTCAGTTGATGCCTCCTTTTATGAACAGTGCCAGCACCTCATATCCAGGCCACCCTTTTGGACACCTGCTTCTCTACTCCCCTGTAATGCTATTTGTATTCTGGTTTTTAAGACAGCAACAGAGGGAGGAGAGCTGAGGTCTGGGGCACTCTCCAGACAACTCAGGGCAAAAGCACCTGAAAGGGAAGATTTCTGACTTTACTCAAATGATTGCTCAACTGCATACTTCAGAATGTAAAAGCAGAAATATTTTATCTTATGGCCTTTGAGACGTGGCTATGAGATCATAATGGCTCAAAGTCCTTCAAAATACTACTTGCCAACTAAGGGTAGCAAGCTGAACAGATTATGGGTGAGGGAAAGAGCTACTATTCTTTGGGAAAATCCTGTGTTCACAAAGAGTGTCAGAGACATGGCTGTGGATCTGACATCCTGATGCCTTTGACATCTGAGCAGGAACTGTTGGAGCCCCATCACACTGAAGATCCACTTGAAAAGGCCTCTTGGTTTGGGATGCTACGCTTCCTCCCACAATAACTACTTGCAGTCTGTCTGAGGCTCATGATGTCTTAAGGGCTATCAGCACCCCTGAAGATCCTGACCTCCTGGGGTCAGCCCCTATTAGACTAAGCAGAAAGGAGTGATTAGTACATAAGCACAACCAGTCCCCAAACGTTGATGCCTCCACCAAGTTGTTCATCATTCTACTCTAGAAACAGTGTCTCTTTGGACAGACTGGGCAGATCTGTAGCTGTATCCTTTTTGTGATGAGAGAGAGGATGCAGGTTAGAGGGGTGAAGGGAAGTCATTGAGTAATTCCAAAATAATATAGTTTCTATAACTATGCAGACTAATTCATATTATTAGTTCTGTGCTGTGGGTTTACAGTAACATAAGGATGGCAGATGAGCCTTGTAATGGTAGCCAATCATGTTCTTTGAGGTCCATGTCAGTCTTACCCTACCAGGTTCCATGTAGACTAGCTACAGTTGAAATTCCCATTTCCTCATCGCTTCCTTTGAAATTTATCTGAAGTCAGAAGGAATGGTTTGCCCAAAGAGAAGTGTCCAAAGATGTAGGTGGTGCAAGAAGAAACTCAGCAGAAAGAATCTGAATCTACGCTGGGGTCCACAAAGACCAATATTTCCTTTCTTTTCATTAGATTATAGAACATTAGAGCTCACGAGGAGCATAAAAGATGATGTTATGGGCTGAATTGTGTGCCTCCAAAATTAATTTGAAGTCCTAACCCACAGTATTTCAGATTGTGACTTTATTTGTAAATAGAGTCATTACAAATATAATTGGTTAAATTGAGGTCACGCGGAAATAGAGTGTGCCCCTAATCTAATATGACTTGTGTTTTGATAAAAAGGGGAAACTTGGACAGAGACAGGAGAGAACACCACATGAACATGTAGTCAGAGATCAGCCAAAGAATGTCAAAGATAGCCAGCAAACTGCCAAAAATTAGAAGAAAAACATGGATGAGATTTTCCCTCAAAGCCCTCAAGAACCAACTTTGCTCACACCTTGATCTTGGACTCCAGCCTCCAAAACTGTGAGACAATAAATTCCTGTCATTTAAGCCTCCCGATTTGTGTCACTTTGCTATGGGAGCAGTAGCAAACAAATTCAGATGGCCTGGTTCAACTCTTCATTTTAGAGCAGTAGTTCTCAATGGGGGAAGTCTGCCCCCCACCAGGGAGCATTTGGCAATGTTTGAAGACATTTCTTCTGGTTGTCACAGCTGGAGGTGCTACTGGCATCCAGGGGCTAGAGGCCGGGAATGCTGTTAAACATCCTGCAATGCACAGAACAATCTCCCCTAACAAAGAATTGTCTGGCTCAAAATGTCAATATTGCCAAGATTCAGAAATCCTCTTTTAAAGATACAGAAATGGAGGCCCAAAGAGTTTAAGTGATTCACAAGAGCACTAAGAACATCACGGCAAAACTGGAAGCAGGATATACAGGCTGTTGGTCCAGAGAGTGAGCAAGAAGAGATTAGGCCCGGCAAGAACCCTGGGGAAACTATGTTCTAAAATATAGAGAGGAAAAGCAGCTGACGGGGAAGGCAAAGAGGGAGGCGCACTGTAGAGGAAAGAGGAGAAGCAAGAGTACTTGGAGCTGCTGGGGTTGGGGGGCAGAGGTAGACTGCAGAGGACACTAGAGCAGAAGATCTTACAAGACACTGGTTAAGAAAGAAAGAAACACATGGCTAGCTGTAGGGAGACTTTGGGTGGACAGGGGGTTGGGGGTTTGAGATGGAAGGGACTGGAGCATTGAGAGGAGCCCACAGAGGGTTGAGATTAAAGGTGCAGGGTAACATCAGGGGAGTGTTACTAAGAAGGGAGCAGGGGACAGAGTCCAGAGCCCAGGGGACGGGGGGGGGGGGATTAGCTTAGACATGAGGAAGAAGGCAGAAGAAATTAATGGAAAGTGACTTTCAGAGGGAATAGGTTTTTCCATTCTATTCTGCCTTAATCTTATCTTATTATACTTTGAGGATAATATTTGCTAATAATTCATTAATGTGGAGGAGAACTCTGAGCCTTCTGGATGTGTTCGGGGATATGATGGGAGCACCAGTGCAGGAAGGCTTCCGGTTTTCTCTGTTATTCCCTGAAAAGCTACTGCTACTTCCTCCCAAGCATGCAGATCTATCTGCCTTAGGAAGTTTCCAAAGCCTGGTCCTACAAAAGCTGACGGATGCAGAAACAAAAACAGTGGGAATGACCCAAATTCCATAGGAAGGCGTTCAATAGCATATGGATAACCGGCTGGGCTGGCTTCATGGGTGTGCCCATACAGTCACACAACACCCTGTGCTCAGAAGGGGTCCTGTGCTTGGGGCTTAATGCTCTGTGGCCACAGTCATAAAACTGTCAATAATTTTATCTTTGGCTTTATGTTTTGTAAGTGAAGTTTGTTGGGACAATGGAGAAGGTACCAAGGGCTTGGAGCCTTGGCTCAAATGCTGTCCTGCCTCCCACTGCCTCCCCAGGATGGGCTCTTGGCCCCTCCCTCTCACCCCCACCCAGAAAGTGCTGCTTGGCCCAGAGAGAGTGAGTGAGAGGGTATGGGCAGGGGGGGGGGGGGGGGGGGGGCAAGCAGTGAGGGGGGGTCAGGTACACACCCTCAGCTGCCTGTGAGGCTCTGCACTCTCCCTGCAACTATCCCCATGCATGAGGGTGTGCAACATTAACTAGCAAATAGAAAACACCTCAATGGATCAAGAGAGAGGGAATAAGAAAGGAAATGGCTTTTTTGCGGTTTTTCAGCGAGGACCTCCTCATTTTCATTTTGCATCAGGCCCACAAATCATGCAGCTGTCCCTAATGACTGGAACAAAAGAAGCTGAGAGAATCAAGAAGCAGAGTTTCCCAGAGTTTTCATCACTCTTCCCCCAACTAATAGTTATCAAGCACCTAACAGACCCTGGGGATAAACGACTAAAGAGACTCAACAGTTGGGGAAGTCAGTAAACTTTGAGACTGGAGAGGGCTGAGCAGGTATATGCGAAGACAGGTCGCTGCAGTGCAGGGTGGCAAATATCAGGAGAAGTCAGCCCAGGGACCATGGGAGCCCTGGGAGGAGCCTTCACCTACTTTGGGAAGACAGAGGAGGCTTCTCAGAGAACGCCCTCTCTGAGTAGTGCCCTGAGCGGGAATTATTCAGAGGACGAAAAAGGAGCTGCTATCCCAAGGACTCAGGGAATACACTGCCAGTTTGGAAGATGACAGTTGTTCCAAGAAGCTGGAGTACAGGGAGAGGAGAGCTCAGAGAAGTCAGCAGGACCAAATGAGGGGCCTTGTTCTCCATGCTGAGGACTTCTGGCTTTATGCTGGAGGCCGTGGGAGCCACTGAGGGATTTTAAGCTGGACTGTCCTACCCAGATTTGTGCCTTAGAATGATGGTACCAGCCCTGTATGCAGAATGGCTCTAGGAACCCAGACTGGAGCCAGGCAAAACACCGAGGTTTTTGTCTCCATCCTAGATCCAGGCAAGAGGCGATGAGAGCCTGAACCAAGGTAGTGGCAATAGGAATAATGAACCTCCTGACTGTATGACCTTGAGAGATATTTAGGAGGTAGAATAGAAATGGCAAGGCATCGTGATGGATTCACTGGGGTGAAGGGTGAGGTAAAGGAGTAAAGGGCAAGTCTTGTATTTCTGGTTTGGGCCAATGGGAGGATGGTGTTGTAAGCATTGTTAATAGAGAAAATAAATTCACAGGATAAGTATATAGGCAGTTTTTTGAGATGGTCCCCAGTGATCACCTCCTGGCATTGATGCCCTTGTGTAATACCCCTGTCTTGAGTGTGGGCTGGATTTAGTGACTTGTTTGTAATGAATAGAATATGGCAATAGATATGGGATGTCACTTTCAAGATTAGGTTATAAAAGACCACGTGACTCCCGTCTTGGTATCATTCACTGTTTCTCTCTTGCCTTCCCACCCACTCACTCACTCTGAGGGAAGTCACTGCCATATTGTAAGCTGCCCTATGGAGAACCCACATGGGGAGAGACCAAAGTAGCAACTGAATCCTGCCAACAACCATTGGAGTGGGCTGCAAGTGGATCTGCCCCAGTTAAGCCTTGAGGTGACTATCACCCCAGCCAATACCTTGCAGTCTTGTGAGAGACCAGAGCCAGAAGACCCAAGCCACATGCAGATTCCTGACCCATAGAGACTGTGAGATATGCTTTGTGGTGATTTGGTATACAGTAATAGCCAACCATTGCAATAAGCAAGATAAGGTAATATGCACAAGGAAAAGGAGAAGAAAAATTTCAAGCACATTTGAAGAGCTTCTGGAGCACTAATTTACAAACATACCTTTGTTAATATTTTTGTATTCATTTGACAGATTCCCTAAGGACATCTACGAGGTTAAATTCTTATTTGTGTATATTCTCTCCTTTTTAAAATAACACTTTTCAGACCACGTGACAACTTATCTCTTTGTACTAAAGATCTGTATTAAACTACAAGAACTTTGAAGGCAGAAATCTCCTTCCGTTCCACTTAGTATCCCTAACACTTAGCATGACGTATAGAGCATTGGTGACCAAGTGTGCTAGCTGAATGAGATTCCAGTCACTGAATATTTTTAAAATTTCTATAATTCACACTTTTGTTTGATTCAAACATTACATCTTTAATCTAGTTCTACTCCCAAGAGGAATCCTGATATAAATTGAATCCTGGTAAACTGAGACTAGCAGAGGCAGAAAGATCAAAAGAACTTTTACTTCCTCCAGTGCTATTATTTGAGATTTGTTAAAAGTAGGAGAGCATAATTTCTTTTTTATTTGCCCAGACATGGATTATTTGAAACCTAGGAAATGTGAAAATACCTAGACATTTTGAGGGAACCTGTAATTGTGAGGTTTACAAATATCTTTCTTCTAATTGCTAGAAATTCCACAGATTCATGAATTAATTTAATCAGCAAATGACTCTGCTCTGCTATTTCCTGTGGGAGCTTGGACCAATCCCCTCACACGTTTACATTGAACGTCTTCATTTGTAAAACAGGAGGAAAGGTGGCTAGATTGTATGGTTTCTAATTTCTACTTCATGTCTCAAGTTCTCTAAGTTCTATGAAATGTACTGAGAAATTGTGCTCATTTAGACATAGGACGGACCTGGGTTTGAATCTCAGTTCTGCCTCCCAAGGACCATGAGTAACTCATTTTGGCTCTGTGAGCTTTGTTCATTTTCCCTAAAAATAAAAGGGGGCTGTTGGTAAGAATTAGAAATAAAACATGTAAAATATCTGCTTAAAAAAAAAAAAGGTAGCAATGACTAATGTGTCATTCCCTATGGATGAGGAAATACAAAAGAAAAATATAAGACATTGGATCAACTTTCTAGAAATTTCCAGGCAGGTGGGGGACACTGTTGTCTACAATGTTCTTTTAAAATACTCCTGGCCTCTGCTCAGATAACTATTATCTAATCTTTATTAACCACGCACATTTTTCATTGGCATGAAATTTTCCCAAAGCTTTGGAGATTCAAACTGTCCTAACACTGAATTTCCTGGCCTCAATACCTGCAGAAAGCAGTGGTTTCTCTTTTCATTTAGCTTACGTCCGCTGCCCTGTAATTTGATTCTTCCTCTTCATTCCTGGACCCCGTCCTTTCTTCTCAAACAAGAGGGACTGCTTTGGTTTTGACCAAGCCCTTCATCTTCCTGAATTCCTCAGCTACATCGTTTCTAACTTTTCCCTTTTCCAACATAAACAGTCCTTGCTTGCTCATTGTCCCACCCTGCCTCACCTCTGGCTCCAATTAGAGCAATATTTATTTTTCCTTTTTAAGAATCTCTCTAGCCTCTACTCTTCAGAAATGAGGCAACCCAGCTCGTGTTAAAAGCCCTTTATTATGGTCACAGAAAATCTGCTCTGACAAGATCTACCTCGACAAGATTGTGTTCCTGGAGATCCTTCTCTTGTTTTATCTGTCATCTCACTTTCTAGGTCACATCATTTCCTAGCATCTAAAGTGTTGTCTGTTTATATATATTTTAAAGAAATGGAGGGGTGGAATGTAGAGTAAGTGCCTTGTGTGCTGGAGTGTGGAAGAGCCTCTTCTGATATCAACGCAGGGCACGCAGTCATCTTCTGGAGAAGAAAGAGGACAAACGCACACAGAACCCCTTTTGCTTTGAATTTGATGGGGATTTTAGTTAAGACAGCCAATGGCACCTCAAAGCCCAAACGTAGGCTCGGGATTGTAAAATTAGGACTCAGGTCAAACCCTCAGGGAAGTAAGTATGACTACCTGCCGGAATCTTCCAAAAACACTGACACGTCGAGGATCTTGGGGCCCTAAGAACTCTGGGATGATCCTACAGGTGCCACCCTCTTAGAAAACAGTCACATAGTAAGTCAGCTTGCATCGGATTGGCCTGATGTCTTCATACTAATGTCTTGTTCTTCAGTCCATTTCTGTCACCTCCCTCATGCTAATACTGATATCTGTTTATCGAGTGTTTAGTAGCTTCCTGCCCTGCACTAAGCATGTGACAATACTATTACAGGTACTCTTCATAGCTACCTTAAAAGGGAGGTTCCATTATTACCATCCCCATGTATAATGAGGAAAACAAGGCCCAGTGGGCTTAAATAACTTGCCTCAACATTCAAAGTGAGTAAAGAGCAGTCAGGATGTGAACTTGGGCAGTGTACAGGCTCTTAGCTCAGCTTGGTTAGTGTTAGGGACTGAATTTGCACCCCCCCACCACGAAGATATGTTGGAATCTACCCTCTGTCTCTCAGAATATGACCTTCTTTAGAGATAAAGTCTTTACATAGGTAACCAAGTTAAAGTGAGGTCACTGGGGTAAGTCCTAATCCAATATGACTGGCGTCCTTATAAAAAGGGGAAATTTGGACACGGAGGCAGACATGCAGAGAGAGAAGATAATATGAAGAGACACAGGGAAGAAGATGGCCATCTCCAAGCCAAGGACAGAGGCCTGGGACAGATTCTTCCTCACAGCCCTCAGGAGGAACAAACTCTGTCAACACCTTAATTTCAGATTTCTGGCCTCCAGAACTGTGAGACAATACATTTCTGTTGTCAAAAGCTTTCAATTTGTAGTACTTTGTCTGGGAAGCCCTAGCAAAATAACAGTGTCACTGATCCTCATTGTAAAGCAAAGACACTCTAAAATTCATTTAGCAAAAATTCTTGGTTTCTCATTGAAAATGTGATCATATATCTGCCTGGGGTTCATTCAAATACTCTTAAATCCTAGGTCTGCAGGGTCTGAACTAACAGGGGCTAAAGTGTTCTTATGCAAGGGTGAGTAGTGTGCACCCAGATCCTGTGCAGCAGCAGCAGGGCCCAGGGTAAGTTTGCGACTCCACTGAGGTTGGGTGGAAGGCTGCCGATGTTTCCAGAACACACTCGCCAGCAGGGTCAAGTCCCCCCAGTTTGCATAAAGAAGAGAGCTCCGTGTAATTTTAGAGTCAGGCCTCCTCCTGGCCACCAGACTTGTGCCTGGGTCTTCAAGACAGGGGGCTGTGGGTGAACAGTGTGAGAGTGAACTTACATATAGCATCTAAGTAGCGTGCTGCTTGCAGGTAAATCCCCTGCTAATCAAACATATTGACTATCACTGGCTGGTGTTCCCATCAGATTGTGTGTTCCATCAGCTGTGGATTCAGGGCCAGATTCTTAGGAGTTAATTGAGCCTTAGCATCTTAACAAAGCAGTATCTGATATCCTCTGATTGAACAGTGTTGGCCAACTTGACACTTGCTCTTTCTCTACCCTTCCTTTCTTCTCTCTCTTCCTTCCTTCCTTTCTTACTTGTCTATCTAAACAGGGTATGTTCTTTGCATATTTCCATTCCAATATGCATGTATTCATAAGAAGGTGTTTTAGGTTCCAAGGGATGCCATCACAACTACCAAAAATTTGGTGGGTGAAAACAATGGAAATGTATTCTCTTGCCGTTCTGGAGACCAGGTGTCCCAAATCAAGGTGTCATCATGGAAGTTTCCTTCTTGGGGGCTCAGAGGGAGATTGTGTTCAATGTCTCTCTCCTAACTTCAGGTCATTACCAGCAGTCCCTTGCCAGCTCTCCTTGGTTTGAGGCAGCATAACTGCAATCTCTGCCTTCATTGTCACATGGCACTCCTGTTGTCTAGATTTCCTGCTTCTTATGAAGACGCCAGTCATACTGGATTTAGGGCCCAAACTAATCCGACGTGACCTCAACTTAACTTGATTACATCTATAAAGATCCTATTTCCTTTTATTTTTTTTAAGATTTTATTTATTTATTTGACAGAGAGATAGAGAGAGAGCACATATAGGCAGAGTGGCAGGCAGAGGGAGAAGCAGGCTCTCTGTTGAGCAGAAAGCCCGATGCGGGCTTGATCCCAGGGTCCTGGGATCATACCCTGAGCTGAAGGCAGATGCTTAACCGACTGAGCCACTCAGGTGCCCCAAGATTCTATTTCCAAATAAGGTCACATTCACACGTTCCAGGTGGACATGAACTAACTTTTGGGGGACACTATTCAACTCCAGGCAGAGGGCAACTACCATCAAGCATGTAGTCCGTCCCCTTGCTCCATGCCATGGGTTCCTTCTAGAAGCCTCTCAGATCAAAACCAGCGTCGAGGACATGACAAGCAGCAAGGCTAGCTGGCTTCCAAATTATCTTGCTTCCACCACTCAGAATCAGCTTACATCTGGGGATGGGACCTGAGTTGAAAGTTCAAGTCCCCAAACAATAATGAAATGTGAATTCTGCTTAAGAAGTAATCCCACCATGTTGTCACCCTAGGATATCACAAAATTTTCAGGGGGTGCTTGTGCCTGCCACAGTGTAGATGAGCCACTTAGATGCTCCTACAGACCACCTGCTTTCTGTTCACTTGGGGTCTGGTTGCCAGGTCAGGTCACAGAGCCTGGAGGTATTTATTTTAATCTTTTTGGGCAACACTGAATCATATGATAGGAATCTAGAGGAGAATGACCAGGTGAATTTGTGGCATTCATAAGACTGGTGGAGTCCAACAAATATCCAGTATTCTCTGCTTTCTTTTTTGTTGTTTCTTTCTTTTAAAAGAAAATATAAATTTACAATTGTTAACAATGGAAAGTTGTCTAAAAGCTATTATTTAAAAAAAAAGTAGGTGGCAAAAGAGTACATATAACTTGATCCCCATTGTGTGCTAAATGAATATGGGAATACATTTAGAAGTAATAACAATAACAATAATAATAATAAATATTGAACACTTTGTGCTACTCTGTTACAGGCATTTTACATATTTTAATCCTCTCAACAGCCCCATGGAGGTCCTATTTTTATCCTACTTTACCACTTTCAATAGAGTTGACTGATCTCCTACATATTAAGTATGACAATATTGATATTCACAAATCAGAGAGAAAGGAAAGAGTTTCATTTAAATAGTTAAAAATAGAAATTAAATCCTGTGACTCTATAGAAAATCATAAATATAAATTTCACATACTCTCTTATGTGTTTTTAGTTTTATTGTACTTTGGGTTCTCAGGGTAGGGGGCATATTTGATTCTTCCCCAAGTATAAACTATTTTCTTCGGGAAAGTATGTGGTTTTTGAACTCATATTCCCATTCTTTGATCCATTCAATTGTTGGCCATTCTCTCGTCAGGTTAAAAAAAAAAACCTCGTGGGGGGAAAGGGGTTAAGAGCAGCTCAGAGTTTGTGGGGAACAGCCAACTCCTTCATTTCCAAGATCTGCTGTGTACTTCCTGCTTCTCTCACTGGGGGCAAATAAAAAACAGGAGATTTAAGAGACAAATTATCCCTGAGAAAGCCCCCTAAAACAGAGTAAAAATAATTGAAAAATGATAACAAGTGGCTGAAATGTTTGGAGAGATAAATGTGATTTATCATATAGCACATAAGCACAGACGTGAAATTGTAACTGCAGACTTCCCTTAACATCTGGGTGACCTTCGGAGCATCCATAAAACTTTCACCACACGCAAACACCCATGCTTTTCTGGTGGGAGATGAACCCTGATTTGTGTTCTACTTCCTCAGACGCACCTTTTAATTTTTCCTGTTTTGTATTGAAATCCATCTGGAGAGGCATTTCTTAAGAACCTGAGCAAACATCGAAAACAAAAGTGGTTCTGAATCCATACATTGTGAAGTCAAGGCTATCTACGTTTTTGAGTCTTCATGTATGGAGATGTGAAAGATTGCTTTATGTAAGACATGTTTTCTTCTCAATATATTTGCTGAAGAAAGGGGAGGAAAGAACATATGCTTATTGCTTCATTGTTATCAGTGAGTTAGTTTTAAGTTTCTGTGGCACTATTTTCTCTTCTTATAGCTGATTTTCTCACCATTCTGTGACAGAATATGAGACAAGCACCACCATGAAAGAGATAAAGGTTTCCAAGAACAGCCTAGTGCTCTTTGGTATGGAAATGGGGGGTTTATGCTTCTTTGAGGGTTTTTTTTTTTTTAAGTTTAACAGCCAAGAATTCAAGAGTTAAGGCTGATAAAACTGCATTAAGATTATCTCACCTGCCCAAGTGTGGGAGAAAACATGAGTCCAGAATAAATTGCTTTTCTCAAAATAGAAAGACTTTTCTGGTTTTATTTGGCCTGGGAACAAAGCTGAAAGGTAGGTGGGGCTTCCCCTCCAACATCTGCTTCTTGGATTGCTGGGAGCTCAGAAACTGGGAATCCCCCAGACACCTTTATGGATGAAGTGAGGATTTAGGCTCCCCCCAAAGGGCAGAGGGCAGGAGATGGGGCACAGGCAGCCCCGGGGCAGCTCCTGCACCCCGCCTGAAGCTCAGACTCACATAACATCAAAAATCCTGATTCGAGACCTGGCACCTCATCTTGAACAGAACAGGGCCCCAATCAGTATCTGCTGAATCATAATCTAACAGATATACCTGTTGGTGTTTTAAAGACATCGTACTTTCCATAAACAAAAATGTTTTTCAGTAAAACCAACACCAATCCCAACAAGTGTGCTAAGGGTGCACATTATATACAGTACTTGGTAACCATGTCACTGTCGCTGTCCCCATTGTGGGCCATTGTGCGTGCCTGTCCTGTGAAGTACATGTCATCAACACACAGTGTCTATCGCGATGGCGTGCAGGCCCACCAAACAAACCGCGGCTAGAACTCCTCGGGTGGTTCTTTCCAAATCAACATCTCTAAATTCTCTAACTGTGCAGGTCAACCAATTTCTCAAGTCCTTTTAGCATACATCTTCCAAACCCACCATCTTTCCAAACCAGTCTTGTTAACCAGAAATCAATTCTGAAACATTGTTTGTTTAAAATTTTAAATTACCATTTAACTGCACCTACCATGGGATCATAGACCAAAAGCCCAAATGGAGAATAATAATTTTTTTAAAACCGCTCTGGGTAAGAATGACCTTGTGAAAATGTATTTTGCACATGTTCCATTGGTGAATTTTTGCTGTTCTTCTTCTTTTTTTTTTTTAATGGGAAACCGTCATTTTAGGGGATAATACAGTAACCTCAGTTAATTCATATGCTGCTGTTCAATCGGAGTCTGAAAGCTGAAGGCCACAAGGTTGTGCTGTAATGGAAAAAAGCTTTTTAACTAAAAGCTGGGAGACCTGGGTTCTAATATCAGCTGTACTGCTGCCTCGCTGTGAGGCAGTGGGCAAGTCGCTTAACCTGCCTGTGTCTCAGTTCCTTCATCTCTAAAATGGGGATAATGGCCCTGTCCTTGCACTCCTGGGTTCTTGTAAAGACGAAAAGCAGTGATGGAAGCAGAAGCCCATCATGAATTAGGAGCGCTGTACATTTGCCATGTGCTTGCCATCATATGGTTTTATCCATGCCGCCATCAGACACCAGGCAGCCTGGCTTTGCTTCACAGCACACTTGGAAGCTGCTCAATACAGGGCTGGTGAGCCTGGGCACTGAGTTCGACCAGCTTGAAGCTTAAATCCTGCCTTCCGTATTTCTAAGCTGAGTGACCTTGGGCAAGCTACATAACCTCTCTAACTCTCAGCAGCTGCATTTGTGAAATGTACGTAATGATATCTATCTCTTTGGGCTGTTGGGAGGCCCACATGAGTCATGGACACAAAGTATACCCAGTGAGGACTTAGGAATATCATCATCATACTTTTGGGGGCTAGGCATTTAAGATTTTTTTTTTTTTTTAATTAGGCTCCGTGCCCAGTGTGGAGCCCAGTGCGGGGCCTGAATTAATGATCCTGAGATCAAGACCTGAGCTGAGATCAAGAGTTGGACGCTTAACTGACCGAGCCACCAGGTGCCCCAGGACAACAGGCAAAGGTGATTTTGTGAGCATGCAGCTCACTGCAATGGACGCCTTAAGTCTTAGCACTGAACAAGTCTATTCTGATCATGGAATATGTGGAGCTGCCCAAATAGCTATTCATGACTCTGGGCTTAAAACATAAATATAGAAATTTTGAAAACAGAGAGACTTGAGAATTCTTTGCAATTGCCTTAAAAATCTGACTATAGCAGGGCGCCTGGGTGGCTCACTCATTATGTGTCTGCCTTTGGCTCAGGTCATGATCCCAGGGTCCTGGGATCGAGCCCAGCATTAGGCTCCCTGCTCAGCGGGAAGCCTGCTTCTCCCTCTCTCCTCTCCCCCTGCTTGTGTTCCCTCTCTTGCTATGTCTCTCTCTCTGTCAAATAAATAAATAAAATCTTTAAAAAAATCTGACTATAGCAAAGTTTATATAGTAAAATATATATTCAGATTCTTAATAATAACATATATACTTATTTTATACATACCTATTTATAGTATATACTTCACACACTAGTAATATGTACTAATAGTATATTGACATACTTATTTTTAGTAAGATATATATATTCATATTCAATAAACATTGAATATAATTCAATGCTTCAACTGTCCCCTGCATGCAGTTAGTTCTCAGATTCACATTTAGATCTTCAACCTAGCCTTCTCCATCAAGTTCCAGAGCAGTAGTCCCAACTCTGTGCTAAAAAACAGTTATCACAAATTCATGCAGCAAATACATATTGAGGACCTACTGTGTGCCATTCAAGCACACAGGGAGCTTACATTGTGGTAGGAGATGCAGAAGAATAAGTGGGTGACTAGGGTGTGAGCAGAGCCACCCTGCCTTGGTGGGAGGTAAGACAAAACCTTCCAGAGAAAGTGAGGTATAAGCCAACATAGATGGGGCAAGTCAACCAGGTGTTGCGGTCGGGGGGGGGTGTTTAGAAAAGCATTCAAACAGAAGGAACAGCCTGTGTAGTGACCTTACGGCAAGAGAAAACTCACTGAAGTGACTGTAGAACCAGTTGTTTAGTGTGGAACACCATGATCAGATTCACACTGTAGAAAATCTCTCTGGGAACTATGTATATTTGAAAAAGGCAAGACAGGAAGTAGGGAGACCAGTTAGGAGGCAATGAGGTAATCCAGGCAAGAGATGATGGATGCTGATGGTTGAGAACCAGAGAGTGCAACGGAGATGGAGAGAAGCCAGTGAATTTAGAATAAAAAAGTGAGGGGCGCCTGAGTGGCTCAGTCGTTAAGCGTCTGCCTTTGGCTCCGGTCAGGATCCCAGGGTCTTGGGATGGAGCCCTGCACTGGGCTCCCTGCTCCGTGGGAAGCCTGCTTCTCCCTCTCCCTCTTCCACTCCCCCTGCTTGTGTTCTCTCTCTCACTGTGTCTCTGTCAAATAAATAAATAAAATCTTAAAAAAAAAAAAAGAATAAAAGAGAGCCAGCAAGGAAGTGTAAACAAATTAGATGTGGTCTTAAGCAATTGGGACTGGAAATAGAGATTTGGAAATCACCATAGGAATCATGAAAATGAGCGAGACCACCCAGAGAGAGTGTAGAATGAGAGGAAAAAAAGGTCAAGGATGGAATTCTGAAAAATGTCAAAGTTTAACTGATGACAGAGGAAATGGAGCAAAGGTACAACTAGAGAAGTAGAAAGAAACCAGAAGAGGGTAATTTTCTAGAAGCCAATGCAAGAGAGTTCTTTAAGGAAGGAATAACATTAGTGTCAAAAACCCAAGAATAAAGGGGCGCCTGGATGGCTCAATCAGTTAAGCATCCAACTCTTGATTTCGGCTCAAGTCATGATCTCAAGGTTGTGAGATCGAGCCCCATGTCAGGCTCCATGCTCAGCTCAGGGCCGGCTTGAGACTCTCTATCTCCCTCTGCGCACCCCCCACCCCCGGCTCATGCTCTCTAAATACATAAATACATAAAATAAATCTTTAAAAAAAAAACAAGACTAGGCAATGGCAATTTACTTGTACACCAATGTTCACAGCATCATTAGTCAGAATAGCCAAAAGGTGGAAACAACCCAAGATCCCATCAATGAATGGATGGATGAACAAAATATGATATCTATTTTGTTGCACTGGAATATTATTCAGTCTTAAAAAAGGAAGGAGAAACCCTGACATATGCTAAACATGGATGACATTTAAGGACATTATGCTAAGTGAAATAAGTGAATCGTAAAAGGACAAAAATTTTATGATTCCACTTACATGAGATACCTACAGTAGCCAAATTCATAAAGACAGAAAATAGAATTGTAGTTGCCAGGGGCTAGGGAGAAAAGGGAGTGGAGAGTTATTGTTGAATGGATACAGAGTTTCAGTTTCGTCTTCAGACGAAAAGAGTTCTGGAGATGGATGGTGATGCACAACAATGTGACATGCTGAAGTGTACATTTAAAAATGGCTATGATGATGGGGCACCTGGCTGGTTCTGTTGGTGGAGCATCGGACTCTTGATCTCAGGGTGGTGAGTTCAAGCCCCACGATGGATGTAGAGATTACTTAAAAAATAATAATAATAAATATATTTTTAAAAATGACTAAGATGGTAAACTTTATGTTTTGTGTATTTCACCACAATAAAAAAGATACATAAGCAATAACTGAAAAAAAATTAATTGTGGAGATAGTTAACACAACTCTGTGAATATACTAATTGCACTTTTAAATGAATGTATTGTATGGTATGTAAATCATATCTCAATAAATCTGTTAAAAAAGAAACCCAAGTGTAGTCAGGTAAGAAGAGAAGTGATCAATGTTCATATGACAGTGGGAATAATTGATCATTCCAGGTTCCAGAGGAGGTGGGCAGGGTTCAGGTGCTTGGGGCAGGAGGAGGGAAGGGAGAGAGAGCAGGGTCAGATGCAGGTCAGTTTGTCGCCAGGATGGCAAGAAGCTGAAGGAAATCTGATTTGATGATTTCAAGGATTCTTGGCAAAGTCGGAGGCTGAGAGTGAGGAGGAAAATGGCGGAACAGGAGGAAATCTGAGGAAGGTGGAGAAGGCCTGAAATAGCTCTTCAGAGAATGAGAGAGAACTGAAGGGCGAAGGCCTTGTTAAGGTTAAAAGTATGCATTTGTAGTGCTTCCAATATGGGAAGCCCTCACAATCCATCTGCTGGGGAATCAGACTCTCTGATTTCTCTCCTCAAATGCCTTCTTCCTGAGACTTTCTTACTTCCTTTTCTCCACCCCCCACCCAAAGTCATGTTCCTCTGAGGAACATCCGTCATCTCGCTCTGGGCTGTTCTGTGTCTGCTGCCATCACCCTATTTGAGGCCCTTGCCTGAACTACCATATTAAGCCCGGCAAACTCCACCGAGTCTTGCAGAATCATTTCATATCTTCACAACTGGCTACCATATGCAGTATGATGTCCTCAACCCAGGGACCAGGCTTTCTATGATAGGCCACCAACCACACTTGACAGGCTCGGCTCCTTGCTCTCCCTCGGTACACCCTAATCATAGTCACTGACTGCTGTTCCCCAGGTCTCTGCTCATGGTATTCACTCTCTCTAGACTAAAACGCTCTCTCCACTCACCCCTGCACAGTAAAATCTTATCCACCATTCAAGACCAATTTCTTGGGCACCTGGGTGGCTCAGCTGGTTAAGCGACTGCCTTCAGCTCAGGTCATGATCCTGGAGTCCCGGGATCGAGTCCCGCATCGGGCTCCCTGCTCAGCAGGAAGTCTGCTTCTCCCTCTGACCCTCTTCCCTCTCGTGCTCTCTATCTCTCATTCTCTCTCTCTCTCTCAAATAAATAAATAAAATCTTTTAAAAAAAAAGACCAATTTCTTTTCAAAACTTTTATGATTCCCTGAACTTTTTTTTTAAAGATTTTATTTATTTATTTGACAGAGAGAGACACAGTGAGAGAGGGAACACAAGCAGAGGGAGTGGGAGAGGGAGAAGCAGGCCTCCTACAGAGCAGGGAGCCCGATGCGGGGCTTGATCCCAGGACCCTGGGACCAGGACCTGAGCCGAAGGCAGACGCTTAACGACTGAGCCACCCAGGCGCCCCCCTGAACTGGTTCTATCCCAGGACTGGAGATAGCCTCTCTTTTCCATGGTTCTTTGCTAGTATTTCTCTTATTCCACCCAGCCCCATCCGTTAGTGAATTAATTAGGAACAGAGACAGTGCCTTGTATGGAATAGGTGCTGAATAAGTATTTGTTATATTTAGTTACAATAAATTAATGAAGAGAAGAGAAGCCACGTCTAAATAGGACTTCAAGGAGTCCATTTAACCAATTTGGCAGAAACAGATTAGGCTATGATCTGTTTTCCCCAAAACAAAGCCTTCTTCTTAATGTGTTTGCTACATTTTTTTTTATTGTGGTAAAACCTTTATATAACATAAAATTTATCATTTTAACCTTTTGCAAGTGTACAATTCAGTGCCATTAAATACATTCACAATACCATGTACCCATCACCACTGTCTACACCCAAGGCTTTTTCATCATCCTCAGCATAAATTCTGGATTCAATGAACAATAACTTCCCCTTCTCCCAACCTCCACCCTCTGCAACTTTTATTGTACTTTCTGTCTCTATGAACGTGCCTGTTCTCATTATCTCATATAAGTAGAACCATACACTATTTGTCCTTCTGTGTCTGGCTTATTTCACTAAGCATAATGTTTTCAAGGTCCATCTATGTTGTAGCATGTGTCAAAATTTCATTCCTTTATTTGGCTGAAGAGTATTCCATCATGTGTATATACCACATTTTGTATATCTGTTTATCTGTTGATGTTTGCCATCTCCTGGCTCTTGTGAATAATGATGCTATTAACACTGGTGTGCAAGTATCTCTTTGAATCCCTGCTTCAGTCCTTTTGAATATATATCTAAGAGTAGAATTTCTGGGTTATATGTAGTTCTATGTTTAACTTTTTGAGGATCTGCCAAACTGCTTTCCATAGCGGCTGCACCATTTTACATTCTCAACAGCAGTGCACAAGGGTTCCAATTTCTCTACATCCTCACCAACACTTGTTGTTTTCCTTTTTTAAAAAAAATTATAGCCACCCTAGAAGGTGTGAAATAGGATTTCACTGTGGTTTTGATTTGCATTCCTCTAATGACCAATGATGTTGAACATCTTTTCATGTGCTTATTGGGCATTTGTATGTCTTCTTTGGAGAAATATCTATTCAAGTCCTTTGCCTATTTTTGAATTGGGTTGTTTGTTTTTTTGTTGTTGTTGTTTTGTTATTGTTGAAAGTGTCTTCTGGGGCACCTGCCTGGCTCAGTCAGAAGAGCATGTGACTCCTGACCTCAGGGTCGTGAGTTCAAGCCCCATGTTGGGTGTAGAGATTACTAAAAAAAATAAGTAAACTTTTTCTAAAAAGTGCCTTCTTTTTTAAAAAGGTGTCTTGGAAACATACAATATAGAAATGACCTCAAGTTACCTCATGCTTGGTGAGAACCAGCAATCTAGTATGGAAAGTTTCCATTTACTATTGAGCTCCCAAATAAACACATCATTTTCTCTATATTGTTTTTATTTATTCGAGTGTTGGAATTTTCATAGATCCCAGAGAATTCCTTCATTGAGATACTTGGATCAGGCCTTCCAGGCAATGGCTTAGAATACCAATCTGTATAGGGCATTTCAACATCACAGAATAATCTGGAAATATGATGTCAGTTAACTCAGATTTCACCCAGAACTCAATGTAGCTTGTGGAAATATAAATTAGTCCCTGTTATAGGATGAATTGTATCCCCCCAAAATTTATATGAAGTCCTAATTTATTTGAATATAGGGTCTTTAAAGATGTGATCAAGTTAAAACAAAGTCGCTAGGGTGAGCAATCCATTATGGCTGGTGTTCCTATAAAAAAGGGAAATTTGAATACAGATATGCCCAAAGGAAGAAGAACACATGAAGATGAAAGCAGAGATTGGGGAAATGCATCCACAATCCAAGGAAGGCCAAAGATTGCTGGCAAACCACCAGTAGCTAGGAAGCTAGGAGAGAAGCATGGAACAGATCCTCCCTCAGAGCCTCAGGAGAAGCCAACACTGCTGACACCTTGACCTTTACTTCAGTCTCCACAACTGTGAGACAATACATTTCTTTTTTTTTTTTTTAAAGATCTTATTTATTTATTTGACCGAGAGAGAGAGTGAGAGCAGGAACACAAGCAGGGGGAGTGGGAGAAGAAGAAGCAGGCTTCCCGCTGAGCTGGGAGCCCAATGAGGGGCTCGATCCCAGGACTCTGGGATCATGACCTGAGCCAAAGGCAGACGCTTAATGACGAGCCACCCAGGCCCCCGAAACAGTACATTTCTGTTGTTTAAACTGCCCAGTGTGTGGTGCTTTGTCAAGGCCACCCTAGCAAACTAATCCCCGCAGCAATAGACAATTGTCTGGAAAGGAAATTTTAAAAGAAATCCCTGGTAGCATGTGGGAGTTGTTTGATAGGGATGAAGGGACAGTTCCAGATCTTGATTATAGAGGTGGTTACACAAATCTACATGTGGAATAAAATTGCATAGAACTATACACACACACACATTCAATGAGTGTAGGTTTTTAAAATGGTGGAAACTGAATAAGGTCTGTAGTCTAGTTAACAGAAATACACCAATGTTAATTTCCTGGTTTTGATATTATACCATGGCTGCATAAGATATCCCCTTTGGGGGAAGCTGGGTGAAGGGTACATAGGATAGTTAGTGTTTTTACAAATTCTTGGGCATCTGTCATTATTTCAAAATGAAAGATTTTGAAAAAAGTATTTAAAATGACATTTCTTACCGATGTTGTTCTCTTGAGCATTTTTGCTCTGCTCCCATATAAGCAGCACACCAACACAGACACCCCCCAAGGTCAGTCAGCTGATGGTCATATTCAGGGAAGTTTTAAAACTACGTAATAGCACACAGTAGCACAGTGCTACTCAGGAACAAATGATATATTTTATCTAAATTTTAAACACTTTAAGACTCCTCCAGAAAGTTGTCAAGCTCAGAAAATCACTAAAAAGAAAACAGAAAAGAGGACAAGAATAGAAAGGTTAGAAAACATTATGCTGGATTTCTTTCAGAGCATTGCTCCTACTTCAGCCAGTAGAAATGAATTAGTAAGAAAATTGGCCTGTGACTACAATTTTTATTTCTGGAAAATCAGTGTCTTCCACATCCTATTAAATTCAAAGTAAGCAATTTTTTAAAAATATTATTCTAAAGGGAAGTCAAATTACTGGCATGCCTGGGGTGATTTCATGACCCTAAACACAGCTCTGTAGGTATTTAGAGGCTTTTAAAAACAACATGTCTTTAATAAAACAAGTTGGATGTGGGTGCAGAGGCATGCGAGGGTCAGATTGTTGAGAGATCCTGATTCTTCTTGGCTCTGTCATCCCAGGGCTCTCTCTCACCTCCCCCTTTGCTTGCTTGCTTTCTCCTCTTTCCACCCCTCTATTTTCCTATTCATCGTGTCATGAAGGGATGCTTGCAAAGGGTCAATTCCACCCAGCATGGTTCTAGTGGAGATACGAATCACCATCAGCAGCAACTACAAGAAGTAGAGAAAAATTATAGGATGCTTTTCTCAAAGGGAGTTACAGAAATAGAATATGTCACAACCATCCCGAAGATTGAGACTTGATCAACACTTGAAGGGAATGAAGCCACAACTCCTGGGGCTGTGTCTTTGGTCAAAGGTAGCCATTATCCTGGGACGATTAACTCCAGTGTCTTCACTGAAAACAGGTTCTTCTCCATTTGTCAGATAGAAAAATGAAATTCTTCCATTTCCAAAGAAGGCAGTTACTCAGAATACTTTCACCCAACAAAATGATTTTTTCTCACCTCCTGGGTCTGAAGGTTGCACTGGCTGCCTCCTGGGGTAGACAGTTCAGTGGGGAGAAATCTCTCATCTATACTCGTGTTGCTTTTGCACTTGGCGCTCTGTCTCTTGGGGGCCTTTAATGGAAACAGGTTCATTGCGATTTCAATGTAGATGGATTTATTTTTTTTCCCTTTGCTGAATAAATTTATCATGAATGGTCTCTGCAAAAATATAATGCTCGTTCTGCCTGCACTTTTTACAAAGCCATATACCTTCTCGTCTATGAGAAGTTGAAAACAATAGTTAAATGTAGTTATTCCATGAAGGCACAATTGTAATAATAACCAGAGCTTTGGCAAACATGCACCAAAGTATATCAACTTGATTCCTGCCTTTACTCCCTTTATCTCTGTCTTTAGCCTGATGACATATGTCATCTCACCCACGTCCTTGTCAGTTTACTAACATAGCCCTACTGCCTACAACACCAACATTCTTTTGTTTTGGCATAGTATGCTTTCTGTAGCCAGTGGGCTTCCTGATTTAGCCTGAATTCTAGTCCTGACCTTGCTGTTAACCAGCTGTGTGGCCTTGGATAAATCACTTAACATCTCTGGGCCTTTATTCAACAAACACTTATTGAGTATCTACCTATCTACCCTGTATGAAGCATCATGACAACAAGCTATGAGGAGGCCCCTATCCTAAAGAAGCTTCAAATTTAGTAGGAGAAAAATAATGAAAGGGAGGGGAAAATGGAGAGAGAGAAGAAAGAAAGACAAAAAACAAACGAACAAACAAAAAACTGGTGTCAGTGAAGCTTTGAAAGGGAGACTGGATTTAGCTTAACTTTTTGTACCAATACCATCAAAAGGAAGGCACAAAGTAAACTGCTGTCCCCTGTCCCAGGCCAGGTCCTGGTTCTCATTTCTAGGGACCCGCCTCCTAATCTACTAGAGAAGATTGAAGCATCAGAGTCTGCTGTCACAGGAAAATGAGGCAGAAGGAATGGCTGGCAATACAAGGAAAACTTCAGGAGGTAAGTGAAGAAAAGTCACACATATCAAATCCATGATGTATTATTTTTCAATTTTTATGAATATTAGTATTATTTATGAGTATTATTTTTTTAAATCCTGATTTATTTTTACTGCAAGCAATCCATGTTCATTATAAAAGAGAAAACAAGAAAAGAAGAAGAAATCAGAAAACGCTCATGATCCCATACACCTAGGCAACTGCTCTCAGTACCTTCTTTGGTGTAGATCATTCCTCTCATTTTAAACACACATGTAATTATTTAAATTCACAAGAGCGGGATTATACTATCCTTGTTGTTCTAATGCCTTCCTATATAGAAAGACAAAACCTATATTTTAGACACATTAATAAAAATAGTTCTTATGTGGTGACTTTTCTAAGTTAGTATATTTTAATTACTCTCAATGAGTAATCTTGTAAAGCAAACAAGATTCTATTTCAGTGGATGACACGTTTTGCTCCCATTTTCAAGGAAATGTATTTAGAAACCAAGAGGATATTTAATATGGAAAGGCTATAGTGTATGCATTTGTTTTTAGTGTCAAAGTTCCAAGAATCATGGACCTTATTGCATTTATTTTCGTTCAGCTTTGAGGGTTAGGAGGAAAAAAGATTTATGAACGAAGATGTTTAATGATTACGAAAACTGTGTCTGTTCTTTGGGTTTTTGACACTAATGTATCTTTTTCACATGCCATAAAGGAGTTCCATCACATTGATAAATTGTTCCCAACTTTTTGAATTAAGGATATAAAGAAATTTGTTCACATCAGGACATGAGCTTTCACTGAGTAAAAATACATAGTTCAGATTTTCAATTAATGTAAACTTCTTCATTCTATGAATGGCAAGAATCACATCTAGTATAAAACTTCTCTCCAAACTGACATGAAAATTCACTGACTCACCTGCCCATCACTTGTGATGATGAAGAAATTGTCCGTCTTTCAGAGAGATCTGACCATGGAGGATGGCAGCTTTCTGTTCTCTTGTATTCATATTCTAGGGGAAAAGAGATAAACCTTAGAGACTTTCTAGAAAGGTTTGAGTTCAGCTCCACTGTTATACCCGTGGCTTCCCTTTTGAGAAGGGAGATTTAAAGCAGCCACAATTTGATGTCCTCTTAGGGGTGCCATGATTGTCTATTGCTTTTGTGCCTTTGGGTGAAGGAATTCATCTTCACCTTCCCTGACACTGCCGTCTCATTAGGTGGAAGACAAAAGTGACACTGTCTTTGTAGGCAGATCTCACCCAGCCTCAAATCCAGTGGTAGACTCTAACCTACAGGAGGGATGTTGGTGGTAAGAAAGGATGCAATTAAAAAAAATGGGGGGGAGATAATGCAATTCAGAATGTTGTTCATACACATTGTAGTTGAAGAAAGCTCCAAATTGGCCTTGTCTGTTTTGGGTCGACTGCATTTTCTGTGTGTTTAATTTCAAAGATGTGGAACCCTCTGGGTTGGGTTCTCCTCCCTCTGGCCTTTAAGCTAAATTCAATTCTTGCTTCCATCTTCCTTTAACAACTGCTCTTTCCCTTGAGTATTCAGCATTATATTCTTCTTCACCGCATCTTTTGCCGCCATCTAAAGGAAAACAGGAACATGAGAGGCTGTGTTCTGAAAGGACTCAGGCCAGGAACACAAAACATCTCTTAGACTTGACGTTGAAAAGCCATTGTCCCTGGGGACTCTCCCATGCCCCTTCCAATAGAACAAGTTCGGATGCCTCTGGTCAGTGTTCCATCTGTGACACACTGATTCTGATCTGGAAGTCAAAATAGCTCAGGAGGTTATAAAGAGAGCCCACATTGAGAAAAAACGGCCCTTATTTTTGATAGACATATGTAGAAAGCATGGATTTATGCCTTATTCCAGGAAGCTGGCACTTGCCTGGCTAAGGATTTCTTGCCTGCCTCATCAAGTCTGGCCCGAAGAGAAAGACCAACTTGTCTTTCTCTATCCCTCAACATTCTAGGAATATATACCATGTCATGTCCATCAGCAAATATTTGTATTGTAGGTCAAATGCTAAAGAGAATCCGTGTGCTACTCCCCAGAGTGTATTTGTTTAGTAGTTGTAGTATTTGTTCAGTAGAAGAAATTTCAAGGCTTAATTAGAGCAGATAAAGAAGTGGAACAGTGGTTAATGTGACCATCCAACAGTCAAGATTTCATTAAATTTGCTTCATACAAATGCAGCTTTGTTGCCTGCGATAGCATACAGTAGTCTGTAATTAGGACTACTGCCTAGCATTAGTCAGTGTGGGATTGCATAGGTAGTTAAGCGACAGATACTACCTTGACTCCTTTCTTTTTTTGCCAGGGCTTATGATATTCATTCATTCATTCGTTCGTTCATTCTACAAATATGTATTGAGCACCTGCTATGTGCTAGGCACTGGTTAGCACTAAGAATTAGCACTGAAAAGACAGACAAATCCCTGCTATCCTGGAGGGGGGGTATATGCTATTGACCATGAAAGCTAGTTATTACATGTAAGAAAAAAGGGGAAGAGGTAAATTTTAGAAAGGAAATCCCTGTCTTTCAGTTTAAAAACTTGCCTTCTGAGACCATGCCCAGGCTTTGGGAGTCTACTGGCCATTCATTCTATGCAAATGACTCAAACCTCACTCATCTTTTTGAAATACTCTTTTCTATTCTGGTCAATTGAAGGCCAGGATTTAAGAGCTTTTGGTTTCTTATTTTTCTGGCTGTCTCATCCTGTCTTTTAAACCATGACAGAAAAGGATTAATAGCCAGGAGAACAGAGGGCCTGACAACTCAATTCTGTCACCCAAGAGTACTTATTAAGCTGCCACCTGTACATAGCCCTGTGCTAGATGCTCTTGCTAATAACATGTGTGTGTCTCTTCTCCCTGCAGGACCTTGGCACGCACCAAACTTAACAGGAAACTGCAGCTCGAAGGCCCATGGTGAGTGTGGGGTCAGGGCCTTGGACGAAGCTTCACTGTGTGAAAAAGAGGCAGATATGGGTCTAAGGTTAATTACATCCCAGGGAGCTTGCACTCAGGGACATTATGGGGAGGGACTGCCAGGTGACCACATGAAGGTTAATGGCACTATTATATATTGAAAAGTCTATATTGTATCAATAAAGAGAAAGATTTTTTTTTTAACAATGACATAATCGACCATAACCATTCCTTGGGTGCACTGAGATACAGCTGTGGAAAGGGGTAGTTATTAGAAGCCATATACACGGGAGCGCCTAGGTGGCTCAGTCGTTAAGCGTCTGCCTTCAGCTCAGGTCATGATCCCAGAGTCCTGGGATGGAGCTCCCCATCAGGGTCCTGCTTCTCCCTCTCCCGCTCTCCCTGCTTGTGTTCCCTCTCTCGCTGTGTCTTTCTCTGTCAAATAAATAAATAAAATCTAAAAAAAAAAAAAAAGCCCTATACACACATACACCCATGCGTCTGTGCACACCCCAAGCACTTTGCCAAGGAGACTCATTCCACTGTCTTGGGTTTTCAAATGACTGTGGCATCAGCTAAAATGGGGAGAACTTAACTTTTTTTTTTTTAAAGATTTTATTTATTTGACAGACACAGCAAGAGAGGGAACACAAGCAGGGGGAGTGGGAGAGGGAGAAGCAGGCTTCCTGCTGAGCAGGGACCCTGATGGGGAGCTCCACCCAAGGACTCTGGGATCATGACCTGAGCCGAAGGCAGATGCTTAACAACTGAGCCATCCAGGCGCCCCGGGAGAACTTAACTTTTGATTGTTGTGTGAAACCCATTTGAAGATACCAAAATGCGGCAGCCTAGCATGGAGAGGGTTTAGGATTCTCTTTTAAAGCGAGGTCATAATTTCCGCATCAGAACTGGGGAAGTCTTGGCAAGAAGTCAACAGGGCAGGTTTGAAAACTGTGTCCGCCTCAGTATGTCCCAGGAGTGAAATGCGTGCTCTGTGAGTACTTGCCAAATGAAGACTCTTCAACTGTAAGAAAAATGGGCAAGGCTGCCTTCCATTACCCAAAGGCAGGAGGAGTGTGGCCGCGGGGAAAAGGCCTATTGTTTTCAGTCTCAGCTTTCTTTTCTCTAAAATGGGGCTGTTGCCTTAATTTTGAGGATTACATGAGACAATAACCGTGAAAATACTTTTCAATTATTAACAGGAGCATGGATGTAAACAATTTTTATTAATAGGTTAGCTCTCTGTTTAAATGTTTCAACTTACTAAGGGTAAGAGTGGAAGCTTTTAAAAGGAGATGTTCTCAGTCTGGATACATAATATTTAAAATGCAGGTGACTCAGCTCCCGCAGGTTGTTTAAAATGGAGTTTAAGGAGGACAAAAGCAGAAGAGTGTTGAAGGTCACCCTTCATGCTGGTTTGCCTAGGACGGAGGGCTGTCCCCAGATGCAGGACTTTCTGTGCTAAAACCTGGATGAGTTGTTCACGCTCGTCCTGTTCCACCCTCTTCATTCCATGACCTCTAATTTTAGTCCTCTCATTTCTAACAGAGTTCTAATACACCTATGAAAATCAGGGCGAGATCCTTTAAGTGCTGGCAGTGAAGCTACCCCTGTGGTTCTGGGTGAGATTTCAGGGGTGTCAAGAGAGCAGGAGGAAGAGTATTCTATCGCATTCTGTTTATTCTCCCAGCCTCCTGTTATCCATCTCTGCAAAGAGCTGTGAGTTAAACAATGCACACCCAACACTGCCCACCTGAAATCAGTCACCGTGTGACTCCCAGGCTTCTCCAACCACAAATATGCAAGAATAATGTTTCCAGAGTGTCAGTGGATAACATAAGTTCTACTGAGCTCAAACTTGGAAGGCAAGTAATCAAGGTGTTTACCTGATGAATGAAGAGGGGGAAGAAGGCAGTATCATTTCAAATATATCTAGCATTTTCCCATTAAGCCACGAAACTTGCAGGTATTAATCATCAAAATAAATGTGCCCTGCCCTTAGGTGCGTGCAGCCTTGCATGAGAGAAAGCACCAGTACAGAGCTTCGTTTCATCAAATTACTGAAGATGAAATAAATTTTGAAACAATATCCCAGGTGAATTAGACATTTAGCTACTTAACAAGAGGCTTTGCTAGGACCCTCGTTTATTATTTTGAGACGTTAAGTCAGTTCCTGCCAATAATTCAGTACCGTCCTGTTCACATCTCCATTACTCCACGGGCAGGAGATTCCAGGGCTAACGGCCAGACCCTATTGTATCTTGAGTTTGGCATTGGAAATGGTTCTGAGAGCTCCCACTGAGCCAAGAGTCAAGTTAGAGATCTCCTGTGCAGAAAAGGGGTGGGCATTCCATTATTCTGCCATATAGCAGAGTAAACTAAGTAGGATTTCATTTAAGCTGTGTTTCTCTTTTAGATTAGGTTAAATGGCCAAGATGCTAAAAGCTTCCTATCGTCCAGAAATCGAGTGCCTCTATCTGCTGATTCTGACCATTCTGGCTGTTAGTCATATTCTGAAAAGCTTTTGATAAGTGTCTTAAGTGTAAGGAGACATCTCATGTGTCTTGCTAAGAACGGGCACATTTTCATATCGAAAAGGTACTGCTCCTCCTTCTGTAAGTGTCTTTCTTCCTTCCAGGGTATTTTCAAGGCAAGGCTGAGAGTTTTACACCAAACTGTAATTTTGAGTTTCAAATGTTAGTCCTCAGTTTGGGGAGGAAAAAATGCTTAGAGGACAGGTCAGAATATCAATATTTCAAAGTGTACCCCCTAGAAAGATATCTGTTTCAGAAGGAAGTTCTTGAAACACAGAAAGCTCATTTACCAGTTGAAAGAAAGAAAGAAAGAAAGAAAGAAAGAAAGAAAGAAAGAAAGAAAGAAGGAAAGAAAGAAGGAAAGAAAGAAAGAAAGGAAAGAAAAGGCACAACATGGAAAAGGATAAAGCAGTATTAGTCCGCCTACCACCAAACTTCCCTCCACCCATCTCTGGTCTGAACTTGCCCACTGTGGACCACCTTCTCTCCCATCAAGACCAGAGGGAGGGTTCTTCCAGCAGCAGAAAATCCTCTTCCACCACCAACCACTCTGGTTGATGCTTAAAATTCTACTATTAGGACTTAATCCCTTTAGTTTCAGCTTTGATCCCAGTTAAAATGCAAATACCTCTGGGTGGGGTAACACTTTTAAACTGTTATCAGCCCTTTCCAGTCCACTGAGAAGGAAGGATCCGGGCAAATTTCGCTAGGGTTGTGAGGAGAGGTCTGGAAGCCAGAGAACTCTGGAGCAAATGAAGTGTGAACACAGAAGGAGGGTTCCCAGGGGCAGAAAACAACCTGCTTCTCCCAGCTGCTGAATCAGGACAGGATCTGAAAACAGGACAGCATACATTTACGGAGAAATCCCTCCACCAAAGAAGGTGAGAAAAGCATGGGACAATGGGACAAGCTACCATTCTACTAAAAAATCATTCAAATGTCGGGGTCCATTCTATGACAAAACGTAATGGCTAATCCTCAGGGTTCAGCCTTTCTGTTCTAACTTTAACTAAGAGAAGAAGTTTAGCCTTGTTAAAGCTATTATCTGTTCCTAAACTGCATAGTATATAAAATGTAAATGTGATCACACCACTCTTAAATTATTATAACAATACGCCATTCTGTTTTCTTCCCCTTGACATTTATAAAATTCATTTGGAAGAGTGGGATCTACCTCACAGAGATTAGTGATAAATCATGTATTTTTAATGAATATCAATAGGAGAAACCCCATGACATAGCCCACCATCTAATTTGATTAAACTGTGCTTAAGGCAACACTACCTCTCTGGCTAGGGAATAGCTCCATAATGACTTTGTGAGCATTATTGCAGGCTGTTTTAATGATTTAATGAACTGCCTCTATATTTAGTTCAATAGCCTTAAAATGATTAGTGTTTAAGAAAAATTAGCTCACTTTGATTTGATTCTATTTGATGGTAAGTTTAAATAACCTAACCCTTCAAAACACAGTGGAAAAAAAATCCTAGAATCACAGCCAGCTAACTGCTAGAAAACATTATGCCCATCATTAATAACCGTTCATTTATGTTTAGCTACAGTATCCAGCCTGACATGCTCATCCAAGGAGCTGGGCTGTAGGAACAGGGCTAATGCCGCATTTCATCTTCCCTTTCTACCATAGGGAAGGGGCGGGGGAGGGGCTGAGATGGGCAAAGCATAAAAGAGTCTTCAATTTCGTATGTTGGGCTATAGGGCAATTTCTCTAGTTCAGATCCAAAGTGGGTATCTGTCTATACTTGGGGGAAGTCCCAGGTTTCTAAAGGAGGAGGAGGGGAAAATTGGTGTGAGGTTTTGAGCCAACCCCTCCTGCTGTGTTGTGGGCAGCCAGCATGGTTAGGCTTGAGCAGTGTGGTCAGGAAGCTCCCTGGGACACCCTGATGGGAGTCAGGGAAGCTTTCTGCAAAGAGGACTGAGGCAGATGGCACTTTTTAACAAGGGTAAGTGATCTGAGAGTTGGTATGACACAGCAGGGACCAGAGCCAACTCCTTATTCCGAGGTAAAGAAGGTCAGAGCACACAAATAGAAGTCTGTTCTGTCATATCCCCATGGGTCACCACAGCACATCCACACCCCAAAACACGGAAAGTAATTGCAGTATTGGGGAACCAACTATTGCATTTCTTCTGAAAACATCCAGGCCAATTGTGTTCTGATGGTGCAGAACAGCGTGAAATCATCTTAGAGGACAGTCAGAGATTGGAAAGTCCACTTAGCTTTGAACTTGAGAATAATGACAGGGAATATTTATTGAGCACTCACCAAGTCCCAGGCACCGTCTCCTCTTTACATCCACTCTAAAAGTGTAAAGAGTATGATTCTCCCCACTTTCAGCAAAGAAGCCAAAGCAGAACTATCAAGCAGTTTGCCCATGGCCACACTGCTAAGGGGAGGCAAGGAAGGGGTGGTGTTGGGCAAACTTGAACCCAGGTCTGTTTGACTTCAGGTCCAATGATCTTACCCACACTGCCACATTGCCTTTCACTGCCCCCTCTGTGCCACGTGATGTGCTGAGAGTATTAGGAGTTAGAAACAGGGACAGATTTAAAGAAAATGAATGTCAGAGGAGGGTTGGTGAATGTGAATATCCAGTGATTCACCAAGTGAGGCTGCTCACCCCAGCCTTCATTACTCAGAGCTGTCACTGTGCATTCCTGGGCCTTAGGGGCAAGAATGCAATCCACTAACCGTCACCACTCCTTGTCCTTAGGAAGGGAGGAGAAATATTTCTCAATGAACCATTGTCATCTTGATGACAAAGCCCTGTATTTCTTGGCATGTATTATATATTCCCAAGACGCTTTTCCTCTTTTCCTCTCTGTCTCTGTTAATGTCCCCCCTTCATCCACCCCTTCAACCTGCCCCTTCCCACACTCAGATATGTGCACGCACATGCAAACAACATGCACACACATGCATGTGCACACATGCACAGGCATAGGTTTCAGTCCCATTTGAAGGCCATTTACTGAGTCCCTAGTGTGGACACTATCACACAGAAATGAATGGAACAGGGCCTCTGCCCATGGCTCTGGACTTGGAGGAATACAGTCTCCTGAGAAGAGACTGTTTCAAATAATGATGCACAACATCCCATGGTCATAACCTCTTCCTTGGCATAATCCCAGACAACCCAATGCTTTTTCAGAGTCCTCTTTGCAAAAGTTTCAGTTTCCTTTCTCCCTTCTGGTATGACCCTCCCCAGGTCTCAGAGGCACCCCTTTTCTTTCCCACCCTTACTCTACACCTCAATCTTCCTTCCCCATCACTTCACCAAAAAACCTACTCTATAATTCTTGACTCATTTTCTCAAGGCCAACTGTTCTGACACACTCCTTCTGGACTTACATGTAAATAACTGAGAATAACTTGCATCTTCTGATCCAACAGGGGCCATGATCATCTATCCTATGCTGTTGAAGAGTATCAGGCCATTTGTGTAGAACATTACTTGATGGCAGAGTGGCAAATTCTTATATATAGCAGAAAATGTAAATGAATGAAGTAAGCCATATGGGAATTGGCAAACCGGAGATACACATCCCATCCAAAGTGGGCAACCCCACTCAGCAACAGCTCTTTGTTACCAAGCAGTGATGCTAGGGGGACCAGAGCACCCAAATTTTCAAAACAAACAAACAAACAAAACAAAACCACAAATAATGATTTTTGTACAAAACGTTCTAATTTTTTTTAAGTTAGTTCATTTTCTAAAAAGAATGAATACCCTGCAGTCCAAATACAGCCCACAGCGGCTAGTTTGCAACCTCGGCCCCAAAGTATAACACAGCAGCATTGACAAACTAGCTATGTGAGGACCAACATATGTAGGAATTTTAGCACGGTGGCCACAGCTCAGCGTGGAAAGATGCTCTCTCCCTGGATGTTCACCAACCATGCTCCGGACACTAAAATAAGCATATAGCATCAGATGAGACTAACATGTGCCTCTTGGGGTGAACCAAAGACTCTAGATGTTGCTGCTAATAGCTTTTCCTGTAAGCCACCCAAATCTCTAACTCTTGATGGAAAAAAAAAAAAAAAAAAAAAAAAAAAACTCCCGGCTGTGCATTTGCAATATCCAATCGGAATTTAAAATTACTTGACCTACATTTAGATCTTCTGACTCTGGTTTTGAGTACTGTGTTCTTGAAACAGCTGCTGTGGAGTTGAGGATTCTAACCTTGCTTGTTATTTGCCTCTGCCCTGCCTCTGAGGGTTTCCTGTAATCATAAATCCAGTTGTTTTAATAGAAAAGAGCAAGTTTCACACAGAAGACATGTCTCGAAATTTGGGAAGCATTATAGGAAAGTAGGAAACCATGATTTTCTTAAGGTGGGGAATCCCATTAATTTCCCACTTGAAATTCCATCCTTTCCTCACAAGTGGAACACTTACCCCGAAAACTGGGATAAAGGGATAGATCAGTGGATTTGGACTCAAAAGGGAAAATCTCAACAGGTTTCCTGTATGTGCAAAGCCACTTGAAATTGAGTATGTGTCAACACAGATTTAATTAACTCCCAGCCAGGACATATTGGAAATGATCCCAGAAAGTTGGGACAAAAGAGAAGGTGTTAATTTCTCAGCAGGAGAAAAAGTGCCTTTTAACTGCATTGGATTATGGCTCAGGACTGGGTAAATTTTCAGATGATCCATTTCAGGTGGGCTGAAAACAGGTGGCAATAAAAATCAACAAGTTGTTCCTTGCCAATAAGTCTAGAAGACAGGACAGAGTCCAGTGACCAACACCACAAACGTTATTCAGTTATCCCATGTACGAGTAGTCCCAGAATCCCTGATTCCAGGAGGGATGGCAATGAGGTATCCTTAAGAACTTAAAATCAGGTTTCTCTGAAAGAGTTAAAACAGTTAAAACAATTTTTTTAAGTTGCACATATTGGGTATGGTTATCCACCTGTGGGAGAAAGCCAAGGGATTGAGAAGTTTGGGACTCTCAAACCCCAGTTGATAATTGATATGGACTGAATGTTTGCTCCTCCCCCCACTCCCTGCCAAATTTCTTATATTGAAGCCCTAACTCCCCAGTGTGATGTATTAGGAGGTGGGGTCTTTTCGAGGTAATTAGGTTTAGATGAGGTCCTGAGAGGAGAGCCCTCATGGAGGGATTAGTGTCCTGATAAGAAGAGAAAGAAACCCCAGGGTTCTCTCCCTCTCTACCATGTTGAGGATACAGCAGGGAGACTGTCAGCATCCTGGACGACTCTCATTGGGAACCAAACTGACACCTTGATTTTGAACTCCCAGGGTCAAGAGCTATGGGAAATAAATTTCTGTTAAGCCACCCAGTCTATGATATTTTGTTGTAGCAGCCCGAGTTGACTAAGACACTTGGGGAAGCAGAATTGAATACAATTGTGATTTAATAAGCAGACACAAAAATCAATGACATTGTACCTAGTTAGGAGAAAGCCTGGAACATAGGAAGAGAAGTCTTTGGAGTGGGAAATTGACTCTGTTTATTCATTGGGTGTTCAGGTGGGAGAGGCACTAAGTCTAGGGAATGTGAACTTCCTATTACCTGGAGAAGTGGACTCTGGGGCAGAAGTGGCTCATGAAGCCACACAGTGGGCAAGACTGAATATTCCCCACAAACAGTCCACTTCTCCACACCATCATTCCAGGCTCACCAAACAGACTTTTTAAGACAAATCTGGCCTCCCAAGCACAGATGTCAGGAAGGGGCTAGGCAGGAAGCTCGAGCATTTCAGTGATCCAAAAGCAGTTCTTTATTTTAAACTATTAAGAAGACATCTGGCTGCTATACATCAGTCTCCTATGAGCTTCTCTGATGTGAGTCTGCCTCCCCAAGTCCAATCAGCTCCTGATAATAATACAGTGAAGAGCCAGACCCAAGACAACAGTGCATTTACCAACAAATTATCTTTTGGTCGGATAGCAACTCTGACTCCCCTCTATGCTCCCTTTTGTGTCTAAAATGTTTTCCACATGCCCAGCCCTACTCTAGGGGCCCAGAGGTTGTAAAGCATTGTCCTTGACGTCTCATACCTGCCAATCTACTTGGAAAAATTAAATTGGACACACAAAACAATTAGATAACAATATACAATAGCAGGTGATTGAGTGTCTGTATGGCTCATCAGATACCATTAAAGCTAAAAGAAGAGCACAACCCTTGGGGATTAGTATTATGATACTAGTAATCAAATAATATTATCACACTTCATCATCAATCAAGCAATTACACATATTTTATCTAATTTAATCCTCTGGCTGACTGGTTGAAGCAAGTGCTACCATTCTCTCAGAAAAGATGAAAAACCTGAAGCTCAGCGAGCCCATTACTTTGTTGAAGTGTTAGGTCTAGTTAGAAGTCGAGCCAGGCCTCAAGTCCAGGGCTTCTGATTCCAAGGTCAGTGCTCCTTCTGCAATACCCAGCTGAGAACAGAAAAGGAAAAGGTGAATCCTAAGGCCATTTAGTGAGGGGAGAAAAAGACACAAGCTGGTTCTGACATTCAGGGAAGGCTTCCCGAAAGAGACAAGATTTGGGGGAGAACCTACAGGATGGATGGGAGTCAGAGAAAGGGAAGAGGAGGTCTTAGGCACAAGGTCAGACCTTCCTCCCTAAAATGACCTGAAGTGCCCCCAAATCCTGCCCTTGTAAGTCAAGACAAAAACAACAGTTGGTGCCATCACTAGATCCAGGTTTTGTGGAGTCTGAAATTTGTAATATTGAAGAAAAACAATATAAATTACAAACATAAAAATACCCCAGACCCTCTGGGATAGGCCCCTAAAAATCTTTAGCATCACATAAACCCACCTCTGGTCAGTCACTGACATTCATAAGGACCCAGACTCTTTTCAGAAACCATCTGCTGATCTGTCTCTAAAGCTGTGAAAGTCTCCTGTCCTCCCCAGAATCTGACTTACAAAAAAGATCTGTATTACTTAGGCTTTGGTTCAGCTGCCAGTAGTGATGACAACAACAACAACAACACCAAACCAGTGGCATAAATGAAAGAAAAGGTTATTTCTCCCCATATAAATGTAGATGATTTGGTTTACATGGCAACTTAATGATCATCCAGGACCCAAGCTCCTTCTATCTTGTTGCTCCACCATACTTTAACACATGGCTTCTGCCTCATGGCCCAAGATGGCTGCTTGGGTCCAGCAATCATCTATAGCCAACATAAAGGATCAACCGCTGGAGGACATGCATAGTTTTCTCTTGAAGGATAGTGCCTAGGAGTTGCACATATCTTTTATGCTTGCCTCCCATTGGTTAGAATTTCGTCACATGGCCATAGCAAGAACTATGGTCTTTATTCAGGATAACCATGCAAACAACTAAATGTAAAAGGTTCTATTACTAAGGAAAGAGGGGATATGTATATTAAGAATCAATTAGACACAGAACTCAAGTTTCTTTGAGGAAAACTGTAGAGCTCCCAGTGAGGTCCTAAAAATGGACATGATAGCTATGACTCTACCACTTGGAAGCAGGATCACAGCCAGGCAAGAAACGATCCATTTCATGCAACCTGCCTCAAGGCTTAATGAAAATCACTGGGGAGGAATGCTGAACATTTGCAGCTTTCACCACCATTAGTATTCTCAGGCCCTTGAAGGACCTAGCTCAGGTTTCTCCAGCAAACCTGGGTTCAATGCCCAGCTCCATCAGTTACCAGATGTATGATGCTAGGGTTACTTACTTATGGTTGCAAACAATGGAAACTCAACTCAAATTAGCTTGAATTACAAATGGAATTTACTGATTTGCCCCAACCCAGAAGTTTAAGATGTTGACTAGCTTCAAGAATGACTGTATACAACCACATGGCTACGTCTCAGACTTTGACTCTGCTTCCCTCCAGAGTTGGCATCTGTCCAAGGTGGATTCTCTCATCAGGAGCAGCAAGTTCACCAGCAGGGCTTATAGTCTCCCTATTTAGCAACTCCCCCAGAGAAGGAGAGCCCTTTTTCTGATTCTCCTAACCGGAGGCCCAGAGTTAACTCTGATTGGTCCAACATAGGTGATCTGCACATGTCCGAGCCCATCACAGTGTCTCTAACTGGTCAGGGAGCTGGGTGAGGTTGGCATCACCTAAATCACAAAGACTGAGAGTGAGGGAGGAGTGGTTTCCCAAAGGAAACTGGGAATGCTATTAGCAGAAAAGGGGGAAATTATGCTCGTCAGGCAGAAGCAACAGAAGCTTTTTTTTTTTTTCATTTCTTAGTATAATACTAACTGCATCCGACAATTATAGAATTAAATGAGATAACGTGTATAAATGCATTTAGTATAATGCCAGGCATAGCAGGAGCTTCATAGATATATTTGATCTATTATAAGGAATTAGAGTCAGGAGTCAGGACAGAAACTTCAGAGCAGAAAGCCAGTAAAGTGGGGGATGGCTGGGGACAGATGGAACTGTGTGGCAGGCCAGAGGAGAGAAGTCCCAGGATAAGAGTGTGGGTGTTCCCAGGAGGGCACCAGCAGCCAGAAGCAGGCCAAGCAGCTTCAGCAGATCAGGGATCAGACCTGGAGTTAAGACGACTGTGGTAGAAAGGGCAAGGACCAGATATCAGGCAGGGCCCTGGAAGGAATCAGAAGCCACTTAGAAGGGTTTGACTGAAGCATTGAATGAAGGACCTCTTTAGGGAGGTGTAATCAGAGGGAAGGGAACCCTAATGAGTGTGAACGCCCCAGCTTGCAGCCAGAGAGGGCAGCGGTTTCCATCCCTCCCCTCAAGGGGCCAGGGGAGGAATTGCTGAAAGCCAATGAGACCTGGAGGCCCCACATAAGGAGGGGTCCCCTGGCTGGGGCTAACTTCGCAGAGGGATACAACCCTTACCCAAACCAGAGCTCTGTCCTCCAGCTTTCTGACTGCCTGCCCGTGACTCCTCTTGGCCAAACTAGAGCACAAAGGAACCAGGTGATCGGTCGGCCAAGGTTGCCTTCCGAGGACACAGATGAAGGCAGAGATCTGGAGGAAAGAATTAAATATCTAGTACCGGGTTGGGGGGTGAAATAGATGAAGGGAATTCAGAGTACACTCATTTTGATGAGCACTGAGTAATACATGGAACTGTTGAATCACTATATTGTATACCTGAAATGAATGTAACACTATATGTTAACTACACTGGAATTATTTTTTAAGTTTATTTTCATATGTAATATATAAAAATTTCTACTATCAGATCAAGAAAATGTGTGTGTGTTTATAGGCCATAATGGATAAATACATTTCAATCTACACTGAAATACATTTTGTCACCACACTAGACAGTGTCTAGTATGTCATATTTAATATATTTGTTTACAAAGTATGTAAACAAATATTTAAGTTGATACTTAAATAAAACTAATGCTAATTTGGTTTCAAAAAAAAAGAGGGGCGCCTGGGTGGCTCAGTCAGTTAAGCATCTGCCTTCGGCTCATGTCATGATCCCAGGGTCCTGGGATCGAGCCCCGTGTCAGGCTCTTTGCTTACTGGGGAGCCTACTTCTCCTTTTCCCTCTGTCTGCTGCTCTGCTTACTTGTTCTCCCTCATTATCTCTCTCTTTCTGTCAAATAAATAAATAAATAAATAATCTTTAAAAAAAAATCTAGCCCAGCCACATCAATGGCTTCTAGAAGGGACCCTAATCCATGAAATCTTCTGCCCCTGACACAAAGCCGCAGGGAAAGGAGTGACATTGAGTTTTCCTCTTAGTTCATGATCTCCCAGCACTGGAAGAATGACATGAGCTCCAGAAGGTCAAGAAGGCATGGAGCCCCAGGAATTCTGGGCAACCCGAATTTCTCACGGACAGAAAACTGTCCCTGCCTACCCCAGCGTGGCAAGCTGACCTTACCTCTCAGGCGTCCTCCCCAAGGCCTGAGCCAATGAGATGCTGGTAGGCAGCAGAGGTGGGGGCAGTCTCAATCTACAGGGAGCTGGGGCAGTCTATGCCTTACTCCTGGAGAGAGCTTCTAAAGGTCTGCATGTCCACGGAGCCGTGACCTCTCAATACTATCTCCAATCTCCTATGCCTAGTCCGTACGACTGGGCTTCTGCTTCCACTCTTCGTGTCTCCTACCTCCTGGCATACTGTGGACACTGACCTAAACTCCAGCCTGTTTGGCCTGGCACTCTGAAGGCTGACACTCTGAAGGCTGTCCTGGTCCATTGTACAATGGTGCTTACTAAAGGTTTTTTGAGAGGGTCTCTAGTATAGGGATTCAGAGTACAAACCCTGAAACCAGTGGCTCCACCACTTACTGTGTGCCTTTGTGTAAGTTACTTGACATCTCTTTTCCCTGTTTCTTTATCCATAAGATAGGGACAATAATAGTACTTACTTCATAAAATTGTTGTGATAATTAAATTAATTAATAGCTCCACAGTGCTTAGAACATGTTTGACACATAGTCAGGAACTAATGACTTTTACCTGAATGAATGAAAGTTGAGCTGGTTGTGGCAGAAACAAGGGCTGAATTCAGAAAGGTGGTCTTGAATTATTAAGCTTCTCCTCCATGGGTGGGAAAAAAATGACCAATATATCTTCTCAATTATACTCTACTTGGGTTTGGGGGTATCTCCCTGGGAGGTTCCTCCCTTGATGATGCAAAGCCATGCTCCATGTGCTTTTGTGATTATGCTCATTAACAGGATGAGAAGTGAAGTTATTTTTGGTGTGTCTGGAGACAAATCAGAAAGTCCATAAGAACTAAATTAATCTTTCAAAAGTGTCTATTGGTGATCAGTGTGTGTTTACACAGACCCTTTGAACATGATGAAGGCGCAGTATGTGCTGCACAACTCTGCAGAAACCAGCTTTCTGGAGGCTGAGGAATGTGTAGAGAACTTGTTGAAACAGCTCTTTTAAGCCAGTGTAATAAGCAATGCCCTCCCTGTCCCTCTTTCCAGGCTCTACCTTCACTGACAGTCCCACATAGATGGCTCAGCCCTAGATGGCAGTCAGGGAAGCCAATGATGGGAGAAATTGGGCCTCCCTTACCATGACTTAATATATAAAGCAAAGAATGAAACCAATCCCCTTTCCTTCAGGTCATGGTGAAATTTGGTAATTAAATTAATTCATATAAAGAATTCAACCTCTAAAGCCCTACCATCTCTTTTTTACTTTAAAAGATAAAGCAACAAATACTCATTTAAAGTTGTGAGTATGCTTTCCCAGTTCCTCTTTTGTTGCTTCCTGTTCCCATGTTCAGGCCTCCTCACCATCAGCAAGTAGGGTGGGGTTTCTCCACATCACGTTCTGAGGGTCTCTCCCACCACTTCCCTGTCTGGAGATCTCTGACACCAGAGCTGAAGCCTAGAGCCTCTCCTCATATTTGTCTGTCCAACGAGGGGATAAAAGCTGAGTCCTAGAAGTGTTGGATCTGGAAGGAATCTTACAGATCAGCTAGAACCATCACTTCAGCTCACTTGATAAGGAAGCTGTGGTCCAGGGAGGAGACAGGACTTATACAATGGCTATTTAGATCCAAGAATACAATTTAGATCTCAAAACTTTCATTATGTTTGCATTCATTCATTCCCTAACTGGGATATTTGATGAATATTTTTGTGTATCTATGACCTGCTGAGCAGTAGGTAACTAAGATAGAGCCCTGCCCTCAGAGCTTTTATTCTCTCAGGGCACATAGGGCATAAGTGGACCATTTCCACAAAGATTTACAGCCCAGAGCTCTTCTTCTAAATCTCACAGCTGGTATTTGGACAACAAATTTGACTCTCCTCATCTATAGAAGATGGTACATCTACAGTTGAGATACACATCACTTACAGTCATTCTGACAAGAATGACAATAGCACCACCACTCACTTTAATCCATCTGATCTGTGATGACAAAAACAAAAACGAAAATTCATACACCTAAACACCATCTGTCCCCAGAAAGGTTGTGTGAATAAAGAAAGAGCATGGCCTTAGGAACCAAAAGGACCAGGATTTGAAACTATGATCTATTGTTAATACCTCATGGCTGTGGGGCACCTGGGTGGCTCAGTTGGTTAAGTGTCCACCTTCAGATCAGATCATGTTCCCAGGGTCCTGGGATCGAGTCCCGCATCGGGCTCCCTGCTTAATGGGTAGCCTGCTTCTCCCTCTCCACCACTTGTGCTCTCTCTTGCATGCTCTCTCTCTCAAATAAATAGGATATATTTTTTAAATACCTCATGGCTGTGTAATGCTGTGCAAGTGACTTTGCCTCTCTAGCCTCAGAAATCCATAAAAAATTTCCTCATCTGCTGTTTCATAGGGTTATACAGGATTAAATGAGATAATGGATGCAATGCACTCAATATGGTGTCTGACACACTACAGAGCTCAAAATACATCAGTAGCTTTTCTTTCTCTGCCAGTCCCTTTTCCATAGTTAGCAATGGCAGGTCCATGACCGGTACCTTTGAAGAAATCATGGCATTTAGAAGACTTGGTAAAATGAGGCACCTAAGGGGAGGATCTGATCACAAAGAAAAACTCAGACCACTTTTCCTTTTGTTTCCTGGAGTTTTGTTTTTTTTTTTTTTTGGTTTTTGTTTTTCTTGAAAGCTACTTTCTTTGCACATTTATCAATAAGTGTTAGAGTCTGCCCTCTAGTGGTTGTGGCACACAGTGCCAGTTTTGCTAATGACAATTCAGCCCCCCAAACGTCCCCCATCTGATTAACCTTCAGTGGTGCCTCTTGGCCTAGTCACAACAGATTTTTATCTCAACAGAAAAATTAAACAGGAACAGCTGTGACTAAAGTTAATAAGATTGATTCTTTAACAAAGAGGTTAATCCTGGCTGCACATTCAAATCACAGACACACACACACACACACACACACACACACACACACACACACACACAAATACAAAATCAAACCAGTTGAATTTGAACCTTTGGGGAGAGGTTTTTAAAACTCTCCAGGTGATTCTGATGAGTAGCCAGGATTCAGAATCAGAACTTTCAAAACTCTATTAGAACTTGACAAATGACAGCAAAGACTATCCCCGTGATGCTAGCCCTCCCAGAAGCTCTCCACACTGTCCTTGCTGAAACTGGTTTTGGTCTCCTCTTGGGGAGTTACTTTCAGGCCACATGGCATATATTTTGGAATGATCTCAGTACTGGCAAATTTTTGTCTTTTGACAGTGGATTTGAGTTTGAATAAAAATCCTAAAGTGATTCTAAAATCAAGCCAGCTGAATATGCAGGGCCATTTTGCAAGATAAGCTGGGTAAGACCATTTTTGGTCAAAAACAACATATGGCCGAGGGGATGGATTTATCTCATGCGCCTCAAAACCGACACAGTGGCAATTCTAAAAGAGGGCCCCAACATTTTTATTAGTAACAGCTGTATTGGAGCCTGTGCACTGCTCCCTAAAGTACCGTCTTTAAAAGGCAATGTTCATCTGGACATGTGAGATCTGGTGGAACTATTAAAAATCTGCCTCATTCCTTAAGGGTCAAACCTACATTCAGAACTGAAATGGGGGAAAACTGGTGGAAGGGTCAGAACAGGACAGCCCCTGGGTTTTGTGGAACTCTGGTCACCATCCAACACTGTCAGAATCCAAGCTGCCGCATGGGAAAGGGACCCCGCTGCCGGCTGGCAGGCAGTGGCCTGCGCGGGGAGTTACCGAGGGTCTCTGTTCAGGAGCACCAGGACTTGGTTTCTCGGGAAACTCCATGGCTAAGTGAGATGACTAAATACTGCATTGTGATTTTTGTTGGCCCTCGAAGCCCTCATAATGAAATTCTCTAACGCCGTATCAGTTAAATCCTAACTGATGAGAACACAAGACATCAGTAAGCCCTTATCATCCATCGTAAATCAATTGGACTTTATTTCCAACTCCAATATTTTGCAGTAATTTTCTTTCCCAGGTGAGATTTTATTCCTGTCTCCCACCTCCTCGATCTAATGTGAACAGTAACCATTGGGCCCTCCTGCCATAGTCTCCTGTCTCTACGAAGGTGTTTCCCAATGTGTATTCTAAGGAACACTGGTTTTGTAGCATCCAGTCGTTTATTCCTTTATTCCATAATGATTTATTGAGCACTCCTGTGTTCCAGACAGGGGCAGATCTAGGTTTTGTGGGACCTGAAACTGCTAACAATCACGGAGGTCCCTTCTAGTAGAAAGAACACAGAATTGTGAATACAAAAGTAGTTTCTGGGCCTTGGAAGGGGCATCCCAGAGCTTAAACTCTATTACCTCACGGTGCCTTTGTGAACTGTTTCAGGCTGTGGGGTTATAATCATGAATAAAACAAAGACCTGCCCATGTGGAGCTGATATTCTAAAAAGGTAGAAATAGGAGCTAGAGATCAATTGAATATAGAGGAGGAAAAAAATCCATATAATCCCTGATTATATGTTTGGGAATGAAGGAGCTAAACAAAATTAAATAGATGTCTTCATTTAAGGGCTTCTCAGGGCCATTACAAGGCTGATGTGCCCCGTGCCCTCCAAGAGGGGGACTATTTGCATCATTCCCCAGCATTATTTATCAGAGAATCCTTCTTTTGTGAGGCATCCCTGGAGACTAAATTCTGTGAAACCCACTTTGGAGAAATCCTGCTCTGTAATGTACTAGAAGCTCAGCACATGACATCATCCATCTATCATCGGCCGTGAAACTGGGTCCCCTTCTTGTTTGGGGAAAGCATTTGGTTCTTGTGCTAATGAAATAATTTAAATCATTTCTCATTATTGTGGTTTTCTAACTCCCCCTCTACTGTTTTAGGCATTTGGAACACTCCTCTGCTTCCAACATTTCAGACTATAAATCTCAAAATACACATTTCAAAACTTTTCCAATCAGGCCTTGGATTTTTACATAGCATGGGTTCTGCTTAAGGTAACGTGAATTCACCTTATGAGGGATTCTCAAATTTAGAAATGCAAAATACCAGGACGCCTCGTGGCTTCAAAATCATCTGTTATCCTGAAGAATCACAGAAGAGTCAACATTTGGGGTCATAAATCTGCCTTCGCACCTCCCTCCAAGCCCTCCACCGGGGCGAGAAGGCTCTTGTGTGAGGCCTTGCTTTCCAGTGGTAAGAATTATATTTGTCTCGGGTGCTGGTTCCAGAGACATCTGTGATGGCAGCCCATCCAGCTCTGTTCTCAGGGAGCTAACTTTAGCAGCAGATTCTGCATCTGCTGGCGGAGTTTGACACGGCATATGTTTTCCAAAGCAGCCCTTCCCAATAGCTGACTCCCTTCTCATGTGAGGACATTTAATATATCCTGAGAACTAATCAGCTCCCCCCTCTTCTCAAACATTTAAGCTATTTTTAATTTCATCCAATTTAACAAGCAGTCATGTCTGGAGCCCATCTTTTGATTTCAAAATAAATAAAAAAGAATTTCTATGACTCACAATAGATTTCACCTCTGGGCAGGCCAGCAAATTTATCCACACCTTTCTCCAAATAAAGTCCTCCTCTCATAGGCTTCCTGACGTCCTTGTTAACCCTTTAACCTCTTGAGGGGATTAAATACAAGCGAACCACCATTGTGGTGGTTTTAAAATATGTCTACAATTTCTTCAATTCTTCTCTCTTCAAAAGATGGAGCTTAATACTCCTCTCCTTGTGTGTGGTCTGGACTTAGTAACACACTTCTAACAAAGGGAAGTATGTGACTTCCAAGGCTGGGTGATAAAGGGCACTGCAGCCTTCTTCTTGGATCACTCACTCTGAGGAAAACCAGCTGCCATCATGACGGCAGATCTATGGAGAGATTCTCATGTTGAGGAACTCAGACCTCCTACCAATAGCTAGCCAGGATGTTGCCCCCAACCTTGTGAGGGAGCCATCTTAGAAGTGGGTCTTCCTGCAGCCTCAGCCAACCTCTTGACTCGTACCACATGAGAGTCTCTGAAGCAGAATCACCCAACTAAGCCACTCCCATGTTTGTGACCTACTGAGATATATATTATTGTTTTAAGCCATTGAGATTTGAGGTAATTTGTTACACGGCAATAGATAACTAATACAACCGTCTTATGGGTTCTTAGATGATGTCCCAACAGCACTCCCTGAGGTTCTTGTCTGTTTGTCTGAAACAGTTGGGCTGGATTGGCTGGGAACATAATTACCGAAGTAATGGGAAGGATATCCATGGCCTTTACCCTCTGGTAAAACTAAGTTCTACTAAATATAGTAGAGCTAGACTTGGTTGGTCCCAAGGCCCACTTTCAAGATTCTCAATGCCCTGGGGGGATGGGGGAAAGCCCACAGCACTCCCATTTCAATCCTGTTTGCTTCCCACATGCCACACAGCTGCCACTGCATATCTCTGAGGCCCATCTTCACACTCCTCCGGAGCACGGCCCAAGCCGCCATCATCATCCACCCCTTGGATACTGACTGAATCACACTCCCTGGGTCCCTGTAATTGTCACTGTATGCTGGGCTATCTAACAGATGTCCTCCCCTCCATTAGTATATCTTAGAGGTATTCCAAAGCCGTGTCACAGCTGATTGAACTATACACACAGCCGTCCTTCTTCAGAGAGACTGCCTCCACTGGGGTGCTGCATGCAGGTAGCAGCCAGGCCACCAGAGAAGGACCTCCACAGTCCTGTTGTTGAATTTGGCTAATCACACTTAATACTTGTTTTTCAGAATAAATTCGCCCCCAGATCCGGTAGGCCCCTCCTTGCATTTTTTGTTCTAAGACTTTATTTTTTTAGAGCAATTTTAGATTCGCAGAAAAATTGAGGGGAAAGTACAGAGATTTCCCACATACCCTCCCAACGTGCATGGCCTCCCCCCAGTATCAACACCTCCCACCAGAATGGTACATTTGTTACAACTGATGAACCTACATTGACACATCATTATCACCCAAGCCCAGAGTTTACTTTAGGGTTTGTTCTTGGTGCCATATAGTCTATGGGTTTGGACAGATGTATAATGACCTGTATCTATCATAATGGTATCATACGGAGTATTTTCACTGCCCTTAAAATCCTGTGTGCATCTCCTATTCATCCCTTCTCCACCCCAACCCATGGTAACCACTGATCTTTTTACTGTCTTCATAGTTTTTCCAGAATGTTACATAGTCAGAATCATACATATGTAGACTTTTCAGTGTGGCTTCTTTCACCTAGTAACATGCATTTAAGGTTCTTCTATGTCTTTTCATGGCTTGATAGTTCATTTCATTTTAGTGCTAAAAAATATTTCACTGTCTGGATGAACCACGGTTTGTTTATCCATTCATCTACTGAAGGGCATCATAGTTGATTCTAGGTTTTGGTAATTATGAATAAAGCTGCTATCAACATACATGTGCAGGTTTTTGTGTGGAAATAAGTTTTCAACTCCTTTGGGTAAATACCAAGAGCATGATTGCTAGATCATATGGTAAGAGTATGTTTAGTTTGTAAGAAATGCCAAACTGTCTTCCAAAGTGGTTGTGCTGTTTTGTACTCCCACCAGCAGTGTATGAGAATTTCCGTTGCTCCGCATCCCCGCCAGCAATTGGTGTTACCGGTGTTCCAGATTTGGGCCATTCTGATAGATGTGTAGTGATATCTCATTGTTGTTTTAATTTGCACTTCCTTGATGACATATGAAGTGGAGAGTCTTTTCGTATGCTTATTTGCTATCTGCATTATCTTGTTGGTGAGGTGTCTGTTAAGGTCCTTGGCTCAATTTTTAGTTGAGTTGTTTGTTTTCCTCCTGTTGAGTTTTAAGTGTTCTTTGTACCTTTTAGATACCAGTCCTTCACACCCTCCTTGCGTCATCAGCAAACACAAATAAGTCCATCAAACATTCTTACACAAATATAAATCCTAGTCACTTATCTTAAAAAGCTCTTTGGCCCCCATAACAATGAAATAACACATGAGGAAGCTCTCAGTTTTTCATCTTCATAGCCCTATTTATTTATTCATTTATTTTTTAAGGATTTTATTTATTTATTTGACACAGAGAGAGAGAGAGCACAAGCAGGGGGAGCGGCAGGCAGAGGGAGAGGGAGAAGCAGGCTCCCCGCAGAGCCGGGAGCCCGATGCGGGGCTCAATCCCAGGACCCTGGGATCATGACCTGAGCTGAAGGCAGATGCTCAACCAACTGAGCCAACCAGGCACCCCATCATAGCCCTATTTAAAACAACAGTAATAACACTTCTAAGTATATGTGTATATGTTGGCAGGGGAAGGGAGGTTGCTAAGCAGTGATTGGCCTCCCAATGGTTTCTTTCTGGAAAGAATGATGGCTATATTCATAAATCACCAAAACCTCAATTTGTTTTAAATTCTCCCCAAATACATTGTGCAGCACACTAGTTCTGCAGGGCGGTGGGGGTGGGGTGGGATTCGGTGGTCATCTTTGGGAAATGCTAGAGTGAAGGTGCTTCTCTACAATTGGACTTCCTCAAGCCTTTTGTATGCTAATTTTCATCATGAGGCACTAAAATAAGGGTTTAGATTAGGTGTGCTATGTTTCCCAAAGTCACTTCACCACAGAGCATCTCATGGAACTAGTATGATATGTAACACACTCTGTAAAATGCTGGGTGAGACCCAGCCCCAGAGAAAATGGAATGTGGCAGAATCAAACGTTCTTTAATGCGACACTTGCACTAGCTCAGCCAGGTCACCGAAGCTTTGACTTGCTCTCAATAAGTCTTTTTTTTTTTAAAGATTTTATTTATTTATTTATTTGAGAGAGAGCGAGAGCACTAGTGGGCGTGGAAGGACAGAAGGAGAGGGAGAAGCAGGCTCCCCCCACTGAGCGGGGAGCCTGATGGGGCTCAATCCCAGGACTGAGATCATGACTTGAGCTGAGGGCAGATGCTTAACTGACTGAGCCACCCAGGTGCCCCTGCTCCCAATAAGTCTTAAGAATGTGAGGGGAAGAGCGTTCCTTAAAGACACAGATCTGAGGTCGAAACACTCTTTAAACCAAAATAATTCAGGGACAGAAGGAATACAAGGTGCTCAATAGATATTTGTTGGTGGGGGAAATCCAAACTTGCTCTCAGTCATTAAGCTAGAAGAACTAAGATCTCCCACCTCAAGCCCTAAATTGGAAGCTGGGGATGCCAAGGCAGAGAATTATCCTAGTCAAGGCCTAGGTCCCACCCTTCCCTTTCAAAACACCTCCATAAAAAGGCAGGAGATGGGGGAGAGGGGGAGAAAAAAAAACTTTATTCTTTCAACATTGACCCACTTTGTTCAGGTCTAACAACTCAAAAGCAGCAGAGTCATTGAAACATGGATTGTAAAACTATAACACTCCTCAATTACTTCTTGTTGGCCAGACAAGCAAACCTATTATTTGACAATGCATCATGCTCCAAGGTAGTAAACTTTATCATACAGAGGTCATGAGAAAAAGACCACAGGTACAGTTTGCTAACCTCCACTAGATAATTTTTCACAGTTATCATCCAAGCACTGTGAAAGCACAAAAGATATGTTATCTTCGGGCTCAGTTTATTATAACGTGTGGGTGAAACTCCCTATAAAACCACTTACTAGGTAACTGTTGCACGTTCTCCTGCACAGAAAGTCAAATCAGTAAAACATCTTTTTGACAGTGTCTTTTTAAGTGTCAGGAATAAAAGGACGTGCTCTCAAAGGAGAGGTAGCACACTATTTATCATCCCCCCTCACTTTCCCACACGTACACACACAGATCCCCATCACCTCTCTGCATGCCAGAGACACTCAAAGGAATCCTTCTCAGTAGTCTCGTTTCTTTTACAGCTGAGTACTTCACGGCAGAATTGTTCGCGGATAAAGCTGCAAGTAACATTAACTCAAGATCCTATAGGTGCCAGCATTTCAAGTACTAGTCATGGTATTTTTTTTTTTTCTCCTGGAGTCATAATGTTGAGTAAGACCCAGGAAACACAAAATAAAAGGATGATGGATTCCCTCAGCAAATTCTCTCAAGAGTCTCAGATTTAATATCAGAGCCTACGAGAGGTCGTCTCACTATCGCTTGAAATTTGGATTCTTTTTTTAAGAAGCTACCTCTCTCCACAGTAATGTCTTCATGGTCCCCAGGGTCACTTTCGCAGGGTGGAGCAAGTCTTGGATGATTAAACCCCAGGATGTATAATGACATTCCAGGAAACCCTGGGTTCGCAATCTTATCCCCAAAAGGAAAGACAGGTTAAACAGTTGTGAGATGGAGGATTCCTCCCAGAATGCAGTTCTCTTTAGAATTCGCTTCTTCCAAGAGTCCAACGAGTCTAGGAGCCTCATTATCCATTCAAGGCAAGGAAGCAGCTTTGTAGATTGGTATGCATAAGAGCAGTGATTTTCAAAGGAAACCATCAGTAATTTGGGGGGCTAGTTATGTCTCCCCACAAAAATCTGCTGAATAAATATCGAGGAGCTTATGTGTTCCCAATACAAAATAGGGGCTGTGAGAGAACAACAACAAAAAATAGAATATGCAGTTCCTATGCTTGAAAATTTTATAATTTTGTCAAAGAGATAAGACTTTTACACAGAGGACAAAGAACAATTAGCAAAATGTTAAACTGAATGTCTTCCAGTTAAAATGTTTCTTCACTACCAAAATATGCTTGGGCACCAGTGAAGGGGTGTGTAGAGAGTTCCTTTACTTGGAGCTGAGCTCAAAAATCAACTCAAGGAAACTGAAATACAGCTATGAACGCTTAATGGCTAAGCAAAGCCTCATTTCCAAAACCCTTCCCTATATCCAGCCATGTTGAAAGGTCTTTGAGACTTTTCTAGTGACTTCCCCAAGTATTCAACATTCAGTCATTCAATAAATATTTATGGTGCACTCTCTGTGGGCTGGTACGTGGATACAGGAGTAAAAGACCCAGTTCATGCCTTCCCAGGCCATAGAGATAGACATAGGATCCATTCCAGGCCTAAGTGAATCATACATCAGGATACCTAAGCCAGACCAAGTGGATTACGGAAAATTTCTCAAAAGAAAATGGTATTTGAATTGAGGTATGAAGGTTTGGGGGGGTTAGCTAGGTGGAAAAGGGTGAAGGAAAAACATGCCACATGTTTCCCAAGAGGCTTGGGAAAGATTGGTGTAGTCAGAGAGCTGCAAGTCATTTGGTTTGTTTGGGGAAGAAGATGTAGGAAGAATTCAGAGGCAAGCAGATATCATTTAAGCTAAGGGATCTGGGGAGGCTTCATGGAGGAGGTGAGGTTTGGAGCTGAGCCTTGGAAAATGGATAGAATTTCAGTTAGATAAAGTGGGAAGATGGGGACTGTGGGCTGTTCCTGTATTCCTGTTTCCTGCACTCTGCCTGGCATGAATAGGTGCTCAAAAAACATTATTATATGTTGAAAAGGTAAACCAAGTTATCGAGGCAGAAGAGTGAGCTCAAGGTGTGTTTGGAAGAGTGAATAGTCTAGTTTGTTGGAAGCCTAAAAAGACAGAGAAGGTGTAAGAGATAAGGCAGCAAAGGTAAACTGAGACCAGATTAATGAAGTCTTATCTCTCAGTTAAGGAATATAGGAAAAGGCTCCAAGCAATGGAGAGGCATCACTGAATTTTGAGTTGGATAAGTGGCAAGACCAAAATGTACGACTGAGATCTCTTAGTAGGATGAAGAAGGTGGGGACCAAAGTCCAGAGACCAGTTAAGATACTAAGGATGCAATCCAGAGGGAAAAAATTCGGTGCCCAGCTAGGTGAGGGCAGGGGGGAGGAAGAAATATGCAGGTTAACAGGTTAGAGGTAGAAGGGAAGACACTGAGGAGAGGAGTGACAAGGCTCCGTATTCTAGATTTGTAATGCTGCACACAGAACCACCCCAAACTTAGTGCTTTAAAACAACAACCTTTATTCTACTTACAAATACGCAATTTTGGCACGGCTTGGTAGGGAAGGTTTGTCTGTGCTCCATGAAGGGCCAGCAGGGGTGGCTGCCTGAGGGCTGGGGGACCGCCGTCCCAGATGGCTCACTCACGCACCTGGCACGTGGGTGCTGGCAGTTGCTGGGAGCTCAGCTGGGGCAGAGGGGTGGTCTACTCTGTGTGCCGGGGCTTCCTCACAGCAGGGCGGTTCATTCTGAGAGAGAGGCCGGTGAGATTATATGTCTCTTACGACTTGGCCTCAGAAGCCACACCACCTCACTTCTGCCATTCTCTGTTGGTTGAAGCTGTCACAAAGGCCCACCCATTTCAAAGGGAAGGGGCATAGACTTCACCTCACAATCGGAGAATGACAAGGTTTTGGAAGCAGAAATGGAACAGGAAAGGTTGTTGCGGCCTGTATTGGGTTGAATGGTGTCACCCCACAATTCGCATCCACCCAGGACCTCAGAATGTGACCTTACTTAGAAGTAGGGTGTTTGCAAAGGTAATTAAGTGGAGGTCAGAGTGACTTAGGGTAGGGCCTAAATCCAATGATGGCTGTCCTTATAAAAAGAGGAGATGATCTGCAGACACAGAAGAGACAGGGACAGGGAAGAAGGCCATGTGAAGACAGACGCAGAGACCAGGGGTATGCTGGCCCAAGCCAAGGAATTCCAGGAGCCCCCAGAAGCTGGAAGAGGTAAAGAAGGAGCACACTTTGGAGGGAGCACAGCCCTGCCCAACACCTTGATTTCGGACTCCTGTGAGAGACTACATTTCTGCAGTGGGTGGTTAATTTGTTAGGGCAGTGCTAAGAAACTAATACCAGGCCCTTTTTTTGAGAATACGCTCTGCCATACTCGGTGGCTTGAAGATTGGACATCTAGTCCTGAAATGTCCTACTAGAAGGACAAGCCGAGGAGTAGGTTCCAGTTTCGGGATTCGCTCGGTGGAGTTTGTCAGGTGCAGCAAATACCAGAATGGCGCTTGTTGGATGCGGGGCCGTTGCTCCCAGGACTGGGCTGGGACCAGAGATGCAGTTTTTAAAATCCTGGCCATCAGCAGGAAGCTCAGCACAAAGTCAGACGTCCTCTGCATTACCACTTCCTCTTGGGACTGAATCAGGTGACCACACATGTGTGTATGCTTTAATTATTTATAGTGCACAGTCCAAAGCGGTGTTCAACCTGCCTAATGAGTCACGGTGATTGAATCAAAGGGGAAGGGGATTCGAACCCCACATAGAGAGTTTCTAATAGACTTCTCTTGAGTTTACAGCTGAAGGGAAGAACTGCCTTCTAATAGACTAACAAACCTCTCTAAATCTTCTTCCAAGACCCCCGAGGTGCCCGCCAGTTGCTCTTTCATTCGAGAGCCAAAATGAGCACAATAAGTTTTGTGGCTGGCACAGATGAAATTAGGAATTTGTTAGTGAAATGTTCTAGATGCTGATTTTCCTGACAACCCTCTCATGGTCGTAGATAGCGGTCCCTGAACAACCAGAGGCCAATTAAAAGAGAGCAGCCGTTTCCCTCATCCAAATATTTCCACTTTACTCAAAATGGATTCCAAGCAGTCGTGGGGTTCTCGGGGATGCTTTAAATCCTTTTTCCTAGCTAGACAGCACTTTAGGTTTTCTGTTTAAGACTCTCACCATGGCAAAGCTCAAAAAGAAATCACATCTTGGTTTGGTTGGCCTCCCTGCCCACCCCCTTCCATACCTCTTGGTAGGGCATCTATTAATTTAGATTTCCTGGGAACTTGGGTCCCTCCTGGCCGGGGCTGGTAACAAAATCTATTAAAGATAATGAATTTTTTTCCTAAACTTTTTGGGCTGATCATTTTCCTGAAAGGTGCAGAGGGACGGAATTTTCTTTGCAAGGCACCAAGCCGAGACCATTGCAGGTGAGTCCTTGGAGGACTCTTTGGGGATGAGGAGTAGATGGAGAGAGGAACCAGAAGATGCTCCCTGGGGAGGAAAATGGTAGGGGGTGGGGAGAGCCAAGGAGGAGGGAGAGAAAATGGTGAGAGGGAAAAGAAAGACATGAAGATCCCTTGCTGCCTCAAGACCATTGAAGATGCTGCAAGTACTCCATAGGTTTTGAGAGTAGGTAAGCCAGAAAGCTACACATAGTTGGGGCAATTGGGGAACAGGGATGGGCATCTGTGAACTCCAGAAAGGCAGGACTGGAGCCGATCACCAGCCAGCCTCAGAAAGACTTGCCACAGAACCCAAAAAAGTTCCTGTTTTCATCTTCATCCTCCCAAGTGATGACAACAGTCTTGTAAGAAATTGGGGAATGGGGGAGGGGGAGAGGGGGTTTGACAATTTTTCTATACCAGTCTCTAAATAAAGACTAATTTTTTTTAATGGGGTGAGTGATTTTCTGGTTATACTTGTAATAGAAATTTAAGCCCATAGTTTTTCCAAATTATAGAGAATAATGGAATTAACAATTCAGCTAACATGTAATATTTACTAAGAATTCTGTCAAGTTGTCTATGCACATTTGCTTATTTAAATCTCACAAGTTCTCTATGAGGTCAGTACTATTATTAAATGAGAGAACTAAGGCATAGACAGGTCACAAAATTTGCCAAAGTTTACTCAGAGTGAGGCTGTCCAACACCAGAGCCCATTTAACACTTACTTTCTACCACACCATTGTCTGGACAGTTGTCACACACATTAGAAGGCATAACATACTGAGTATGAGGGAATTATGAGATTCTTCACTGAAGGCCTCTGCATGCTGTGCAGCAGAGGTTGCAGGATCACATTTGAAGCTGCAAGAGCTTTAACAAGCATTAGTCCCATCGGGGGAAACTGAGGCAATAGGGAGGACTTCCTCAAGGTCACACGACTACTTTGTGGCAGAGCTGAGTTAGAGCCTCCTAACTCTCAGCCTGAGACAAGGAAGACTCAGGTGTCAACACTTCTCAACTCCCAAAATTGACCAGTGGTGCCATCAATCCAGAAGCGTGTGAAAGCATCCAGGTGTGCAGCCCCAGAGTGAAGAGGAGCCCAAGAGAAAGAGCTGATCACAGCAGCCCACAGAAGAGGCACCGGGGACAGAGAGAGAGAGAGAGAGAGAGAGAGAGAGAGAGAGGGCGCATCTTTGCTTTACCCTCACCTTCTGGGAAGGTAGACCCCAGATCCCAGGTCTGCTGTTGGGAACACAGAAGGAAAGAAGGTGTTGATGAACCAGCCCTCCAAGGGCTGGAAAGTTTATCTGAACAAATGGTAAAGGAACTGGAGCCGCAAAGAGAGCTGAGCGGCAGAAGGGCCTTCTTATTTGTGTTAACAAAACAATCAAACCTTTCCTTAGATCCCTTTATGGCAGAATAAGAAGGCTTTGGGGGATCCCAGCATACCTGTCACCGAGCATTTGCATTTCACACTGCGAAAACCCTTTAGATTAACGACCTCCCTATCTGCAAGATTTTCTCGTCTTAATCGTCGAGTTATGTGTAATACCAAACCTGCCAAGATTAAAGAGGAAAGAATTTCTGGTACGAAATTTTGCTAATGACTGACTAAGACATAAAATCTTGCTGCAATAAATTAACACATGTCTCCTAATATGGACCTACTGATTTATTCAAGGCAAAATTGCTCTGGAACCACACACCTGGGCATCGTCAGGACCCCCCCCTTAGAAATGGCGGGCTTTATATTTATGCTCAGCTGCAGTGAACCCTGAGGACAGCCATCTGGCGCTGCAAGTACCAATAGCCCTGATGTGGAGAGTGGCATTTCTGGAATGCCGCAGTCATCCTGAAGGTAGTAGGTACGGAAGAGAGAAAAGGATACCTCTCTAGGCTCATCATCACTACCCAGGCACCCCACAGGCCCCTTTCTGGCCTTCTGCCCACTAGACATTTTTTACCCAGTTTGTATTATCTGCCTTGGAAACAAGCAAATTCTGTGAGGTCCCTGTTCTGTGTACAAGGGAGCACAGCACGGCAGGAGGCCAGAAGAGCCTGGCTCCTGAGCTCGAGGACTCTGACCCCACACTGACCTGGTGCAAAACTCAGCTCTGCCATTTATTATTCATAATGGCCTCAAACAATTGACCTGTCTATGCCTTACCTTCCCCATCTATAACATAGGGATAACCATACCTACAAAGTTCACTCAGAATAGCCCTCGGCAGGGCGCCTGGGTGGCTCAGTTGGTTAGGTGACTCCTTCGGCTCAGGTCATGATCCTGGAGTCCTGGGATCAAGTCCCACATCGGGGTCCCTGCTCAGCAGGGAGTCTGCTTCTCCCTCTGACCCTCCCCCCTCTCATGCTCTCCCTCTATCTCATTCTATCTCTCAAATAAATAAAATCTTAAAAAAAAAAAAAAGAATAGCCCTCGGCAGACAGCAAAACATTCAAGGACAGGCATGGAGTTGGGCCCCTTCCTTCTGATTCTCAGCCCAGGCCCATGCAGAGAAAGAAACTGACCTTTACTGTTCACCTGAGCAAGGAGGGTGCTAACATCTCCACTGAGTGAGCCCCACGACTCGCCCAGCATTAGGTTGCACTCCCAGCAGCCATCTCCGCTGCTTCACCGTTCTGTAAGTCCCCAGGTGTGGGTGCTTTAGGTTCTTCAGACTCCAGTGTTGCAGAGTTTTACTGCTTTTTGTTTCCACCAAGACCTTTTTGTGATGCTGACAGCACCTAGTAGTTGTAAATGGAAGTCTGTCCATTGGCTTTGCGAACCTGAGTAGAACCAGTTCAACCCTTAGCACAGGACAGGAGTTTCAGAGGCTGCAAGCCTGAGTCTTTACATCGGGATTTATGCAAGTGGTTCCCATGATGACAAGGATTTCTACTCCCCTCCCTGCCCCTCTCCTCTGCTCCGAGTCTGGCTAAGCAGGGCATTTCCTCAGAATCGAAACAGCTTGACACCCCCTTACTTCCCCTCTCCCTCAGTTTTGACCACAGAAGGAATGTTGAAGTTTGCAGTGGTGGAGCACTTAGCAGCTTGAGATTTGTGAGAGAAAACGTAGTGTCGTGTACAATGGTGACTGGTACTCTTAAACCTTCCACGATGGTACTTCACTGGTCCATCCACAAGAACCTCTGGCAGATAAGAGGGAACAGGTCAGTGATAGAGCTGGGTCCCCTGTCAGTGGTCTTTTCATATGCAATATCTCCGATGTCTGCCCATCAAGAGTGAGTGTGGAGGTTAAAGGTGGGCACCCCTGTCTTGGCTATTGAAGGTTAAGTTGAACATTTTCCATGTCTCCCCATCACCCCCACTCCCATACACACCTGCCTAGCCCCTGGCCACCCTCTGCTAGGAGTTCACTTCCTAAGGACCTTCTCTTAGGGGCCCTGGGCATTGCCACTGGTCTTTCACCTGGATGGTCCCTCAGGACTAAACCAGTACACTTAGGTAATGAGCTCACTGGAACCCAGCAGAAAGAATTGGAATGTTGTCTTCACTCAAACCTTGCCATAGTCCCCATTCTTGACTGCCCCCTCAACCTGGTACTTTAACCAAGGGGATGGCCCAGTGACATGGTTCCTAGACATTTTTATCATGCTGTTCCAAGGTTTATAATTGCTATCACCAGAACATCTGTATCAGCATGCATTGTGTTTACCACATTCCTGTTTAAGAACCCAAGTGACTTTAAGGCCCACAATAAAAATGCTTTTCCTAGTTGTTTTGGTTCATCTCATGGTGGTAGGTAGAATTCGAAGATACCCCCTGAGATTTCTGCCCCTTGGTGTACATATCCTATAATAATACACTTCCCTTGATGATCCCTATGAATAGGATGGTATCTCATATGACACAAAGGATTTTGCAGATGTATTTAAGGTCCTTAATCAGTTGACTGACTTTGAGTTAATCAAAGGGGAGATTATCTTGGATGGACCTGATCTGATTAGCTGGGCCCTGAAAAGAGATGAGAAGCAGCAAGAGAGACTCCCCTTTGGCCTGGCAGAAAGGCAACCAAAGTAAATGGCCATGTTGTGAATGGCCTACGGAGTGGCTCATGTAGCTCAGACTTGAGAGCAGCCCTAGGAACTGACAGCAACCCCTGCCAACATCCAGCAAGAACATGGGTTCAGTCCTACCTACAACTGTGAGCTCACTCTGGGGCATCTTCATATCACATCGATTTTAACAGGCCCATTTCTGTTTAGCTTGTTCATCTTTAGTCTTTCTCCCCAAATACTTCTCACACATCTGTCCATTTTTGGCTTGGAGCTCCCTGCCTTTTATGCTCCCAAGTCTTAGCTCACTATCCTGCTTTGAAACAATTGCTAAATCCTCAGTCCACAGAAATCCTCAGTATCCCACGCCACTGCGACCTGCTAGGTTGGGTTTGATAGCCCAGCACCTGCAACTCAGCACAGCTTTGTTTTCCATTCCTGTCTTCATTTAAACAGTACCCCCCAAGAGGCGCTATTACAGACTTTCCAGGTTTGGAGATTGCAAAGTTCACCTGGCTATGTCCAGAGGCTAGTGTGCCTCAGAGTTCCATGCAGGATACAATTGGCAGAAACAGTAACTGGTATTCTCAATTAAAGTGAAGTCTTTGAATGAATGACATGAAACATAATTACAGTAAAAGTTCTCTGATGAACCAGCGGAAACCACACAAGCAAGGTTTTGCTGTATTTGATTCAGATTGCAGAAGGCTTCTCTATGATCAGCATAAGAACGTGGTTAGCAGTTTTTAAATGAATGAATGTATGAATGAATGAACTAAACATTGTATTCCAGCAGCAATAGAATGAAGGGCCCATAAGAATGGTACCAGCATCTACAATTTCTTGACTAAATGGTGTGTCACCCATTTACATACAAATGTCAGTAATACTAGTTACCCTCTGTGCTTAGTTGCTTTAATAAAAAGGTTACATTTCAAAATCCCATTTAATTGAGGGGGAGGATACACTAACTTCTGTCTGCATATGCCAGTCCAAAGATGGTAACTAAGCCCCTGGAGGTAACAGACACGGCCACCATGGAGGGCCAAGCAGCTTAGGGAAAATAACTGGCAGCCTGAATATTGTCCCTGCAAAGTTCCTATCCACAGAGTAATAATAAGCAATTTCTTTGGGAATTTCTTTATAAGTATTTTATAATTCTCAAAAATTGGAAATAATCAATCCACCAATGTAGGATGAGTTAAATAAATCGTGGTACCTCTGAATGGAATAGGATGCAGCCATTAAAAATATGGTATAGAGCTATATATATATATCAACATGAAAGGATTTCATGACATACTGTTAAATAAAAGAAAAGCAGGTTGGAAAATAGTATTTAAAGCATAAGTATATGGGGAAAAAAAACCCAGAAGGCAATGTAACAAATATGCTACCCATGGCCAACTTTGGGGGACTGGAGCTTATAGGTAGGGTATCCATAATCCCTGGTGTGTCTGGAACAGTCTAATTAGAAGAACACACCTGTTCACTCCCATTCAATTTACCATATAAACAGTGTTCTTGTTTATTACTTTAAGACTTTATTTATTTATTTGAGAGAGAGAGCACAAGGAGGGGGAGGGTCAGAGGGAGAAGCAGACTTTCCACTGAGCAGGGAACCTATTGTGGGACTTGATTCCGGGACTCCGGGATCATGACCTGAGCCGAGAGCAGAGGCTTAACTGACTGAGCCACCCAGGTGCCCAGTATTATTATTTATATGATAAATTATATGGCCACCCTATGGTCACCTATATGGTAGTTTTACTTTACTCTTATATTTTTGCTTTTTAGCATGTTCTTGCCAACAAGAAAATAGCTATTTTTATTTGGGGGGGATGGGCAGCATTGTGTAATGTTCATGTCTCAGTTATTTAAATCTGCTGGTTAATCAAAAGTATACATTTTGGCTACTTCAGTGGTGCCTCCTAAATACCAGGCACTACACTAGGCGCAGGGAATCCAAGAATGACCCAATAGTCCCCATTCTCCACGCTGCAGAGCTCAGGGCCACCCACCACCCCCCAAGTACCATTTAAGCAATTTACATGTATTATCTCCTTTAACAATGATAGCACAACCCATAAGCACAGTCGTTATTCCCTTTTTATAAGTGAGGAAGTATCAGAGAGGTTAAGCTAGTTGCTCGAGGTTGCACAATCAGAATTGGAAGCAGAGCAGTCTGTTACAGCGCCCATGTTCCTAACTACCAGCTGGAGTGTATGGCCTGGGCAGACAGCAGACAATAATAGGTAAATACGACGCCATGTAGAAAGTCCTATGATAAAAGCATGCCAAGTGCTATGAGAACATGAGGCTGGACAGATAACCCAGCCCAGGATGGGGAACTGGGGTTTCTTGAAGATGGAAAGTGGGAATGGAGGAACATTCCAGGCAGAAGCAATAGAATGAGTGCTTGGTATTCGTGGACTCTTGGAGGAATGGCAAGTAACGTGAGCTTGGTGACCTATAATGTGCAAACGGGAAGGGGAGGGACCAGGCTGGCCCATGGGGGGCTGGCGTGCCCACTAAGGAGTTTCCCCTGGGCCCAGGAGACAATGGCTGGGTGTGAAAGAAGGGGAGCAGGGCCTTTTGTAGATGGCACCGGAGGTCCTATGGAATGGGAGTTGGGGGGTAAGGTGGTGGGCACTGGGGAGATCAGCAAGCCCCAACCACGTCAGGAGAGGATTCCCTATGAGGCTACTGCAGTTTAAGCTCAGGGCCCACCCCCAGCAGAGGCCCCTTCCAAGGCCTCTTTCGAATTTTGTATTCATAATTTTGCCATCTTTCTCTTATAAAGCCCCCTCTCAAAACTGTTGAATCTTCTGGCCCCCAAAACCTAGGTCTGTCCCCCCGTGAAGAGTAATTATTTTCTTGTGCCAGCTTCTGAGTCCCAGCGCTTTAATAAAATTCATTTTCTTTAAACTCCTCTTTTGAGTTTAGTTTCTCTTCCTCTTTTTAAAAAAAGAAATACCTTGTTTTTCTTAATATCCTAATCTATTCTTATCTTCTTGTTTTCATTTTGCCACCTAGTTATATTTGTTACTGTCAAACTTCTGCTGTATTTCATAGCATTCCTCTCTCTCTGCTGCACCTCATAATATTTTAAAGTGTAAACAACAACAGAGTCTGGTGAACTGCAAATAGAAGAAGGCTGTACAGACCCCTTCCATCGCATAGCAGGGCCTTCTGCTGAAGAGCCCCACAAGGCCCCCTCTCTTCCTGTTGCCCAGCCTCTGACCAGCTTCTCCCCTCCTTTTGACCTCTGTCTCCAATTCTCTGCTAATTTACTTTCCCTCTGGCTCTTTTCTCTGAGCCTCTGACAGGCCAAGTCACTGCCCCAGGTCCTGTCTTTCCTCGAAGATCAAGCTCTGTGTTCTTCACCCACAATGCACATTAAGCAAATCGGATGATTATTACAGGGTTCCTCATATATGGCACTCTTTGGGGGTGTTAGAGAAGGGAACAGAAAAGAGTAGTCCATATGCGATGGGTATATGCATTTGACTGCACATGCAAATCCACATGTCAATCTCACCCCCAGATTCTGCTGCTCAGGCCTGCTCTGAACGCTCATCCTCAGTGGTGAAGCACACAAAGTTTATCATCATCTGTGTCCTTCCTACCCTCCCCAGACCCATATCTTCTGAACCTTCTGGTAGCCGCACTCTGACTTCAATATTTAGCACCAATATATCCCACAAAGGGACCAATTAGATGTCTCCATTAGCAGTTTAGTTAATATGGTCACCTGACACATATCTCAGAATACAAACTCCTTGATGGAAGTGGTTGCTCTTCTTTGCTGTCTAGTGTTGGAACTGAGTCAGCATTTGTTGTATAAATGAAAATTCCCAAGTGATAGTACAACCTCAAAATGGGCCTTTCATCGTCCCTGCTCACACAAGTCAGCCCACCTCCTGGATGGTCCACTCATCTCCTTCTTCATCACTGGCTTGGGATTGTGCCTTCCTGTGCCTACTGCTTCCCACTCTCACCAGCCAAGAAGGCAGGAGAGAGAGAAGAGACATGCACAAAATTGTCTCAGTAACAAGTTCTAGGCCATTGAGCCTCCCAGGAGGGTCAAACACTATTCCATTTCTGAGTGCATTTTTGACTCATTCAAGTCAAAGCAGCCAAACAAATGATCACAGGTCCACACTCACACTGTTAGGTCAGGCAATAGCAATCAAGGATCCTGCTTAAAAACTGGCTGGTTGGTCCAAAGCACTGGCAGAATTCTTGCTTGGGCTACTGAAGACCAATGTCAACACATATAACATGAGGCCACATTGGTTATAGTTAGAAAGATGTGTGAGCAGAAAGGTCATAAGTGTTGTACAAGGAAAGTCAGCCACCGGGCCTTCAAGGGACCTCACTGCTTGGATGGTCTTCATGAATGTATCACTACCCAGCGCCAGACTCTCAACTGTGCAGTATCAGAAAACAGACTTGATCAACAAACCCCGAGATGATCAGACTTTCCATGGTAAACTCCAGCTAACTAAACTCACAGGAGACTGAAATGTAAGTCAGAATACCAGTTGATTCTTTTTACATGGATTATCTCTTTCCAAAAGCCAGAAAATTCCAGTCCCCCAAACCAAGTTCTACCCTTTCCCTGTGTCACACTGAATTAATAATGTGAAGTTTGTTTGATGGGATAGAAGCAGAGCTGTGTCAAATGGTAACTTTATGTTTAATTTCTTGAGAAACTACCAGGGTCTGTTTTCCAAAGTAGTTGTACCATTTTACATTCCCACCAGCTGAGGGTTAGAATGCTGATTTCCCCACATCTTCACCAACATTTGTTATTATCTTTCTGATTATAGCCATCCTGCTGTGTATGAAGCAATATCTCATGGATTTGTTTTGCATTTCTCTGATGTTGAGTATGTTTTTAGGCGCTTTTCAGCCATTTGTATATCTTCTTCAGGGAAATATCTATTTAGATAATTTTTTAAGTGGGCTATTTGTCCTTTTACTATTGAGTTGTAGGAGCCCTTTATATGTTCTGGGTACAATCCACTTACCAGATATACATTCTTTTTTATAGGTGTTAATGGCACTGTCTAAAATATTAAGGCATTCGGTCTCCTTCCCCTTGCATCATATATCTTTGGATCTAGAACTTAATATTTCTGGCATTGAAATAATTTTGTGAAAAAAAGTTTATGTACATCTTCCCCCCCATACCTAAAAGCTAGAATTAAATCAATGGTGTATCTTACAATCACCAATGACTTGTTAAAGGGTGTCTCAAGATCACCCAAGTTTGCCCATAGGTAGTTAAAGTTTTGTGGACAGAAGGGGGAAGGACAGATGGGAAGAATAAATAACTAGAAGGGGCAATCACCATCTTCTGCAGACTTGGGACCGTTAGAAGTGGAGTGTGGGAAATATTTCTTTTCTTTTCCTTTCTTTTTTTTTTTTTTTTTTTGAGAGAGAGAGCAAGAGCATGAGCAGGAGTGGGGCAGAGGGAGAGAGAGAATCTTAAGCAGGCTCCATGCTCAGCATGGAGCCCAACTCGGGGCAGGGCTTGAACTCATGATCCTGAGATCATGACCTGACCTGGAAATAGGAGTCAGATGCTTAACTGACTGAGCCACCCAGGTGCCCCTGTAAATATTTCTTAATACAAAAAAAAAATTGAAATGCTTTTCTTTAGCAGGCACAAGGAAGCCCCTAATTAGGTACCCAACTACCAGTGTTCACCAGAGGAATCAGTGGCTCTCGTAGTCCCAACCAGGAATCAAACCACAAGAGGCTAGAGGCTCTAGGCTTTGTTTCAACAATCTCTTCTGCACTGGAAGAGGGTAGGGGGGGGTTCCTTGTAAACTAAAATGACAGATCTGCCAAGCCACGTTAAAGAGGCATTTTTTATGACACAGAATGGGCTCTCATCTTGTTAAGGCTCTTCTGGGTATAAGGACAGAATCTCCCACCTTCGCCCCGGCTCAGATACAAATGGGTAGGATGGCAGTAACCATCCAGAGAGGGTGCTGAAACAAGGACGGCCAGCGCTCATGGGGCCTCGGCAGACCCCAGGGCAGGCGTGACCAGTCTCTTATAAAGCCAGGGATATAGGGTGACCCAGGGATCAGTAATTATAATAATAGGTAACATTTATTGAGGGCTGGCTGTGTTTCAGGCACAGTTCTAATCCATTTATGTGTAATTAACTCATTTAATCTTCACAGCAACCCATGAAGTAGACTTTTATTATGCCCATTTTAGAAATAAGAAAATCAAGGCATTGAGAAGTTAAGTAACTTGCCCAAGGTCGTGCAGCTAAGAAGTAGTGGAACCAGGATTCAAACCAAAACAGTTTAGCTCCAGAGTCCATGCTCTTAACCCCTGGGCTTTGTTTTACTTTGTTCCGGGTCAAGTTCCAAACAAATGCATAAACATGCACACAAAGAGGGATTAGGTGGGAAATGTAAATGAATCTATATTTGTCCTCATCTTAGATTCATAAAGCTGAGCAGGATTTTCTAGATGATCTAGTCCACAGCCCCAAGACTTTTGCAGAGGCATCCGAGAGAGGTCAAAGATTATTTCATAATAATTCTAAGGCACAATTTGTCTCTTTCACTGTAATGACATTTGCACGAATGATATCAAACTGGTGGTGGACAAAACTGTTGATGCCTTAGCATGAAACAAATGTACTAGTGGTCATTGTATTCTTCAGTGCTACACAGCACAAGTTAAAAAGAAAAGAGGCCAGAGTTGCTTAAGAATGTCCTTGATGAAGCAGTAAAAATTATTAATCTTATTAAATCCCGACACTTGAGTTAAGAGGCTATGGGATGAAACGGGAAATACATACAGGAATCAGCAGCATTCCCAGCACAGTGATCCTGAGCAATGCACTTGTGTGATTGTTGAGTGGTAAGCTGAACCAGCGGATTTTATCGTGCAACATCATTTTTATTTGAAAGAATAACTGACAAATCATGATTCCTCAGACGTGGATAGGAGGCAGACATCTCAAAAATAACTAAATGAGCCTGCTAAGTCGTGGAAAACAATTGACAGCATTTGTTGCCAATGATAAAATTCAAGCTTTCAAATAAAAGTTTGAAATTTGGAAAACCTGGACCCATCACAGTGAGCTTGATGGCTTCAAAGGCTCCTCTGGGGGCACCTGGGTGGCTCAGTCGGTTAAGTGTCTGACTCTTGATTTCAGCTCAGGTGATGATCTCAGGGTTATGAGATTGAGCTGGCATGGGAGCCTGCTTCAGATTCTCTCCCTTTCTCTCCCTCTGCCCCTCCCCTCTCCTCTAAAAAAATAAATATATAATTAAAAAAAATAAAGACTTTTCTGATAGATTGGTGGTGTTATTAACAAATGGATTTTTAAATATTCTGTATTTTGTATCATATATTTGATATTGTATAATGGAATGTGTCAACAATCGGAAGATCTGCCTAACTCTATAAACCAGTATTTTCCAAATGACAAACACGTGATGTTATAAAATGCTGCCTGTGGGCGCCTGGGTGGCTCAGTCGTTAAGTGTCTGCCTTCGGCTCAGGTCATGATCCCAGGGTCTGGGGATCGAGTCCCACATCAGGCTCCCTGCTCGGGGGGAGGCCTGCTTCTCCCTCTCCCACTCCCTCTACTTGTGTTCCCTCTCTCACTGTGTCTCTCTCTGTCAAATAGATAAATAAATAAAATCTTAAAAAAAAAAATCCTGCCTGAGTAAACAATCCATTCAAAGTATAAGATAGACTGATGGGTTTTAATGGAACAGAGCTTGAAAAGTTCATTTCCACATTTATTAGAATTCTCCTCCCTAAAAAAAAAAATAAATAAAAAAAATAAAAAAAAAAGAATTCTCCTCCCTTTTCCAATTATGTATCTCTTTAAAGCTGGATTTTCTTTATATACTTCAGCAAAACAATATATCACAACAGACAGAATGCAGAGGCAGATATAAGAATTTGGATGTTTTTTACCAACCCAGACATTGAAATAATGCCACTCTTACAATATTTTTGGGTTTTGAAAATACAGTCACTTTTCAATTTATATTAACATGCAATGTTTTATTACTGTATGTTTACTAAACTAATATGTAAATATTTTAAATGTATCCTTTTAAATGTCTAATATTATAAATAACTATGAAATGCCTCACATAAATAAAAGCTCCTTGGAGTCTTCAACAATTTTAAAAGTCTTGAGAAAAAAAGTTTTCGAAACTCTCAGCTAGTCCAACATTTGCCAACCGTATTTCAGAAGTAAATAAGTCTTCTTTAGAAAAAAGGATTATGGCCAAAATAAGTTGAAAACTCCTGTATTTAAAAATATATGTATAGGGGCACCTGGGTGGCTCAGTCAGTAAGCGTCCGACTCTTGATTTCAGCTCAGGTCATGATTTCAGGGGTTGTGAGATCAAGCCCTGCACAGGGCTCCATGCTCAGTGGGGTGTCTGCTGGAGATTTTCTCTCTGTCTCTGCCCCTCCTCCCCCTCACGCTTGCTCTCTCTCTCTCTCTCTCAAATAAATAAATGATCTTTTAAAAAATACATGTATATATAAGAGTATGCTTATCTGAATGAGCACTGAGTGATACATGAAACTGTTGAGTCACTATATTGTACACCTGAAACTAATATAACACTGTATGTTAACTACACTAGAATAAAAATTTTTTTTAAAAAGAATAAAGAGCACATTATTAGAAAAAATACATGTCTGTATATGTAAAATATATGATACGCACACACAAAAGCATTTCTTTATTGCAGGACTCTTAAGAATCACGTTATATTCTAATGGACATGGTGATGCTCTCGAGGGAGAGGATGGTATGCAGATTTCCCCAAATGTACTTGATCTCCAGTTCTTCATTCATGGACTATCTATTAACATTTTGAAGCACCAGTGTTCCTTAGACCACATTTTGAGGAATGTTGATCTAGTACTGTCTCCTCATTTTCAGATTTCAGAGAAATAAAGTGACTTGCCATACATTATACTACTAATTGACGATACTGAGATTAGGACTCAGGTGTTCAGACTGCTAATCCAGCATTCTCTCACCCACTATAACCCAGAAGCCTCCCTGGGCCTCATCTTCACTGGAAGGGATTACAGCACCAACTTCAGTTTATTTGCACCAACCAGTGCTTCTAATCTGTTGCCTTGGAGAGATAATCCTACAAAATGTAGCAGAATGTAGATTCCAAAACCTGCAGAGATTACTTTTTATAGGAGAGGGATTATCTCTGTAATCCAATTAACTCAGCAAGCCAAGGGAAAAAAAAAAACATAGGCTTTAGATTAGCATTGGGGGAGGAGGAGTTGGGCAAGAAGTTAATTCATATTAACAGGTTCAGGAACCTCCGAAGTGCTTTCCTAAATCCTAATCATTAATCTGCAAGGTGAACCAGTACCTTCTGGAAAAAATATTTCAGCCATGAATCAAACAGTATTAATATTTAGAATGCATCCTTAGGAACGTCCCAGTTTCCCTTGAGAGCTGAGTACATTTCTCCCTGACCCAAATGACGGGCTTGTAACTTACTACACGTTCCTCTCTTCAGCTTGGCTGCCAGGAAGCTTTGAGTCAGGTGACATACACATCCAGATACCAAATCAACATTATGATCCCACAGATAATTCCCAAATTCCTGGAAATGGGAGATTAGTTCTATCATATGGGATCAGCTAACTAATCTTTCACCTCTCAGGGGGTCATTTTGGCCATCTGTTGAGCCAAAAAGAAATTGCTGGCCACTACCAAACTCCCTAAACAATCTTCCCAGGTCTCCAGGCAACTTCCTATCTAACCTTACGGTCGCCACCGCTGACAATCAACGTGGTCATCAGATTGTTATTCTGCCTTCCATTTCAGTATCTACTATGCTAATATGATCAATAATTATGCAGAGGGCAGTCATATTAAACTGCTTTTATCCCCTGAAGGAAATGCTTATGTGCTCAGGATAGCCTGCATCTTCTGAGTATATTCCAAAATCTCTGAAGATTTTATTCATGCAAGGTAAGTTTGACCTTCAACTAAACTCAAATCTATAATTTAAAGTGGCCTCTTTGACTCAAAATCCTCTCCATTTCAATGCCAAATGGATCATCAGCTACTCTCCAAGTAATATTCGCTCCAAAGGAAGGTTCCTGCTACTGATCAACGCACATTTTTGCATTTCTACTCACAGACTTAAGTTCTGCTCTCCAATATGTGACTGGAGCTTAATTGACGGAGGAATGCAAAAAGAGATTCGCAGGCGTCTGACTACTGTCGACTCATTGACTTCCCTCAGAGAATTCTTTCACTTGTCTTTTAAATTTTCCTTTCTTGTCAAAATTGCAGGTGCAGATAAATGCTGGAATCTTATTTCAATCAGAAAGTGCCAAGAACAAGAAAAGATGGAGAATTTTGATTGTCGTTGAGGACAGAGCCTCAAACAGCTGGAGGCCTTCCATTCTCTTTCAGCTTCCATCCATCTAAGGGAAAAAATGCACTAAGGATTTCACTAAATTTGTGTGGAAAGATGAGGAAATTCACGCTGCAATGAAGAACCGTGCTCCCAAAATAGCATTAACCTAGAACAGCACTGCTGGGGGAGCGAGAGACCTTGAATGTGGTGGGTCCAACCTTGGGTAAAAGGTCAGAGGGATGCCCCCCATGGTTTCCGCATGGCAGGTAGCCGAGGATGCCCTTGCTTTCCTTTCAGGGAGCCTTGAGCTGCTCAGGGATTTTCACGTCAGCCAGGTTTTCTTCCTCAAGACGAAACAAATATATGTTTCAAACAATTTCTGAGTGAACCTGGAAACGATTATGAGAAGGGAAAAAAAAAAAAAAACCAACCCAACTCTGACTTAGTTGTCATTCAGAGCCTCTCCTCTAGGGCGGGTCAAAATGATTTGTCTCGGGGTCCACCCAGTGCCGGCTCAGAAATCTGCGGCAGCCAGGCCACAGTGCTTGGAGAGATTCTAATGGGCTGTCTCCCCACGAGTCTGCTCCGGGTCCTCATGTCAGGGACTGTGTTTGTGTCTTCAGCCTCCAGCCCAGCTCCTGGCATAGACTAAGTGCTCAGAAACCAACTGAAATGCAGCCCCTCAGTGAATAGTTGTTCATGTGTGAGAAACACCAGAATCTGCCCCCCGGGGCCAGATTTTAATTCCTCTCTGTTTTTGGTCCTAATCATCCCCTTACTCTGAGCCCTATCATTTTCCCCTCAGCTCTTCCACTACTCAGACCTGCACTGCCCAATATGGTAGCCATGGCCCCACTTGGCTGCTGAGCACTTGAAATGTGGCTGATTCAAACTGAAATGGGATGCACACTGGATTTCAAAGAGTCAGTACAGGAAAAGAATATAAACTACCTCAGTAATTTTTGTATTGATTACATGTGGAAATGGTCATACGTGGGTATGTTGGGTTAAATAAAATGTATTATTAAAGTTAATGCCACCTGTTTTTTCTTTTTTCTTAAATGTAGTTTCTAGAAAAGTTAAAATAATCTGTGTGACTCACATGCTATTTCTATTTGGTAGCACTGACTCAGACCTTACCTGGCTCCCATTCTGACCCAGCTAGAGTCTACTACGACCCCTCTGACTTGATCAACATGGTGTCCAGCCAGACCCGCGCGCCCACCAACAGTTCCAGAAAGTCCCAGAAGCAAGTAGCTTAAGGTCAGTTCCACTTCTCCATCTGGCGGGCTACACCGCTCCAGCGGCAGGGCCCTACAATAGGCGTGCTCTGCTGCCCTCTTGCTGACAAATCCCGTTCCTGCAGCCTCACGAGCCTCCAGAGCCCCTCCCTCTGGTCTCTCCTGCTTACAGGGGCAAGCCTCCAGTCTGGCCCTTCTCCTGCGCTTCCCACTTCCCCAGCCTTAGCATTCTGTTTTCAAGAGTAGGAATAAGAAGGAAAAAGGAGACCACACCCTTCAAAAGGAAAATGTGTTCTGGAGGAAGCAGTTTTTTTTTAAGATCACTATGTATTGCTTTCAAAAATACAGAAGTATATTGTAGTGGCCTTCACACTTCACACCTGGCACATTTTCAAGTGTACAGATTCCCAGGCCTCTCTGCTGGAAATCCTGGGTCAGGAGGTTAGAGTTGGAAGCCCAGGAATCTGTTTTTAACAAGTACCCCAGGTGGTCCTTGTTCCCCTAGAAGTTTAAGAAATATGGCTATTGAGCAGAGCCTCTCAAACTTGAAGGTGCTCTCTGACCTCCTGGGACCTTATTAAATACAAATTCTTATCCAGTAAGTCTGGGCCAGGGGCCCGAGAACTCACACTTGTAACAGGCTCCCCCGTGATGCTGATGCTGCTGGCCCATGGCCATGCTTTGAGGAGTGAGTTTGTAGATACGCAGGCTCCGTGCCCCAGGTGTATCCTTAATAGCACACCTGTTCTATTTAGAATCACTACAAGCTCTGCTACAGCCTACCACTCCCACCGAGGCTTCTCTAAAAAGCAAACGCAAATTGTTCTTTCTATTGTCTGGAAAAGCAAGGATGCCCCCTTTTGACGGCTCAAAATATTTCCTGTAAAATGCCAGAAGAGGAACAGTAAGTCTATTTCCTTCCAAAACATTTTTTAAATTACTAATAGTTAGAAAGAATTCCTTTCCCTGATAGATTAACTATTAAGCCCCATATACTGAAACCACGCAGGGATCCTGGCCATTTAAGAAGACCATATGGTGGGGGTGACTCGGTGCTGTTGTGACTGTCCCGTCTGGACGATCGCCCCCCAGGGTGAGCCACACAGGGGCATCTGGGGCTCTGGAAATGAGGACTACCCACAGCCTACAATCTTTAAGCTCAGTTTCTGCCTTTATTTCTTAACCCTTTCCTCCTTGGAACCTGGCAAACTTGCTGAGCGCTCTTAGATCTGGCACTCACCCTGGTCAGGCTGTTACTGCTCTCAGCTGTTCCCAGATTCTCTGAAAGTTTGCAGAGGTGGGAGTGGGCAGTGGATGGGGAGTGCCCTTATTGTATCAGCTTTGGTTAAACTATGTTTTAGAAACTTACTCTTCCTGATGGTGAACTTTGGATTTACTCAATGTTATGCCTTCCTTTGTTTCCCAAGACATCATGAGACTGCCTCATAAACTGTGCAATTTCCAGACACCAATGAAATTGCGTTTATTTAAGGCAGAAGCCCTTTTGGAGGGGGACCTTATATGATCAAAATATGACATACACATTAGGAGATGGAAATTATCTGACCGTTCAGTTCTTGGCTTAACTTTCAAGGCTTGGAATATGAGCCTAGCATTTATCCGCATAGTTTCGCAGATTGGTGGTGGTGGTGCAGGGGGTTGGTTTGTTTTGTTTTGTTTGTTTCAAGGCCAAGAAAATAATCTATCTTAACAGTTAATGCCTTCCCATCCCCACTCCCACATTTTGAAAAGACTCCTTCCATAGTTACCAACACAGCTCCCATTAAAGTCAAATTTCCTTAGATGAGGAAGTCACTGAATGCCTAATTACACATGCAATGCTGGAAAAAAAAATATTAAGACTGCATTTCCATTGCCAGCTTTCTTTTCCCATTACACAACAGAAGATTTATCCTTTCATCTTGTGTGTGAGCATTGCTCTTGCAAGCTTCTGGTTCCATATAACATATATTAGTATATCATTCACTATTAGCGCCAACCTTGACAATCCAGAAGTTATGCCTCTCTCGATGTTATATATAGTCTTTCTTCTGAGCTAGAAACAAACCAAACCAAAAATAATCACCAAATCCCACATCCTGGCTGTCACTTACCCAGACAGAGTGACACTGCAACACCCCAGGGCCCCACAGATCTCCTGTGAGCTGTGCGGATTCCTGCCATGGGCTGCACCCACACAACTATCAAATGCCATTCGCTGGCAGAAAGCCCATTTAAACCTTTATCCAGTGGCATGTTCAGGGCTTTTTTCTGGACAGGTTGCTTCTGCCTGTGGAAATGAGTGCTCAGCGATCAGTCATTGTCCAGGAATCAATCTTAGGTCGCACAGAAAGTGACCCCACGGAACAGGTACCACACACATATGCACATTCACCTACGTTCATTTCCAAGGGCTTAGACCTCGGAACATTCATTTGGTTTGATCAGAAGCAAAGCCCCATACCCATCCTCTCAAACTCCAAGGTCGGAAAGTAACGAAAGAAAAACTGCAACCTTTAATTGGGCCACTGCTGGTGGAGCCTCGGGTGTGTGGGTGTCACCTAGTTTTCCCAGGTGTCAGCAGAGACAGGATTTGATAGATAGCTAACTTGGCCCTCAACTCTCAGGGACAACTGCTTCAATGCCTGGATCTCCTACCGCTTCACATTGCTAGCGTGTTCCCCGGAAACGCGGCTGACAGACTGTTGAGCGGAGGCAGCTCCGGCAGGGGGTGGGGGGGCGCAATTTGCTGAGTGGCACGACAGACGTCATCGTGTCACACAGAGCCTCAGCAACTCACTTAGGGAGCCATCCACTTCCTGGGCTCCTTGCCCCGTGCCTCCGGAGATTCTGCCAGGATAAACCAAGTCATAAAAATTCAGTGCCCTAGACACTGGCATGTGGGGACTGGGACTGGACGCTGAGACCTTGGGATTTTCTGCTTCTAGTGGCTGCTGTCATGAATAGTCCCAACTGCAGCTTCCCAGGCTCCTAATGCGAATCTTTTATTTGTGAGCATAGGAGCAAGAGGTCAAAGCCCCAGTAGAGTCTTCTGGGGTTCAAAGAATAGGAAGAAACCTTCTTTTGATTGATGGCACTGGCCAACGATGCCCCCTTAGAACCTTGGGAGATGTCCTTAAGTCTCTGGGTTCTTTTCAAGCTCAGGGCTTGTGCCTCCCTGGAGTGAAGGTCATGACCACTGCACAGAAGGCCAGCTCCTACCCTGGTGCCCACAAGCACACCCAATCGATAGCACTGATTTTTTTTTTTTGCATAGATCCCCTAATATATAAATTCTCCCACCACCCCAGTCTCTATCACAGTGGTTCTCAAAGTCTTTGGCCTCAGGACCCCTTTACACTCTTAAAAACTATCGAAGACTCCATTTTTAGTATATGTGCTGCCTAAGCAAGCACTATTGAAGACCCCACAGAGCCTTTGTTTATATGGGCTATATTTATGTGGGCTATCAATATTTACTGTACACACATTTCTGTATGTACCAGACAGACATCATCACATGTCACATAGCCTCTGGAAAACACCACTGTGCATTCATGAGAGACTGAGAGTAACAATGGCAAATAAGATCTTAATATTTTTGTGAAAATAGTTTTGATCTCCCAGACCTCCTGTAAGTATCTCAGAAACCCCCAGATGTCTGTGGATCACACTTAGACAGTCACTGACCTATCAAATGACTCTATTTATTATCTCGTCTGATACCAGATTTACTCATCTATTCATTTGTTGACTTGGCCTCCACCTGAATGTAAGTTCCATGAGTGAGACAACTTGCTCTTCTTCACCCCTGTAGCGATAATTTCTGTAACAGTGCCTGGAATATAATGTGTACACAAAAAAGTCCTGGCTATTCCTCAGGCACTGATAATGATCTCAAAACCAGAGCGTGGCAGAAATTTCTCCTTCCCGCAGTTGGTCTCCCTGATTGAACTCAACCAGGGTCCAAGTCATTCAGTACTGACTATGGTTGACTAGAATCAATCACTACTTAATCTCAACCCCAGGGTGAAACCAAGAAGAGAATTACTAGAGCCAGAAGATGAAGTCACTAAGATCTGTTTTTTCTAAACTTTTTAAAAAGCCAGTTTTATGGGATATTTCCTGACTGGAATATCGTTCCCACCCTACACACATTCCTCCCTCCAGAATGTCCCTCTGCCCTCCCTGGGTCTACAATACAGGCAGGTCACCCTGCCTCAGTCTTGTCACCCACTCTCCTTCTTGTCAATCAACATTGTACAATGTTGATTGTTTAGAAAAAATTCAGGAAGGACATGTACTCTTGTTACTGTGCTCCATGAATCAGCACATGTGAGTTTGGCTCCATACATTGAGGATGCAAGAAACACCACATTGATTTTCTAGCCACTCTCCCTCCTGTCTGGTGGGATATGCTGCACCAGGTATTTCAGCTGCTTGCTCCCGCATGGCAAGCCCATCAGTGGTCATCACTGAAAAGAGCTGTCTCCAGGGGCACCAGGACCCTAGGAATCAGGTAGTTTTCTGAGGGGATGGAACTGGCAGAGAAGGCCAGTGTGACCAGAGCAGAATGAGAATGAGGTCAAGAGGGAGGAAGAAGCCAGCTCATGTTGGCCTCCTAGACCCTGGTAAAGAGGGGTCTTCACCCAAGTTGTGATGGCCGCCACTGGATGGTTGTGAGTAAAGAGTGCCATCTCTGGCTTGCTGTTTATAGAGAGCATTCTCACTGCTATGCAGAAAATAAACTGTAAGTTTTGGAGGAAAACCAGAATGATGACAGAAAGACCAGGATGATAGAAGGCTATTATAGGGGTCCAAATGAGAGATGGGGGTGACTTGGACCAGCAAGTGGAAGTGATGAGAGGTTGTCTGACCAAGATACATTTTGAAGATGGAATTGCTATAACTTGCAGTTAGATTGATATGGGTATAAGGGAAATGGAATAATCAATGATGATTCCTAGATGTTCAACCTGAGACCTGAGCAAAATCTAGGCAAATACATTGAGATAGAGAAGATGAAGTTAGGAGCAGATTTGAAGGATAAAATCAAGTTCTATGTTGAAGAAGTCCAATTTGAGGTGCCTATTGGACTTCCAATTGGAAATGTCAGATAGATGGACTTACGCAAGTATGGAGCTCCAGGGTGTTGCAGAGATTGGAGCTGAGGATATATATTTGGAAGATGTTGGCACATAGATGGTATTTAAACTCACAGGACTACATGTCACCCAAGAGAATATAAATAGATAAGAGGAGAGAAGGGGTAGAGGACTGAGCCCTAGGACATTGCAACATTTTGAGGTGAGAAAAAGGAGAAGCCAGAAAAGGAGACTGAGAGGTAGCAGGAAAAATAGGAGGGTATGCAGCAAGACCAAGCAATTAATTGCATCAAATCCTATTGAGAATTCAAGTAAGATAAAGATTGAGAATTGACCACTGGATTAGGCAAGGTTTTGACCTGGATAAGTACAATTTCAGCAATATGATGAGGATAAAAGTCTGATTGGAGTGGGTTGAGAGTATGGAGATTTCTAGGCTGAATGGAGGACCAAAGAGGGGCATTTACTTTTGTTCCCTCTTGGATTCCCACTAAAATGGCAATAAAGGGTTTAAATGCACAGACCTGTGTAACAGAGAATAAGAGAGGTGATAAGAGCATATGAGAGATGCTAATAACATTTTGAAATCTGGAGGGCAGATGGATGAGTGGTAACTGACCTAGTAGTCTGAAGAAAATTGAAAGCTAGGTACCTATAGTCTGGAAGTGCAAGAAATGGTCTAATTCACACCAAAAAACAAAACAAACTCAGGAAAGCTCAGGAAGTGAAGGTATCAGGTACTTATAATGGTGGTGGTGCTAGAGGGGACTGCAAGAAGGAATGAGTGAAAGCCTCCATGAGAAGAAGTCTCCTAGACCCTCTCTCCACCACCAAACAGCAAATGACTGCTCCTCCACCACCCAATCAAAAGACTAGAAGCCCAGAGAGAATGAACTATAGGGACTCTGGACCGGGAGAACCAAAGCAAACATGAGAGTGAAATAAAGGTTATTTCCACTGTGCAAAGTCTTAGTTGCATTCTCTCTTAGAGAAAATTGGAGGATGTACGACATCAAAACAAGAGGGTAAACCAAGAAAGAAGGACCCAAGAGTTAGGGGACCCAACATAGGAAATGGTAAAAGGGAATGCCCAGGAAAACAGCAAAGAGACGTCCAGGATGATGTCCATACAGCAGGCCTAGAGAGCAAAAAGTTCAGACTGGAGAATAGGGATGGAGGACTCCAAGAAATAATGTCTCCAAGAAAAAGAAATGAAAAGAAACATATGTTAGCTACTTTATACTTCTACAAGAGAGTTCGGGAGTAAGTTGTAATAAGTATAGAGAAAACCAAGCAAAGGACAAAATGAGGAAGTAACTCCAAAGAATTTGTACAAGAAAGGAAGTACAATCATAGTATATTAAAAGGCTCAGTTAGGACTGTGTATTAGTCATAATAACAATAAATATTGATTTAACCAAAGTTGTCATGGACATATATTGAAAGGATGGTAGGAAGAGAAAGAAGGTAAAAAGACTCATTCTTCGTCTTCCACAATAGATAATAATACATAAAACTGAAAAATCTATCTATATAGATTTCCTCCACATTGTGGCACACTTGTTCCTGCGGTTCTTGCTGTAATTCCCTAGCATCGCTCCACTGCCTGTCTTTCTATTAGGTCACCTCAAAGTTAGGCTAGTAGTCTCTGTCACCTCAGAAGTATGCCTGCCTCAGTTCCTCTGATATGTGCGATTCATATGTCTCCAGACCTACCTCACTTTCACTAGAGTTAGGAAAACGTAGTTCCTTTTGCTCATGATTGTTTTCCTTCCCCTCTCTTGGTTCTCTCCCTGCCTTATATCCACCTCTCGCTCCATGAGCCAACCCAAGGCCCAGTAGAAACTTTTTCTCTCCGACTGATTCCACTGACTCCTTTCCCTATGGTGCCTCCCATACCACAGTTATATCCTGGTTTTTCTGTTGACTAATTTTCTGTGGATCAGATTCAAATGGTGAGTAGGTGCAGGTAAAGTTTACAAGGGGAGGTTATGGCTGCCATCCTCTTCACAGGAAGCAATTGGCAGTAGCATAGAACTAATCCAGTCTGCGATGGTATACAATCAGAGGGAGAGCCTTGTCCTGTGGATGTCTCTTACGACAGTATAATTATTTGGGATCCTGTCTTGCTTGGGAGGATGGCAAATGAAGGGCAATAGCTGGCTCTGGTTATGTACTGAACAGCCTCAAATTCAAAAGGAGGAATGAATTACTAATCTGTCAAGAGAATGGGGGGGATTCTAGATCCTATTCCCAAACCCAAGATCTCCTCTGGCTCCAAATTTTTCAAATTTGCTTTAAAGTAACTGTTCTGTTTTCTGTAACAATAATTTTATTGTAGCAAAGATTATTCGTGTATCTCAAAATCCACTCTTTCCTTTTTAAGTAATAGTACTGTTAATCTTTACCTGGACACATGGCCATCAGAATAAAAACTATATCTCCAGATTCCCTTGCAGTGAGTTGTGGCTATATGTCTAAGTCCTAGGCAAAACGGGTATGTGATTTCTGGTCACATTCTTAAAGGTAAGGGATATACCATCCCTTCACCCTTCCCTGTTCCCTTCCTGATGTTTGGGATGACAAAGAAAGAAGAGAGAAGGAGCCAAGGTCCCTGGATGATCCTATGGAGTGGAGCCCCTAAAGCTCCCCTGGACCACCTTCACAAAACAGAAATAAACTATCTTGTTCAACCCACTGTTATGTTGGGATTCTGTTATATGCATCTGAAATTGTATCCTAACAGCCTCATCCTTCTCTTTCTTTAGCTGTGTAAGTGTCAGACATGTACAAAATATCTAATTAATGCTTTGATCTTCCCATCCTTCATTCCAGTCTTGAGTCCACCATTGATAAGATTGTCACTACGGTGATTTCCCCCTTAATAATGGAAATTTTTAAATTATATCTAAGATAAAGATGAGTCTTCTTTCTGAATGTTAGTGTCTACAGATGCTTTGGCTAGATCCTATTCCCAAACTTCAGGTGATAAATGACTGTCTTTAGGTAAGTTAAATAGCAAGTGTAGGAGTAATTGAATAATAATCTTTGAATAGTAATCTTTAAGCAGAACTAGTTGTGTTTAGTTCTGAGCATTCTAACAGAAATGATTTCCTTTTCAAGATGCCATCTTGTTCCTTCCCCATTTATATTGTTATTGCTAAACCACCCAATTTTAATTATCATTTAATTATCTTTATCTACAGTTGAGTGCCCCCCTTCTGTTGGAAAGCCTATTTTATATAAACCAAACCATGGGTAATTACCTATCAAAAGCAGATTTATCTAAATTCCCACTGAAACTAGATGAGACAGTTCCTTTAAGTCATAAAATCATTCAACAGTAGATCCAGGAAAGGACAGCATTAAATTTGAATTTATAGAATACCAATAAAATTATAGTCACCATAGGGAATCAGTTCTTATCTATACTGCCTGCTGTGGGAGTATGGAATCCCAGTTCTAGATTCATCTTCTAGGATGTATATTGTGGCAGATACTGTAAGTGGATTCACTCACCATTTTTTCCCAACCCACATTTTCTTGCCCTCTTCTACACAGAGGTTGGGGACAAAAAAACATTAAACTTCATGTTCTAGTCCCATTTCATCCCCTTGCACTAAGGAAACACCATATGACACAGTTCTGGTCAATGAGACATATGTAGAAATCTATTTAAAAACACAAATGACCAGTTTTTCCACTGTTGGGTGTATACCCAAGAGAATTGAAAGCAGGGACTCAAATATCCATATTCATATTGTACACCCATATTCATAGCAGCATTATTCACAATAGCTAAGAGGTGGAAACAATCCAAGTATCCTTCATAGATGAGTAGATCAACAAAATGTGGTATACACAAACAATAGAATATTATTCAACCATAAAAGGGAATAACCTTCTGATACATGTTACCACAGGGATGAATCTTAGAAATGTTATACCAAGTAAAATAAGCCAGACACAAAAGGACAAATATTGGGGCACCTGGGTGGCTCAGTCGTTAAGCATCTGCCTCCAGCTCAGGTCATGATCTCAGGGTCCTGGGATTGAGCCCCGCATCGGGCTCCCTGCTCTGTGGGAAGCCTGCTTCTCCCTCTCCCACTCCCCCTGCTTGTGTTTGCTCTCTTGCTGTCTCTCTCTCTGTCAAATAAATAAGTAAAATCTTTAAAAAAAAAAAAAAGGGCAAATATTGTATGATTCCAATTACATGGGGTACCTAGAATAGGCAAATGCATAAGGACAAAAGTAGAACAGAGATTACCAAGGGCTGAGGGCAAGGGGCGGGGTGGTCGTTGTTGTTTAATGGGTACAGAGTTTATGTTGGAAATGATTAACAAGTTCCGGAGATGGATAGTGGTGGTGGTTGCACAGCACTGTGAATGTAGTAAATGCCACTGAACTATACACTTTAAAAATAGTTAAAGTGTTGAATTTAATTTTTATGTATTTTACCACAATAAAAATATGAACTAAAAATCTTTGTACCTATTTTTAATTAACAAATTATAAGTTGGGGTCTCTCAATTCTGTATTTTGCTAAAAGAGTCAATATACTAAAAAAAATATTCCATATACTACTGAATAAATGAAATTTTTAATTCCTACTCAAGGTGCCTATAAGGCAGCTCATTTTTAGCCAAGGCTGACAAGAGGTAAAACCAACAATAAACAAAGGCAGAAGATTGTGGCTCCCTAATATTCTGTTTTGCTTCTCTATCTACCTTGAAGACTTGGAAGACAGATGGGGTTTGAGAGGAAAAAGGAAGAAAGATGTACAACCCCCCACTTGGTAATGAAGACAAAAGGAGTATCTTCACGGGGCAGGATATGCCCATGGCAGATGAGCAGGAAGGAGAGATATTCTTCACCGAAGTTTAAGGTAATCCTCCATTTTGGGGTATCTTGCCACAAGATTTTTTTTTTAAAGATTTTATTTATTTATTTGAGAGAGAGAGAGAATGAGAGATAGAAAGCACGAGAGGGAAGAGGGTCAGAGGGAGAAGCAGACTCCCTGCTGAGCAGGAAGCCCGATGTGGGACTCGATCCCGGGACTCCAGGATCATGACCTGAGCCGAAGGCAGTCGCTTAACCAACTGAGCCACCCAGGCGCCCTTGCCACAAGATTTTATCTGTGTAGTTGGGAAGTTTGTCAGTGAGGGCGGGGTGTTAGCCACAAGACCAAGCTGCTTCATGGCCTAAGACTCTACACAAAGAGGCCTTTCCCCTCATCTCCTCTGAATTCTGAGCCCAAGCCCAACACATGCTTCATACTTGGTAATTATAATAAGCTAACATTTGTTGAGTGCTTATTTTGCCAGGCACTGCTGGAAGCATTGTGTGTATATTACCTCATTTAAATCTTACAGTCTCTGTGAGATACATACATATTATTATTTCCATTTCACAGATGACGAAATTAGAGCAAAAAAATATTTGGATGATCTAAGGTCACATGGATGACAAATGGCAGAGTCAGGATTGGAACCCAGGCAGTCTGCCCCAGATCACTCCCACTTAAACACTCTTTTATGCTGCTTCTTAAATCCTATAGATAATTGTTTTCTGAGTAGTGTCTCAGTCCCCCACTGTGATTTAACTTCAAAATATTTTTAGCTAGTACTGTCTCTGCCATCATCATGGTTTGTTTACAGAGGAACAAAAATAATGTATGTCTGTGTATGTGATTATACAAGTCAAATAACTTCCTATTTCATAATTATATTAATTAGGGTAACATTAGCAGCTGTTCTGGATACAACCCCAAAGTCTCATTTGCCTAACACAATGGAAGTCTAATTCTTACTAAAGTAAAGTACAAAATAGCTGTTCCTAATCAGATGGTCCCTCTCACAAACAGGCTTCCAGTATTATGGTTCCACCATTTTGGAAACTCATGGCATCTAAGGTCGTCATGCTCTTCTGCATCAAGCAGGAAAGAAAAAGAGCATGGAAGCCTATCTGTTACAGAGTGTTATTTGCCAGGCCTGGAAATGGCACCTATTACATGGGCTCACAGGCCATTGGCTCAAACACAGTCACATGGCCATATCTAACCACAAAGGAGGCTGGGAAATAACCAGTTGTGTGCCTGGGAAAATGTGAAAATGAGTTTTGGGTGAACACATGGAAGTCTCTGCCAAAACAGCTTCCCACGTATTAATGCATTTGCATAGTCAATGTTTTCACAGCCCTTCTGAGCCACAGATTTGAGTCTTTGCAAAGTATCCTGAATAGAGAGGATGGACTACCAATAAATTTTCCCCCATCCTCTTCTCAACTACATCTATTATTGCTACCCTTATTCTTTTTTTAACCTTACAGATTAAAAACCCATAAGCAATGTAGGACAGTTTGAAGCTTTCACTGATTGCTCCCTTAGAGCAGTATCACCTAAGGTCTGACAATATGACCAAAAAAGATTCCCCAGCTATTAACCCTTTCGTAAAACTTATATTTTAACATCGTTATGACAAACATTTCATTCTAACAGATCAAATCACAATCTCAAGCAGCAGGAAATGGGGCTATGATTTTAGCCTCCTTTCTGTTTAATTTATACTTTAATAGTCTGATATGACTTCTAGGTTAATTGAAAGCATGCTTATGTGTCATACCTGATAAAAAGGGGATGGTAATGGGATCTTTCTATCAAAACTAGGAATAACTCCAAAACGCAATTGGTCTGAGTATCTATTATCAGTGAAATAAGGTAATAGTTAAGCTTTAAAATAAATTAAGGCATGGCCTTTATTTTTATGATTTATTTATCTATTTGAGAGAGACAGTGCGTGCATGAGTGGGAGGAGGGGAAGAGGGAGAGAACCCCCAAGCAGATACCCCGCTGAGCATGGAGCCCAGTGTGGGCCTCGATCTCATGACCCATGAGACCGTGACCTGAGCCAAGACCATGATCTGATCCAAAACCAAGAGTCGGACCCCTAACCAACTGAGCCACCCAGGGACCCCGAGGCATGGCTTTTAAGACACATTAGTAGCATTTGATGATTTTTAAAGAAAAATCCCATTCCTTAAAAATTTAACATGATATATTCATAAATTGAGTTGGCAGTTGCCATAAACACCTCTTGCAACTATACTAAGAATATGTATGTATTTAAATAAGGACAAACAGGCAGTGTTCAAAAATGAAAAGAGTAAAAGCTATATTCAGGCAATATGGTTATGAGTGACTTTTTTTCTCCTTTCAAATTTCTCTTAAATATTTTTACATCATATCAATGATTTTCTCACAATCTATTGCAAAGAATGAAGAAGAAGAAGATTCCTTTCCTGTTTTTAATACACCTATAACAAGCCTTCCATTCTTGGGTGAGAAAGAGTTATCATGTCTCTCTCGTTTGGCAGAGTGCGTAGTTCTCAAGTGAAGTGTAGGATTTTAAAAAATTACAGTTCCCTGATAAGGACTGAGGGAAATTAATTTTTTAAAGAGTGAGAAAAGAACACTTTCCTAAAGGGTACACACACACTGGTCAGTCTTTTCCAAACACTGAGAATGCCTGAAGCTTGCTACCCTGACCAGCATGTTCATTATTAAGAAGCAGGGAGGTGAAGGTACTCTTTGACTTAGAGAATATTTTATTGGCAGAAGCTCCGAAGAGAGCCTTTCTTTAAATATTCACTGTGATCAGCACTCCCTATCACCTCAGGGGTTTACTGAGAACGCCAAGAAAGTCTGTTTTGCATCCTTAGGCAAAGGTTAGCCATTTCAGGGGGTTGGTGTATGTGATTTGTTTTCTTATGGACAAAATAATTCTGTCCCTGAAAAAAAATCACCTTTTTTCCTCCAAGTCTTTCAAACAGTCTGAACGTCTTTGAGATTCTTAAGCTCATCACTGAGTATCAAAAAGGGCCACTATAACTAAGCCCACAATTTCCCAAGTTCATTAAATACTCCCACCCTCATGGCCCTATTAGGTGCTGGGACTTCCTTGCCTCACCCACTTGGATGTAACATAACGTCCAAAAAGACATTGCATAGTCTTCCCCATGAGGCAAAGTTAGGCATTCAAGGATCTATTCCTCATTTTATTCTATAATTTGGCCCAAGACATATGCAGAGAATTATTATAGCTCTCATATCCTGTGTTCATCATCTAGTATCTATTTCCAACCAGTCCTTCACATCTATGAAAGTTACCCACTGGCAGAAGATGCTACTTGGGATGGAGAACTATGTCTTGGCTATAGAAAACATAATGCGAAAGAAAATAGGAATCTGGATCCGATAACGGGTCAGGAAAATACTCTTCCTTCTTGTTTTCAGACAGTTTTCCGTGGGTCCCTTGTGTTTCTGCTTGACCTGTGGCAGTCTTTATTACAAATTCCCTGCTCCAGTGGCCAGTAATAGTAGACAGAGGTAGTGCTTGCCTCCAGGACAGAGGGCAGATTTGTTTGCTGTCCAGGATAATAAAGAACGGTTCTCTCCAGGGCAAAGTCTTGGCAGGTTTGCAAGAAACTCCCTGGTAAGACTGGTGGTTTTCTAAGCTCGTGGTCCTTCAGCCGTGGTGCAAACCCAAAGTATGTGCAGCATTCCCTTGGGCCACCTCCACGTCATCCCTGTGCAGCCTGGGGGTGAAGGGGGATGGGTTAGAATGTGAAGATCATACTGCCTACTGTATCATGAGCAATGCAGTCCTTTGTTTTTGATCCAGGAAGTTCATGCCTTCCTTCCACCATGCAGGAAATTGGCAGACTAACTTGTTAGCTTGAAAGTAGGGTAAAATCTCCAACTCTTCACAATTCTTGACTTTTCTTTTTTTTTTTTTTAAAGATTTTATTTATTTGAGAGAGAGAGAGTGAGAGATAGAGAGCACGAGAGGGAAGAGGGTCAGAGGGAGAAGCAGACTCCCTGCTGAGCAGGGAGCCCGATGTGGGACTCGATCCCGGGACTCCAGGATCATGACCTGAGCCAAAGGCAGTCGCTTAACCAACTGAGCCACCCAGGCGCCCTCTTGACTTTTCTAACAAGAGATAGCCCACCATCAGGATGAGAACTCTCCTTAACCACAGTAGAAGAGAATTTTTATCTCACAGGCAAAACAAACAGGTATATGTAATGGCTAGTATTAACGTGTGCCTTCCACTCCTATGTACTTATCATAGATGCCTCGCTATAGTAAAATATCTCCTGCACTTACCAGAGGACATAACTGATGTCAACTTCACACAGACTCATCAACTGTGTTCCCAGAATGTCTTGAACAAATGTAATGTCTCTATAAACGCCAGCGATGTGGCCTGGCTACACACTTAGCTTTGAAGGGAGCTTTCCCAGGAGGAAGCTGGTCTTGTTTTCATTGAGTAGATCAGAGTTCCTCCAGGAAAAGACAGCACTTCAGAGAATGAAAGCTGAGATGCTGGTAAATCCTGCTAACTCAAATAACATTCAACTAGGAAACAGTAAAATACCTAAAAACTGTATACAGATATCTGAGTTATAAAGTGAACATTAATGCCATGCCAGCCATACCTAAGAACATCCTGTAATTTTTTTACAAAAAAATTAATTACTTTCCATTTAAAGTGTTTAATCTTTTTCTAACGATGAAAGAATTAAGAAAAAAACATGGTAGAATCCAGCCATCTCCAAAAATCATAGCTTTATGATACTGACTCACAAACTTGTGTTAGAAACTTTGATCTACACAGAACACCTAAGATGTAGACATCGTTAATGTTTTGCTATTAATGACCACCCAGGGATAGTGTAGGAGAGAAATTTGTTTCTAGTATCTATGCCTTGTATTTCAGACTAGCACAACCCTTGAGATGTAGATTACATTAAATCAGATATTTATGAGACATTGTTCTCCTTTAATCCTATGTATATTGTGTTTCTGCTGTAAGCTAAGTAAAAAGCAGGTTTAGCAACTTTTAGTTTGGACTTTACCCTTGCTTTCTGCTGAAAGGATGGAGCCTTATAGTACAGTGGTTCACTGTTTCTCATCAGTAATATCATTTGCTGCCAGTGAGAGGTTCTTTAACATCCATTTTGTTTGGGAAGAGGAGGGGCCAGTATTTTAAAGATAACTTTTTAAATGGACATTGAATCCAACCCAAATTTCTAAAACGTTTCTAAACTTTATAAACTTTTTCTTTCCTTTCCCTTTGAGATATATCCCCAAGAGACCAAAGCCAATCATAATAATAAAAGTGCAAATTACAATCACACTACCATGCTGAAATACATTTTACATATAATTTTGCAAAGATAAACAGACGTGAAAAGACATTGTTACAAGAATATGGGAAAATAGGCACTGTCATATTTTGCATAATAGGAGAGCAAATTGATATAACGTCTATATAGAGCAATTAGGCAATGTATCAAAGAATTTTAAACACAGAAACCCATCAGCCCAGATTTGAACTTGTAGGAACTTAGCATACAGGCACACTTGCACACAGGCAAAAGGACATCCGTTCAAGGTTATTTATTGCAGCATTTTTGAAGTAGCAAAAATTGAAACAACCCAAACACAATGCAATACTGCATTGCCACTAAAAAGAATGGCATAAATCTATATCTAATGATATGAGAGGGCCTCTAAGAAAGGTGCAAAGGTGTATACATCATATGATAGCATTTGTGTAAAAATTTTTTAAATGGTACCTATACATAATATAGGTACCTTTGTGATGTGTTGACTTGACTAGCCAGGACTACATTTCCAACATTCCTTTCTCTGTATATGTCCAGGTAGGGTGGGCCTCAAGAGACATTTTTGTAGGAGATTTGGAAAGCCGAAATCAAGGTTTCCAAGGTGGAAGCAGGCACATTTGAAGTTCACACACAGTGTTGTTTATCTGTTGGCACCTCTCTTTAGCGCAGCCTGCAACTGCTTCACCTTCTCCTGGATTCTCCTTCAGTTTCCCCAACTCTGGACCAGGTGTGTGCTTGGTTAGCTCTGTGAAGGGTACTGGCTTCTTCAGCAGGACACCCCCACCAAGTCAAGGGCAGAAAGAACGGTCAGAGGTTCTAATCTATCCTCGTGGATTCCAGCCCATGCTCCTGGGTTCCAGCTTGTTCTTCTCCAGTTTTTTCTGTTTTCCCTCTCCACCTGCCTGTCCTGTTGACTTCAAGCTCTAGCATCACAGCCTTACATGGACTGTTTAGCTGACTTCTTCAAGTGCATCAGATAAAATCACCACAACAAACCCGTATGTAACATCTGGGACAAATAAGAAAGGGGGGATAGTAGTTGAGTCCAGAGAAGGATAGAAGTAGGGTGACTCAGAAGGGGAAAGGAAGGAACACCACTTGTGCTTCTAAGTGTTGCACCATGAGGAATCTAGTACCTGTTTTAAAAATAAACATTTGAGACATTTGAAAATTCCTTAAGTTATCTTTCTCATATTTGCATGTAGAGATACAGAAATATTTACCCTTTGTTTCTATTCCTTTAAATAGAGTCAGAGTCGCTTTCTATATTTATAAAAGGTTTTGCATGTCACAGGGGACTGAAAAGGGAAAAGGGAACTTACACGGTTTCTCTTTCTAGAATCAGCCCTAAGTGAAAGAGAACAAAGCTAGGATATTGGGCCTCATGTGCTCTTTGTCTCTTGCTCTTTCTAACATCCTCTACCAAAGAATCCCATTTGTGGGGATGCCTAAGACTTATAGTACTGTGAAGCACTTAAAATGCCCTAAGATAACTCGTCCCTCTTAAGATTATATGTAATCAGCTTAGATAATCCATCAGTTATGTAACCAGCATCAAGTAGACTCTATGAAAGGTAGATCACGTCCAAATGGTTTGTTCAGTATGTGTGGGATGAACCGTACTGCATCAGGTCACAGTTCCTGGAGGAGTTCTTTGACTCGGGACTTTGGAAATAGTAAAACCTGTTTAAAAAATCAACATAACCCATGATAAAGATAAAACTGGATAACTTTATAATCTTTAAAGTATTTCTGCACACATTGACTCATTTCTCAATTATATAGGAATAGCAAATATTAATTACCACATATCAGGCATTGTGCAAAAACCTCCACATACTCTGGGTGAATCCTGAGTGTACCATGATTAACTTCATTTTACAAATGAATACATCAAAGCTTATAGACATTGACACCCAATATACCCAGGTAAGTCTCACAATTAACATTTGAACACAGACCACTTGACTCCGGAGCCCATGCTCTTCGCTAGTATTTCTCACTGTAGCCCGCTGACAGAGGTAGGTTAAGTTATTAGTATCTCTATTTTACAAAAAAAAAAAACCTAAGGACTCAGAGGGTATGTGATTTGTCAAGGCCACATAGATAAGGCAAAGAGGAAATCAAAATAAGAATATCTGACTCCATATATTACACTCTGGTGTACTTAACCCCAGCTGATTACGATGTATATACATGAATGCATTCTTGCTTGACCATGTAGTCCTTACAGATTAGCAAATTCTTCTAACTGTGGACAACTAGAAGAATAGTCTATTAGCTATAGTAATCCTGAGTAATGTTTTTTTGTTTGTTTTTGTTTTGTTCTGTTTTGTTTTTTGTCCTGGATATGTGTTGTCTATTTCTTGGACATTTCAATGGGCCTCTCAGTGGGCACAGAAGTTCTCAGACTTTTGCAATTTCCGCAAATCTAATTATTGTAACTCTTCTCTGCTCCTACAGCTCCTTCTTTTTTAAAATTTTTCTAAAAATCAATTTAGTTAACATATAGAGTATTATTAGTTTCGGAGGTAAAGTTCAGTAATTCATCAGTTGCGTATAACACCCAGTGCTCATTATACCAAGTGTCCCCCTTAATGCCCGTCACCCAGTTACCCCATCCCCCACCCACCTCCCCTCCAGCGACCCTCAGTTTGTTTCCTAGAGTTTCTTACCTACAGCTGCTTCTATAGACAAGTCCTCATAGCAGTCTCCTCTCCCCTTTTCTCTACCTGCAGACCTTATCATCTTTGGCAAGACTTGCTTTCTTTCAAGTGTCCCTTCTTTGTGCTACTTCCACGTTCCTGTTAGCCTTTAGATGTGTTTCAAGCTTCTGAATTTTAGGTAGTAATTCCCAGATTTGTTCCATGAGCAGAATTCTTGAAAATCTTATTGTTAAAGAAGTAAACTAGGTAATCAAAACAGCGAGCCAGGAATTCAAGAGTAATGAGCAAGCTCTAAGCAAATAAACAGGAGTAGGGTTGTAGGCAAATACCCCAGGCAGGACCTGTCATTTTGTTTTTAAAACATTTTTTGAAATATTTGAAACTAATACTAAAGCACACAAAATAACATACTAAACACCGAGGTACCCGCCCCCCAGAACTTTCCAAAACTAACGAAAGCATCAATTAATAGATTCAAGAACTATTATAAAGTCCAAATAGAATAAATATAAATTTTAGGGGCACCTGGGTGGTCCAGTCGGTTTAGCGCCTGCCTTCAGCTCAGGTCATGCTTCCAGGGTCCTGGGATAGAGCCCTGTGTGGTCATCACAGGGCTTCTCCCTCTCCTCCCTGCTCCTGCTCTCTCTGGCTAGCTCTGTCACTATCTCTGTCTCTCTTTCTCTCAAATAAATAAAATCTTAAAAAATATATACATATATAAAAATTTTTTAAAAACCAAATTTTAAAAGCACACACGTAGCATTGCTAAAACCTAAGGAAAAGGAGAGACTCATTCCTAGCTCAATGCAATTAGAAAGAAAAGAAACATTACCTTCCAAGTTGCAATAATAAAAAAATTAAAAATTAAAAAAGTATTCTAAAAAATACAGTTAAATAAATGAATAAATACAAAGTTGCAAAAATGATACTGATGGGTGACTTCTCAACAGAAACAGTGGAAACCATAGGGCAATAGAAAGATACCTTCATAAGTGCTGAAAGAATATATCTGCCAACCCTGATGTCTTCACATAAGAAAAATATTCTCCAGAAATGAAAGCCAAAGAAAGACCCTTTCCAGAAAAACAGGAATGGAGAAATTAGTCACCAGCATACGTGCAACTTAAAAAAGGAAAGTAAACCCTGAGGGTTGCCCAAGCATGTAGGAAAGAATGTAGTACACTAGAAAGTATGTGAAAATTAGCTGTACCAAACAACACTGGCACTGGGTTGGAAATAGAGAATTCAAATGCATGACAACAGCACAAGAGGCAGGAGGGTGTTATCTGCAAACAATGAATCATGGAACACTCCATCAAAAACTAATGATGTACTGTATGGTGACTAACATAACATAAAAAAAAAAAAAACAAGAGGCAGGAGGGGGAGCTAAAAGGAATTTAAGTGTTTTAATTAAAGTAAGTGTGTTAATACACATTCTAAGGAATATTAGAAAGTAAATTATTAGAAATAAATTATTGAACACCTATTTATGATAAATTAATGAAAGACAAGATCAAAATTATGTAGATCTAATATAATCTATTTTATAATAAATTACCTAAAACATGAGTAAATATGCTGTTTCTCATGCTTAGTTTATAATACAGTACAAGATGTAGCTAAAATAAGGGAGTTTTTTAGAGCGAGGAGTTGGATAAAAGGCATGATTTTCTTTCCATAAACAGGTGCATGTGTAGGGACTCTAGTACTCGGCTTTTGGAAACGTTTTGTAAATTATGGATAAAATTCAGAAACAATTCCATATACATTATATGGGACTCAGTGTATTTAGTGGAAAAGGAAACACTTTAAGCAACTGAAGCAATGTAGGTTGAGGACATGGACCCTGGCCATTGCAACATGAAGAATGCCTTTTATTGTTTTTGAGGAACGGAGAAAGAAGAGTTATGAAAGAGGAGGTAGGAAAGAAACACACAGGAGTTCCTGGAGTTGCTAGAGGGAAGGTATACAAGGAAGTTGAAGTTTCTCTTCACTATCAGTACCCCAGTATCTGGCAAAAGCTTCATGTAACCACAAGGATATGCATACCCCAGTTTGAAGACCATAACTCTGGGTCTAAGAGAGGCATTACTGAGTCCCAAGCTGTGCACATTTTCAACTTTACTAGATACTGACAAATGGCTTCCTCAGCAGTCGAATCAGTTTAGACTCCCACAGCAGGACGATCAATATAGTACCTCCACGTTACTCTGATTTTTCACTGGCATTGGGTTTTTTTATCTTTCCCTGATTATTAAAAATGTTGAGTATTTTTTCATATGTTTATTGGCCATTTCAGTTTCTTATGTGAATCTCCTCTTTTTTATGAAGCGATTTGTCTTTTTTTAACAAGATATAGTTACACATTCTGGAGACTCATATTTTGTCATTTGCATGCATTGCAGGTAGCTTCTGCCAGTCCATAGGCAGATTTCTTAAACGTTTGGATGTCTCAGTTTCCTAGTATGAAAAAAATGAGCATAATAATACCTTGTTTAAAAGGTGTTAAGCCACTTAATCCTCAAAACAACTCTATGGTGTTGATCTCATAATCAAGCCCATTTTTCAGATGAGAAAATTTTTCTAGGTTACACCAAACTGTTTACCACAGAGGTTGTACCAATTCTTATTCTATCTTTATTTTTTTTTTAAAGATTTTATTTATTTATTTGAGAGAGAGAGAATGAGAGATAGAGAGCACGAGAGGGAAGAGGGTCAGAGGGAGAAGCAGACTCCCTGCTGAGCAGGGAGCCCGATGTGGGACTCGATCCCGGGACTCCAAGATCATGACCTGAGCCGAAGGCAGTCGCTTAACCAACTGAGCCACCCAGGCGCCCCTCTTATTCTATCTTTAGAATATACATGTCCTTTTGCTCCACTTGAAATGATCAGACTTTAAAAGTTTTGCCCATATGGTATGTGTGAAATGAATCTTTGTTTTTTATTTTGCATTTCCCTGGAAATTTACGAGGTTGAACATCTTTTCATACGTGTATTCTCTATTTTTGGATCCTCTTCTCTAAAATGCCTGTACCTGTCTTTTGTTCATCTTTATTGGGTTATTTGTCTCTTTCTGGTTGATTCAAAAGTTTTCTTTATATATTCTGGATAATTGTAGCAAGTAGCTTCTCCAAGTCTGTGGCTTTTTTTTTATTCTCTTTATGCTAACAATTGATGAAAACAGGTTCTTAATTTCAATATAATTTACATTGCTTACCTTTTCCTTTTTGGTTATGCTTTTCTTGAGTTTATTACCTTTCTCTCATTAAACCTTTCTATGTCTTTCTATTGTAAGTGTATCTCTTGCAAGAATCATAATCAAATCTGATAACTTCTGATCTTTCCATATATGAATTTAATATTTTTACCTTTGTTATCAGTGATATATTTAGACATATTTCTACCATCTTATTTTTTTAATTTACTACTTGCAATCCTTTTTACCAGCTTTTCTCCCCTCCTTTCCTGTCTTTTGTTGGATTAATAAATTCCCATATATTCACTGCAATTTTAGAATCTACGGATTGTGTATGTACCTATTTGCTTAGGCTGTCTTAAATATTTAGCATATATTCTTCTTTTTAAAGATTTTATTTATTTGAGAGAGAGAGAGAGTGAGAACAAGTGGGGGGAGGGGGCAGAAGGAAAGGGAAATGGAGAAGCAGACTCCTTGTGGTGCAGGAAGCCTGACACTGGGCTCAATCCCAGGACCCTGAGATCATGTCCTGAGCTGAAGGCAGACATTTAACTGAACACCCAGGCATCCCAGCATATATTCTTTTTTTTAAGTAGGCTCCACACCCAGCATGGAGTCCAACGAGGGGCTTGAACTCACGACCCCAAGATCAAGCCTTTGCTGAGATCAAGAGTTGGATGCTTAACCAACTCTCCCATACACTCCCATTCCCAGCATATATTCTTAAGCATAATTTTTTAATACACTCTAAAATCATTCCATATTTGCATGCTTTTAAGGACTTTAGCAGTATATGAAACAAAATTGCCAAAATATTGATTACTGCTAAAGTTGGGTGATGGGTAAACTGTCTTAAAGGACTTAGTATACTTAACTACCCACTGAATACACACACACACACACACACACACACACAAATAATACTATTAAGGAAGAGTTTTAGTTTTTATCTTTTTTATAAAAACATGCAAAAATTGTTTTAGGGGAAATTTTTTAGTCACATAAATACATTTCCAAAAACTGATCTGTTCCTGTGCTCACTGTTTTTTGGTTGGTTGTTTTTGTACGCCAAGCTTTTCCTCTGGGTTCAGGTTTCTCCTTGATGGAGAAGAATTTTAATAGACTCTTCAATAAGAGTCTGTGGCAAATTTTACTCTCCCTTTTTTGAGATATAGTTTAACTGGGTATAAAACTCTAGGTTGATTGTTATTTTTTCCTCAACATAATATTTGAGAAATATTACTCCTTTGTTTCCATTGTAGATGAGAAACCAGCTATCTATTTAATTGTCATTCCTTTGTGGATAATATGTCTTTTTTCCTCTGGCTACTTTCAAGATTTTCTCTTTCCCTATTTTGCTGTGTCACCATAATGTGCCTGCCATGTGGATTTATTTCCATCTATACTCTGTATTTCTTTTTTTTTTTTTTAAGATTTTACTTATTTATTCCAAAGAGAGAGAGAGCATGAGGAGAGGGGCAGATGGGGAGGGAGAGGGAGAGAGAGAATCCCAAGCAGACTCCCTGCTGAGCACAGAACCCTATGCAGGGCTCGATCTCACAACCCTGAGATCATGACCTGAGCCAAAACCAAGAGTCAGATGGTCAACTTACTGAGCTACCCAGGTGCCCCTATACTGCACATTTCATTTTTCTTCTGGACCTCCTATTAGAAATGCCTGAAGCCCTCCAGAATGTGTTCTTCACATCTTTAACTGTTTATATTTCCTTTATTTGGATACCAGGTGAACCTCCTCAGCATTCTTCCAATTTACTAATTCTCCAATTCTTTCTGAACTAGAGTTTGTCCCAGCTATTGACTTCTCTTTCAAAAACTGTTTTTATTTCTGCTCATGTTTGTTTCTTTTAGAAATATTATTCCTTAATTTATCCTTTGGAGAGGTGACATTTAAGTTGAGAAAGTCAAAACCATGTGAATTGACAGATGTAGAGCATTCTAGGCAGGAAGACTAGCTTTGGGAACTAGACATTTACCCCCAGAACTGTCTGCTCCTTAACCAGCATTTATTTTCAGTTGGACCTATCATATAAGCATAGCTGACTGTAACTCAGCACATTGACTGAATCTAGAGGCTTTTGATGTGAGACTTCTGAGTGACTGACTGGGTTTTGGCATCAATTGGTACATACTCTGACATGCAGAAGATTTACTTCTGGTAGGTTAATTCAGCCATGTTATATCCAGGGATAAACATGGCCATGAACTGACTGAGCAACAGAATGCATGGTTTTAGTTGGAAGAAATAACAAAATGCAAGACTTCTTTCTATATTTATCATGTGCTTTATGGAAATCAATAAAATACTTTTATAAATATAAACAAAAAAGCACTTAAATGTCATCACTTAGCACCATCTTGATTCTATATAAAAAATAAAAACTTGGGGGGGATGCCTCGGTGGCTCAGTTGTTAAGTGTCTGCTTTCAGCTGAGGTCATGGTCCCAGGATCCTGGGATCGAGCCTCACATCGGGCTCCCTGCTCAGTGGGAAGCCTGCTTCTCCCTCTCCCACTGTCCCTGCTTGTGTTCCCTCTCTCACTGTCTCTCTCTCTCTGTCAAATAAATGAATAAAATCTTAAAAATAAATAAATATATAAAAATTAAAAAAATAAAAAATGAAAACTTAGGGCACCTTGGTGGCTCAGTCAACTAAGCGTCTGCCTTCTGCTCAGGTCATGATCCCAGAGTCCCAGCCCTGCATCAGGGGTGGGACTGCTTCTCCCTCTCCCTCTACTGCTCCCCCTGCTTATGCTCTCTCTCTCTCTCTCTGTGTCAAATAAATAAATAAATAAATAAAATCTTTTTTTAAAAAATGAAAACTTGGGCATTAAAATCATGTAGCAATACTCACAAAAGTGTCATATAGATGATCCAGATACTCCAAACTACACTTATACTAATATTTTTTTAGAATATGATTTAATTTGCAATAACCAAAATTTAACCCTGGTTTGAACTTGAATATCCCCAGTTGTAAAACTACTGCTCTCAGTCCCTGTGCATGGAAGAGAAATTTTGGATGGTGGTGGTAGCAGACAACCCTGATGTTCTTTTCCTCACCTTTGATAATACAGTCATGCGTGTCTTTTCTTCCTCTTCCCTTCCTTCTAGCCAGGGACCATTCTTACAGCTGCCTCTTTTGAACCGGAGTCTAGTACTGCATTTTCTGACCAGAAGACTAACATATTCACATATCTTGCATTATCTAATGCAGTGAGCTTTACCATCATCCTGTTAGATTGTCACTTCTCTAGGGCACAGGGTACTGATGCACAAGTAGGTAAGGCAATCTCCTTGGCACAACCACGCAGTGTGTCTACACATAGCACAGCACAGTGGTGCCACTGGCTGGACGCAAGGCCTCTGCCAACCATGGAATCACACTGAACACTTTCCTGTTATAAACTTAACAGTGTTGTCTTTGTGTAGCATTCATCTTACTCATTTTCTCATGGTGTTGCTTCTAAAGTAAAAAATATTTAGATCAAAAAGGGTTGACTACACTGAGCTTTAAATTTTTAACTCTCTTCTGAAATTCCTTGATAAAGTATAAATGATGTTAAGTTTTTTACCTTCTCACATTGCAGAAGAAGAACTATCATACTTTGGGGCTTGGCTAATTTTGGTAAATCTTTTTGAATGAAATAATTCAAATACAGAGGTTGTTTTCATGAAAAGAGAAAGTTCTCTCCAATTTCTCCTCAGGAGGAAGTTAGTGCCTTGAATGTAATGTTCACTTCCTTCAAGAGAACAACATTCTAGGCAAAGAACCTGCTGTTTCCATCAATATCCTGTTTCAATCCATTACCAAAAGCCATATAGAATGTTTAGTGCCCAGGAAATCTATGATCTGATGAACCAACAGATCAGTTAAGATAAAATCAAATTCACATTTAAAAATATTTCTTCTATTTGCTTAGAAGTGTAGGTATAAATAATTTCAATAAAATTAACTTTTAAAATAAATACAACCTGTTAAGGTAAGATGAAAGATTTCATTAGTGAACTTCCCACGGCTTTTGAGGTTTCTCCATGGCCTAAAGGGCTGGCAAGCTGTGGTTCCTGTTATCTCCTTCAACCACAAACTGTGCCTTATGCCACTTGCTAATTTTGTTCTACTTGTGCCAGCCTTATGTTAGCAACTAAAGCAGGTCAAGCTCTTTCCTATCACAGAGCCTGCCCAGAGTATCCTTCTGCCTCTTTTTGTCTTAACTATCTCCTCAAAGCAGTCTTCCCTGACCACTCTATGCAAAGTAGGTTATCCACCTTAGCCCCAGTCACAGCTTTCTGTGTATTTCCTGCATAGTACTAATTAGAGGCTTCAAGTTTCTTATTTCTTGGTTATTGATGGTCTTCTCCCTACACTAGAATGTAAGTCCCATGAGCATAGGAATCTAATTTGTCTTATGCTCTATCCCTAAACCTTATGTGCCTGGTACAGAAGTCTACTAGCCAATGGCATCTTCCTGATACAGCCACCTCAGATTTAGAAAAATAATCAATGTCATTCAAACAATAAATGCACAGATACCCATCTGAATTTCGTGCAGAATAACACAGAATTTAGGATATTCTGAAAGCCACGAACCCTAGCCTTTGGGTTTGAAATGATGAATTCATTTTTGTTAACTCTGAATAATGGCCACTAGAGGGAGACATAGCCAAATACTATACTCTTAAATTCTAAGATTTTTTTCCATTAGAATTTTTGAAGTCCTGCAGCCCAAACTTCCTAGCTTCCCTGAAAGATGTCCATCCAACTTCTTTTAAAACAAACCAAATATATATGTATGTATGTATGTATGTATGTATAATGGAGAATTCCCAACCCTGTGGGACAGACTATTCTACCTCTGGTCATGGCTCATTTAAAAAGTCCTCTTGTCAAAGATGGCCATGTAGTAGGAGGGCCCTAGGTTTATCTGGTCCCTCAAACACAGCTAGATAATTGTGCATTCACTTTGGATACCCAAGATATTGACCTGAGAACTGATAGAACAGACTGCACAACTAGAGGGAGAGAAGAGGCCACATTGAGAAAGGTAGGAAGTGCAGAGACAAAGTTTGGGGAATAAACAGACTGTGGGTTCTGGGGAGGAGAGGAAGCCTTGGTCACAGAGAAAGGTGAGAGATGGAGGAAGGCACAGGGATAAACACAAGAACACTTCCCCAAAGCCATTGCCTGGGAAAATGAGAGGGGTTGATTTTCATGAGTTCTTGAAATTGGGGGGACTCAAAGACTGGAGTTTTGGAGGTCCCCAGGCTTGGCTGGGATAGAGACTGAGGGTGCTGCCTACTCCCGGAGAGAAGGCAGGCAAACAACCACAGGGCAGACTGCACAATCTGAGGATCGCCTGGGGCACATGGGGAGAGACTGTTCATACTTTTGGCAGGGCACCTGTGGCATTGCCTCTCTGGAGACAAAAGAACTGGTGGGTGTCATTTCCCACCTCCCCACCCGACCACCCACCATAGGTGCAGAGACACCTGCTGAGGGCAGCTGACTGGGACACTGGCTGTTTAGCCTGCTTTATTCCAAATTTCCCACCCCTGTACTCTGGCACAACTGCCCTTCTGGGTCAAACCTGCATCAGTCCCAACTCTGTGAGACCCTTTCCCAGAGGACCAGCACAGGTCCCTACCACACCAGGTCCCTGAAGTTTGGAATCTTAAAAGGCAGTAGGCCTGGCTTGGGTAGAGCCCAGGGTGCATTGTGCTGCTCCAGGCAGGCAACCAACCCAGAGACAGACACTGGAAAACACCTGTGACACATGAGAGGAAATTATCTGCCACTCAGAAAGAGATTCCCAGGGAGCAGCAAGCACTGACTCCCCTCTCCACAGACAAAGGACCAGTCTGGCACAATTTCCCTCTCCTGACCCTCAACATAAACCAACTTCATTAAACAGCACAGTGCCAACATGGGCTGCCTAACCTGCTTACACAAAGTCCTGCCCCCCTTAGCTCTGCTGGTTCTGCTTTTCTCAGGCAGATGTGCCTAAGGCCCATGCAGTGGGCTCCTTCCACAGAAGACCAGCACAAACCCCTGCACAGACCACATCTACTGACCACAGAGTTCTGCAAAGCTTCAGTTCTACTGGAAATCGCATCAGGTCTCACTTAACAAGCAGACCAGAGCACACATAGTTAAAACTTGCCACACTCTGGCCAAGATCCAAACACACCCCACTGCAGGCAAGGAGAGCTTCTGTAGATGACTGGCCTAAGGGATAGAGCTGCAGAAACACAGGAGCAGAGAGCGTACAGCACATACCAGAGACACTCCCAGAAGCACCAGGCCCTGGACACTATATGACCTCTTCTTCATAAAGCATTACTCTCAGGAACAGGAAACATAACAGGCTCTTCTAACACAGAGAAGAAGGCAGACATCTAGACAAAATGCCAGGATACAGGAATTCCTCTGAAAAGAAAGAACAAGAAAAGATCATGGCCACAGCTCTAATTAAAGCAGAAAATGTAATATGCCTGATCCAGAATTTAAAGGAATAATCATAAGGATACTAGCTGGGCTTGGAGAAAAGACTGGAAGACTTAGGTCCCTGGAGTCTTATACCTGATACCTTATACATTTACTAAGATATAAAAGAGCTAAAAAACAATCAGGATGAAAGGAAAAATGCAATAACAATGATTTGAAACTGACTAGATGTCATGACCACAAAGATGAAAGAAACAGAGGAATGAATAACTGCTATAGAAGACAAAATAATGGAAAATAATGAAGCTGAACAAAAGAGAGAAAGAAAAACTTTGGATAAGTGCCTCCATCACCTAATAATAATCATATCATAGGAGTTCCAGGTGAAGGGAGAAAAGAAAAAAATAATTAATTAATTAACTTTAAAATTTAAAAAAAAGAACAGAGAGAGGAGGGGGGAAGAAAGTTTATTTGAGGTAATTTTAGATGATAAATTCTCTAATCTGGGGAAGGAAACAGACATCCAGATCCAAGAGGCACAGAAAACTCCCATC